>NC_140169.1:198738199-198778199 GCF_963971535.1 Notolepis coatsorum | reverse complement strand
TTTGATTATGTATGAATGTATATGATGAGTGAATGTTGTGTGTATGTGTGCGTGCGTGCTGCCCCGGCGTGAGTGACAGACCCACTCTGTCACACACACACACACACACACACACACACACACACACACACACACACACACACACACACACACACACACACACACACACACACACACACATACACACAGAGACACACACACACACACACACACACACACACACACACACACACACACACACACACACACACACACACACACACACACACACACACACACACACACACACACACACACACACACTAAAAACGGATGGGTCAAATTTTACCCAATTTGGGTTATTTTTGACCCAATTCATTGGTCAAAAAGGGCCCGACCAATGCGTTGGTTATTTTGACCCATCATTATGGGTTATTTAATTTGACCCATAAGGGTCAAAATAACCCACCCTCCATGTTGATTTGACCCCATATTGGGTTATACCAAAGACCCATTTTAAGGGTCAAAATAACCCAACCTCCAAGTTGATTTGACCCTGTCTTGGGTTATATTAACGACCCATTTTAAGGGTCAAAATAACCCAAAGTCCAAGTTGATTTGACCCCATATTGGGTTATACCAATGACCCATTTTAAGGGTCAAAATAACCCACCCCCCAAGTTGATTTGACCCCATATTGGGTTATACCAATGACCCATTTTAAAGGTCAAAATAACCCAACCTCCAAGTTGATTTGACCCTGTCTTGGGTTATATTAACGACCCATTTTAAGGGTCAAAATAACCCAAAGTCCAAGTTGATTTGACCCCATATTGGGTTATACCAATGACCCATTTTAAGGGTCAAAATAACCCAAAGTCCAAGTTGATTTGACCCCATATTGGGTTATACCAATGACCCATTTTAAGGGTAAAAATAACCCAGAGTTGATTTGACCCGTCTTGGGTTATATCAACGACCCATTTTAAGGGTCAAAATAGTTGATTTGACTCAATCTTGGGTTACATCAAAAGGGTCAAATAGACAAAAGGGTCAAATAGACAGCAACATGATTAATTACACATGTGTCAGTCTGGTTCACAGGATGTAGGTTTACCCTACTGTGTCAAGATGGCTGCTATGAAGAGTGCCTATTAACACAACTGCTAGTTAGTACACTAAATTAGGTTGGCACAGATGCTTGATTGAAAGGTAACAGTCTAAATGTGCTGAAATCAATGAAAAGAACAGATTCACACCCAGGCGTAGAATACATTTCACTTCAAACATTTATTACGCTTGTTGTTGCATACATCACCACGTGTGGACATCAAAAAATGCTTGTGCTTATAGCTAGTGCCCATGAAACACATAATGTCAGAGTCTAAGTGCTTATAGCTAGTGCCCATGAAACACATAATGTCAGAGTCTAAGTGCTTATAGCTAGTGCCCATGAAACACAAAATGTCAGAGTCTAAGTGCTTATAGCTAGTGCCCATGAAACACATACTGTCAGAGTCTAAGTGCTTATAGCTAGTGCCCATGAAACACATAATGTCAGAGTCTAAGTGCTTATAGCTAGTGCCCATGAAACACATAATGTCAGAGTCTAAGTGCTTATAGCTAGTGCCCATGAAACACATAATGTCAGAGTCTAAGTGCTTATAGCTAGTGCCCATGAAACACATAATGTCAGAGTCTAAGTGCTTATAGCTAGTGCCCATGAAACACATAATGTCAGAGTCTAAGTGGTTATAGCTAGTGCCCATGAAACACATAATGTCAGAGTCTAAGTGCTTATAGCTAGTGCCCATGAAACACATAATGTCAGAGTCTAAGTGCTTATAGCTAGTGCCCATGAAACACATAATGTCAGAGTCTAAGTGCTTATAGCTAGTGCCCATGAACCACATAATGTCAGAGTCTAAGTGCTTATAGCTAGTGCCCATGAAACACATAATGTCAGAGTCTAAGTGCTTATAGCTAGTGCCCATGAAACACATAATGTCAGAGTCTAAGTGCTTATAGCTAGTGCCCATGAAACACATAATGTCAGAGTCTAAGTGCTTATAGCTAGTGCCCATGAAACACATAATGTCAGAGTCTAAGTGCTTATAGCTAGTGCCCATGAAACACATAATGTCAGTCTAAGTGCTTATAGCTAGTGCCCATGAAACACATAATGTCAGAGTCTAAGTGCTTATAGCTAGTGCCCATGAAACACATAATGTCAGAGTCTAAGTGCTTATAGCTAGTGCCCATGAAACACATAATGTCAGAGTCTAAGTGCTTATAGCTAGTGCCCATGAAACACATAATGTCAGAGTCTAAGTGCTTATAGCTAGTGCCCATGAAACACATAATGTCAGAGTCTAAGTGCTTATAGCTAGTGCCCATGAAACACATAATGTCAGAGTCTAAGTGCTTATAGCTAGTGCCCATGAAACACATAATGTCAGAGTCTAAGTGCTTATAGCTAGTGCCCATGAAACACATAATGTCAGAGTCTAAGTGCTTATAGCTAGTGCCCATGAAACACATAATGTCAGAGTCTAAGTGCTTATAGCTAGTGCCCGTGATGAAACACATAATGTCAGAGTCTAAGTGCTTATAGCTAGTGCCCATGAACCACATCATGTCAGAGTCTAAGTGCTTATAGCTACTGCCCATGAAACACATCATGTCAGAGTCTAAGTGAGAAATGCATTCAGGGTAACTGGAGGATTTAACTAGAGTTTTTTTTCTATCCATTAGATAATTACTTGCGATAAACTGATTTCCTCTTTTCAAACAACTTTTATCAATCTTCTTCTCCAAAAACAAATTGACTAACAATTGAGAAGAATTGCATTATATACATTTTCCCCCTAGGTAACTTTTGCCTTTAAACCCCACTGAGGTCGTAATCGATACTTGAGAACTTGGGTAAAACGTCACTACTGTACCCACAGTGTCACGATGGGGTTAGGTAGAATGCAATAATACAGAAAGGGAAGGAATGGAGGAGGCAGAGGCGAGGAGTGAAGCTTGGAGAATGATGTTTACTGTAGAATCCAGTGCAATACAAGGAAAATACAGAAACTAAATAACAAACTTCACAATACAAAACAACAAACACTAAGACTTACTAGAGGGAGAACGGTGCAACACGACGTGGAGGAACAGGGGGTAACTGGAGGAATGTCGCCACACAGAAGGGAGGACAGACAGAACCCTATATACCCCAACTAATTAACAATTAAGAACACCTGGCCAACACAGAATCACAAACAACCCCTAGACAATAAGCAAAGAACAAATAAACACAACTAAACACAAAGGCAACTCCTAACAACCCAACACAGTGCATGACATCACACCAGGGAAGGGAAAGACAATGACAGCACACACCAGGACACCACATTGATTACACAATTAATTATTGTTAATACAGTGGTCAAGATATTTGTCATTGTAGCGTGCACCAATTGTTTGTGACCACTAGAGGGTGGTAGGGCGCCAATATCAGGCCGAGGGCCAATGTCAGATGTAGGGCATTGCCCAAAGTTAGGTGGAGGGTACTGCCCACTGTCAGGTGGAGAGCACTGCTCAAAGTTACCATCCTGACCCGTCCAACCATGACCGGGCCTAGGATCCTGACAGTACCTCCCCCTCAACGGGGGGCTTCCAGACCACCGAAGACAACGTCCATAGCCAGGCGAGGGAGGAAGCTGGAACCCCGGAGAGGATCCAGGGAGGAGACCCGAAGACCAGGGGCCGGGAGGCTGAGCGAAAACCCCAGGAGGGGCATAGCAGCCAGGGGGGTAGAAAACGGGCGCAGATGCCCGGAGAGGGGGGGTGGGGACGGGAACAGAGGCCCGGGGAGGAGGACTGGACCTGGGAACAGAGGTCCGACGAGGGGGGGTGGGGATGGGCACCGAGACCCGGGGAGGGGGGCAGAACCTGAGAACCGAGGCCCGGCGAGGGGGAGTGGGGACGGGCACCGAGGCCCGACGAGGGGGGGTGGGTACAGGTGTAGAAGCCCGGGAAGGGGAGCTGGACCCTGGAGCAGGATCCCGGGCGAGAGACCCTCCAGCCGCCGGACTCGGGGCCGGTTCAGGAGAGCCGGACCGGAGGTGCGGCGGCGACGACCCCTGGAGCAGGATCCCACGCAGACCACGGCGAAGACCACGGCGAAGACCCCGGCGAGGACCCCGGCGAGGACCAGGACGCTGATCACGGCGCAGAGCTGGACCAGACGGGGAGCCAGGATCCGTCGAAGAGCCGGGAGCCGGCACGGCAGCCGGACCAGGTGTAGGGGCCGGGCATGGCGTGGAGACCGGATCGGTCTCGGCGGCGAGGCGTGGTGTAGGATCCAGAGATGAGGAGCCAGGATCCGTCGAGGAGCCGGGAGCCGGCACGGCAGCCGGACCAGGTGGAGAGGCCGGGCAGGGCGTGGAGACCGGATCGGTCGCGGCGGCGAGGCGTGGTGTAGGATCCGGGGATGAGGAGCCAGGACCCAGAGCAGAGGCTGGACTGGGCGTGGAAGCTGGACCAGCTGTGGAGGCCTTACTAGCCATACTAGCCTCGGGGGATAGGCTAACTGTGGGCCCTGGACTCACTGTGGGAACTGTGCTAGCTGAGAATGCCTGGCTAGCTGCCGAGGCTAAGCTAACAGTCGGGGAGAGCCTAGCAGCTCCTGTCCTAATAGCCCTCCTAGGCCTGCTAGCTGCAGAGACCTGACTAGCTTGGGACATCTGGTCCGTCTCAGCTACCAGGCTCACCCTGAACCTGGAGCCTAGGGTGGCAGTGGGCGTCTGGTTAGCTACTGTAGCGGGGCTAACAGGCGGAGCTAGGTTAGCTGGGAGTGGCTGGTTAGCTATTGACACGAAGCTAACGGGCGGAGCTAGGTTAGCTGGGAGTGGCTGGTTAGCTATTGACACGAAGCTAACGGGCAGAGCTAGGTTAGCTGGGAGTGGCTGGTTAGCTATTGACACGAAGCTAACGGGCGGAGCTAGGTTAGCTGGGAGTGGCTGGTTAGCCATTGACACGAAGCTAACGGGCGGAGCTAGGTTAGCTGGGAGTGCCTGGCTAGCTTGGGACATCTGGTCCGTCTCCGGTACTAGGCTCACCCTGAACCTGGAGCCTAGTCTGGCAGTGGAGACTGTGCTAGCTGGAGACATCTGGTCTGTCTCAGATACTAGGCTCACCCTGAACCTGGAGCCTAGTCTGGCAGTGGAGACTGTGCTAGCTGGAAACGGCCGGTTAGCTATTGACACGAAGCTAACGGGCGGAGCTAGGTTAGCTGGGAGTGGCTGGTTAGCCCTTGACACAAGGCTAACCGGCGGAGCTATGTTAGCTGTGGACGTCTGGTTAGCTGTATGAGCGGAGCTAACGGGTAGAGCTGTACCAACTGGGGACGTCTGGCCATCTATAGTGGCGGAGCTAACAGGCGGAGCTGTGCTAACTGGAGACGACCGGTTAGCTATTGGCACGAAGCTAACGGTCGGAGCTATGTTGGCTGTAGACGACAGATCGGCGATGGACATCCGAGCAGCCTCAGCGGCTGTGGGAGGATCTAGGCTGACCGTAAGCCTGAGAACAGTCGGCAGGCTAGCTACCCTAGCCTCCAACTTGTGCTTCTCCATGAGGCCAGCAACATGTTCAGCCATCTCCCACATCGCTGGCTCCAGTGTCGGATTCTCCATGGCGACCTGGTCGATCTCCCGGAGCAGGAACCCCCACTTGGCCGGTGAGTAATGCTTCATGTCAGTCTCACCGGCCATCAGGCTCAGGACGACCCGAATGGTATCGCTTGCCCTTTCTGCTGTATTCATTATTGGTGGCGACATTCTGTCACGATGGGGTTAGGTAGAATGCAATAATACAGAAAGGGAAGGAATGGAGGAGGCAGAGGCGAGGAGTGAAGCTTGGAGAATGATGTTTACTGTAGAATCCAGTGCAATACAAGGAAAATACAGAAACTAAATAACAAACTTCACAATACAAAACAACAAACACTAAGACTTACTAGAGGGAGAACGGTGCAACACGACGTGGAGGAACAGGGGGTAACTGGAGGAATGTCGCCACACAGAAGGGAGGACAGACAGAACCCTATATACCCCAACTAATTAACAATTAAGAACACCTGGCCAACACAGAATCACAAACAACCCCTAGACAATAAGCAAAGAACAAATAAACACAACTAAACACAAAGGCAACTCCTAACAACCCAACACAGTGCATGACATCACACCAGGGAAGGGAAAGACAATGACAGCACACACCAGGACACCACATTGATTACACAATTAATTATTGTTAATACAGTGGTCAAGATATTTGTCATTGTAGCGTGCACCAATTGTTTGTGACCACTAGAGGGTGGTAGGGCGCCAATATCAGGCCGAGGGCCAATGTCAGATGTAGGGCATTGCCCAAAGTTAGGTGGAGGGTACTGCCCACTGTCAGGTGGAGAGCACTGCTCAAAGTTACCATCCTGACCCGTCCAACCATGACCGGGCCTAGGATCCTGACACCACAGTATCGGTATGGTTTTGTACTGCTTTACTGCCCTGTTAGAACACTCCCCCAGATATTGATTGATCAAAACACATATAGAAATACGGGACTTATACGGGGTCTAGCGTCTACCCATCTCCCTCCTCCTCCATCTCTTCCCCCACCTTCCCTCCTCCTACTTCACCTCCTCACTACGCCACCTCCTCTCCTTATACTCCTCCTCTCCTCCACCTTCCCTCCTGCTACTTCACCTCTTCCACCTCCTCCTCATTTGTAAGTTTTGCGTTATGTACGGCTGTCCTTAAGAATGCTACATGCTTGGACTCTGGTCCCTCAATATTATATACAAGGTGCTGGAGAAACTCCCATGCCTGAGCACACTGCCTGGGGTACTTGATGTCAAATACATAAAATGCTTTAAAACACGTATCAACTGCCCCTGAGCAGTGTGCTTTCAGGGTGTGCCCGACCTGCATAGATCACGAATGCTTGAGCACAACATGTTTGTGGTTCTCCCAGCACCAAAACCGAGGGAGAGGGTCTTGCCTGCTGGAGGTACTCCACCATATTTGTCCCAACCTAAGACAAGCACATAAGCAAAGAAAGAATGTTAAATACAGGTGAATCTTGGGTTGAAAGCAAATCATAAGCAAGATAACAGGTTGATACCAACTATACAAGGGAGCCAAATTAAATCAAGTTTTTTTTCTCATGCCAATGGAACGTGCAATGACATTTTGGAGTGCTCAAAACAGTGGTTTTAACTTGTCTTTGTAAATGAGGGAAACCTCAATGCCTTTCGAGTTTAAATAGAGGTTATGGGGGCCTGGGGGACTTTGGTTGTCAGACCTTGGCTTGGTGGTGGTGCAACCAAACTCTGTGGGTGCAACCTACGTTTGCTGCTTTGCCTGCCCCGCTAAGCCAATGCGAAGGACGAGGGGGGCTGTGCTTCCTGTTCTGCCCCCTTGCAAATGGGTGTAGCATTCCCTGAGGGGGAGGAGCTGCGCATTATATGGCTTTTCTTGCTCACCTTGCTTCCTCTAGAACTCCACCCCTCTTTTCGGACTCCAAAAGCGGTACTGCTGGTTCTGGTGAGGGGAGGTACTGCTGGTTCTGGTGAGGGGAGGTACTGCTGGTTCTGGTGAGGGGAGGTACTGCTGGTTCTGGTGAGGGGAGGTGCTGGTTCTGGTGAGGGGAGGTACTGGTTCTGGTGAGGGGAGGTACTGCTGGTTCTGGTGAGGGGAGGTACTGCTGGTTCTGGTGAAGGGAGGTACTGGTGGTGCCTCCTCATCGATATCTTGATCTGAAAGACAAAGACAGAAAACAAAGAAAGACTTTTACAGTCATTTCAGTGACATCCAGTGGCAGCAAACTCCAACACAGGACCAGGCTGGCAGGACCAGAGACCAGGACAAGAACAGGATGAGAACCAAGATGTGTGTGTGCATGCATGTGTGTTGAAACCCTACTGAACAATACTGCTTAGTCATGGAAACATGGTCAAGAAAGTAAAAATGCTCACCTTTAAAACTGTCTGTGAGCTCTGGCAGCTGCCACTCAATTAGTTTTTCTGTGACAAAGCTGTCCATCCAGACTGGCCTGAAACAAAACAGAAAGCAATGTGGAAATGAACACAACTGCAATTAATTAATGCCTCATGCCCAAGTACTCAGCCACGTGTGAATGATAGGCCAAGTACTAGCTGACATAGCAGCCTAGAATATTTAGCACTGAATTCAGGTGTAAAAAGCCTCCCCACATGTCTGGCTTCCGCAGTCTACTGCTTAATTTAGTATAGGATGTTGTAAATTGATGCCGGTATCGCGGGACATTAGAGAGAAGATGGAAAATGTCGACCTCAAAATGGCGCTAAATCACAGTATGTAGCTAGCTAGCTAGCCAACCAGCTATGTCGCCGCATTGAGAGGACAACAGCTTTATTACACACATATGGTTAATAAAGATATCAATCATATAATGTTACACAGCTATAGATAGTCTCCAGTTAATCTGGTATCATTACACCCAAAACACGGTAAAATTAGCAATAACAGTAACGTTAGTACTAGTACTGGCTAACTAGGCCTAGCTACTAGCCAGAACCTTTGTTGTAGCTAGCATGTAGCTAGTGCCTAACTAACGTTAGTCTAGCTTGCTAGCTAACATAGCCATGGAGTCATAGACTTGGTCACTTTCGGTAGCATGCTTGAACGGTAACGATTTATACAAGGTTAGAGATTAACCGATTATAGAAATGAGTAGCTAAGTTGCAACTTGCGGTGGCTAGCTAGCTAGCTAGCTAGGTAACGAGTCCCAGCTAGCCACTAGCTGATGACTACCTGTACGTATAGCTACAGACTAGCTGTGAAGAGCTAGCTAATTTAGTTCCACAACGTTCACAGTGCATGGTTAACACGACGCTATAGGCACAATGGATGGGTTGAGATATAAATACTGTGCTAACGAAACGAGATCTTACCTTGAGTCAAGCTATCTATTCCGTGAGGAGGGTTTGTTGACCGTGACCGTGACCATCTGACTGACTGGTGTAGACAAAAGGTGCGTACGATAGTTTCCAGTGGGGGAGGGGTATAGCTTTGCAGATCCCGGCGGAAACAGGTATTTCTGCTGTGGCGATGGAACGACATTACTATGGAGAGTTCAAAACAAGTGCTTGTTTGCATAGCCATTTAGTCTAATGTGTAATGGGAGAGATCGATAATGCTAGCATTCATCTGTTGTGGCGATGGAATGACATTACTATGGAGAGTTGAAAACAAGTTGTCTTAAATTGTAAAAAGGTTTATCCTTCTAGCATAATTTTGTATGAAACTGTACCTCTGTGCTTTTTTGCCAACTGTAATTATAAAGTATTCACTCAATCACACCCAGCTCTCTGACCCAACACACGGGTTATGTCTCAGAAAATGTACCCTTAATTATTATTTATAACTCACAAATTGGGTCAAAATTGGGTCAAAATAAAATCTCAATAACCCAAATAATGGTTATGCTCAGAGAATTAACCCAGACATTTTACCCAACACGAGTAACCCAGAAATTGGGTTATAGAATTGACCCATCCGTTTTTAGACATGTGCTTAAATACTTGGTTTGGAGCATTTGGAAGTAAACAAGATAGTAAATCACTTCACATGCACACTCTCTTGTACACACTCTTTCTCACACACATAGACATATATGAAGTTCCATGCATGTGCTCAACACACCATTTCCACACCCTCCTTTCTTAATTAGTCACACACGTGGACACACATTGAGCAACAGGAAGTTTGTAGAGTTTGGATGAATGTCCTTAAGAAGCACTGGAACTTGTTTTTGTGAGTGAAGATGTTCCTTTTGTCGTCTCCGTCTTCTTTCCTTCCTCTCTTTCTTCCTGGGTTGAGTAGCATCGTAATAAGTACAGACAAGTAGACTCCTTAGGGAGCTGCTAAATCATAACTTATTCTGAAGTAGTTTTACAATATCACTTACTTTGATGCTTGATTCACCTTTGCAGTTGTTTTGGATACAGCCTACCTGGCTCCCTAAGCTAAGACAGCCTGATAACTGGCAGTGAACTGTGTAGTGGGTGTCATGGGCTGAATACTGGTAGCAGCCACAGATAAGAATCTAGTTTATTCAGTTAGACAGGGCTGGTGGAGAGTGCATACATGTTGGCCTGTGTTTTTACGCCATGTTAGAGAACCTCATTGAGTTATAATGGAGGGCCTGCTACTGCATTTGAATCTGAAGGGCTTTCAATGGACCAGCGGGCAGTGGCGTCGCGTGGGTAAAATAACAGGGGAAGCCAAAAAAAAATTATTAAAAAAAAAATTATTCAATATTTTTATTAATAATTTTTTTTTTTTTTTTTTTTTTTAAAGTCAAGCAGTCACCATGTACACTACAGTATGGCTCGGCGGCCAGTCAAACGTTATTTTTATTTATTTAACAGATTGCAGAATGGGTACAATACAGTACGGCTCAATACACATTTACGATGAATTGAAAATGGGGGACCCTGATGTAAACAAGACGAAAGTCTTTCTCTGGTCTGCATCCCCTTAACAATTGTATGTATTGAGCTGTACTGTACTGTACCCATTCTGCAATCTGTTAATAAAGTTTTCATTCATTCACACACAATTGTATAAGGGGATGCAGACCAGAGAAAGACGTTTGTCTTGTTTACATCAGGGTCATTAATACTGCTGGAGCATTGGTTAATTTTTGGTCAGATTTTTCCTTGCGCGATTTTGCCCGCCGCGTGGAAGCAAATTCGAGACACATATTCGGTTGCAAAAAGGTGTCCCACGGTCTCCTCTATGGCCGTGAATATTTTCACGCGGATCGGAATCACGGCGCGCCCGTGGGACACTTTTCCGTTTCGGCGAGTTTATTCCACGCTTTCTGTTTTCCTTTTCTAAGCATTTTAGGGGCTACATGTGAATCAGTAAAAGTTGCGGGACGCCCAGATGTTTCCACGATAGAAAGCTCGCGTGGATCCCATAATAGGCTCACTTAATACAGCGTTTTTAAAATCACGCGACATTTTCAGGGTCGCGAGCCGACCTTTTCCCCTCGTTTTCGATGATGGAAGTGATTTAGGAAAAGCTTCGGCACGCCGAGAGGTCCCCGTGGATTTAATCTCGCGAGGATCGGGGCAATATTCGGCCCGTGGGAACAGTTACGGGTTAATACAATGTTCAGAGTGCAGAGGGGGAAATATGGCACCTGCCCCGCCTCCAGGTGGAATATTATGCTGAACGTCTTCCTCCCAGCTCCGTTTTAAACTTTTAGGGTGTGGCCAGTGGCAGTCAGCTCGAATCTGATTGGCTAGGATCGGATTTGGAGTTTGGACTCACTCTATAATGCTGGAAGCCTGGAGAAAGAGACCTACCCACTGCTTCTCTCCTATACTAGCTGCAGTAGTGAGCACAGTCTGACAGTGTGTTAGAGGGAGTGAGAAGGAGAAGAGGGAGACATTAAAAAAAAAAAAAAAAAAAAAAAAAAACACAGATGCACAGATGAAAATGGATGTAAACTATATTAAAAAAAAATTATATATTTTTTTTTTTTTTTTCATATTTCATATTTCATAATTTGATATGAAATTTATAGGGAGGCATGGCTTCCGTTGGCTTCCACAAGGATTCGCCACTGCCAGCGGGCCATATCTGTAGCATATCTATGGTCTACAATCTATGGACTGTATGTTGTGTAACACAACTGAGCTTCAATACAGAATACATGCCTCAGTAAGTTGTCCCTGAACCATCTAGAAATGGTCCAGAATGCTGCTACTGCATGGATACTGACCAGGTCCAGAACTCTGCTGCAAGGCTGGGGACCAGGTCCAGGCTACTGACAGGTCCAGAACTCTGCTGCAAGGCTGTTGACCAGGTCCAGAACTCCTGATCAGGGCTTACTGTTTTTCCTGATTAATCCATATATCACCAGTAGGTCACTGAGGTCTTCTGACCAGGACTTACTGGTTGACCCTCACTCTCACTTAAAACAAAAGGTTATTGTGCCGTTGAAGTTACAGTATGGCTCTGACCCTGTGGAACTCTCTTCCTATAGACATACACTCTGCAGTCTCTCTCATTTATTCAAACTGACCATTGTCTTGTCATTTTGAGTATTGTTTTAAGGTCTTTGTTGCTTATTTGATTTAGTTTCATTGTTTGTTTTCTCATATTTTATGGTCTTATTGTATATTTTTTTTATGATCCTTTTCCCCCCTTCTTTTTCCGTTTTTCTCCCCTCCCATAGTCGTTATGCCAATTCCCAGTCCCCTTCCTGATCGTTGCGCACTCTACCCCCTACCGTCGGTCTGGGAGGGCGGAGACTATCACAATGTATCACATGCTTCCTCCGACACATGTGTAGCCAGCCCACCGCTTCTTTTCACCTGGCAGCGTGGACTCTCACTGGGAGAGTGTAACGTGTGGAAGGTCACACTACCTCTGATCCTTCCCTTGCTGTGCAGGCGCCCCGACCAAACTGTAGGAGTCGCTGTTTACAACGACCAGGACCCACCCTCGCCGGGTTTCCCACCCGCTAACACCGCCAATTGTGTTAGTATGGACGGTCGGCCAACCCGGAAGCACCACAGCTGGATTCGATCCCACTGTCTCTGTGGTGGTAGGCAGACGCTTAGTCCGCTGCACTACCCGGCCGCCCTATGGTCTTATTTTTAACAATTTTATATTCTTTGTGAAGCACTTTGTGACTGCTCTGTGAAAGGTGCTATACTAAATAAACCTTACTTACTTACTTACTTACTTACTTACTTACTTACTTACTTACTTACTTACTTACTTACTTACTTACTTACTTACTTACTTACTTACTTACTTACTTACTTACTTACTTACTTACTTACTTTACTCTCTCTCTCTTTCTCTCTGCCTCAATCTTTCCTTCTCTTGATCTATTACTCTGTCTCTTTTCACCGTTGTCAGTATAATGTACTTGGTGATAAAGGTATTAATATACGAAACGGAAACGGGGGGTGTTGTTATTATTTACATATGTCAGCTGTCAGCTGTCACTTCTACGTCGATCGTCTCTGCACTTTATGTATGTACATTTATGTTGGGAAGTAAAGGGAAGAACTCAACCATGTTTTATTCATACTTTGCATCTTCACCTTTGGAGCTCCTGACTGACTCGATTCTGCCGCAGAAGTGAATTGCACGTCTTGAGTTCCAACTTGTGGGGAGAAGAGATTGTTTGTTTGTTTGTTTGTTTTGTTGTTGTGGAGATCGTGCGGTGTTAGATCGCCTCATGCATGGTGTGCTGTTTATTTTTTGGGGGAAATAACCTTTTGGGAATCTGTTTGTGTTGTTGATTCCTGTAGATTTGCAGGGATCCTATGTTACTATTAGTCTTATGTTATCTAATTTTACCCATACAAAAAATTATTAGGCCTAAAAGAAACATAGTTTCTGCCTTCAGATATCATTATCTGAATCGCCATACTCATTTAATCTATGTATTTTTTTTGAATACTATTCTATTTTATATTACCGTTTGCCCAGCCATAATATGACAGATTCTCAAAATACCTTGTATTGATTGATTGATTGAAAACTTTATTAACAGATTGCAGAATGGGTACAATACAGTACAGCTCAATACACACAATTGTTAAGGGGATGCAGACCAGAGAAAGACTTTCGTCTTGTTTACATCAGGGTCCCCCATTTTCAATTCATCAGGACATATATGACATACATGACATACAGATAGTCAGTACTGCTACATCTATACATTTATGACATACCAGATTTGCAAATACAGTACTGTTTGTGATACAGAAGGAGTCAAGAAAAGGGAGTATATACATTTGACGTAGAAACTGTACATTGGAGGAGGTTGGGTGGGGGGGGGGTTGGGTACATTGGGATATTGACAAGCATACTGGGTAATTTACATTGGAGGTGGTTGGGGGGGGGGGGGGGAAGACACACTGTATAAACAAACAAAATTGTACATTGGACTATTGACAAAACCATACTAGGTAAATGACTGTACATTGGAGGGGGTTGGGTTAGGATATTTACAGGGGCCAGTTTTGAATTGCAGTCTCCCGTAGGTGTCCCTTGAGAGAGGTTTTGAAAGTGGGTAGTGATCCACATTCCTTTACAGCTTTGGGTAGGGCGTTCCACATTGATGTGGCATAATTGCGAAACGTGTTTAGTCCCTTATTTGAGCCGAATCTGGGTTTAACATGATTTGTGGAGCTCCCTCTGGTGTTGTGATCGTGGTATTCACTGACCTTTGGGAAGTATTTTGACATGTACATGGGTACCTTGGTCGTGTAGTGTATCTTGTAGACCAGGCCCATTGCAAGTTGCTGTACTCTGTCGTCTACTCTAAGCCATCCTAGGTTGTCAAAGTGGGCAGGGGTGAGGTGGGTTCTAGGAGTAAGGTCAAGCAGTAGTCTGACCAGTTTGTTTTGAGATGTTTGTAATTTTGTTTTTAGCGCCTTTGAGGTGCTTTGGTACCATGAGGTGCAAGCATAGTCGTAGTACCCCTGAATGAGTGCTCCTGCCAGAGTCTTCAGGGTATTCTTGTTTACCAGAGAGGAGATCCGGTACAAGAATCGAGTTCGTTGGTTGACTTTTTTTTATTACATTGGATGCCATTTTGTCACAGGAGAGATTAGCCTCTAGGATGGAACCCAGGTAGGTAATTTCATCTTTCCTTGTGACAATATTGTCACCCACTGTAACTGAGAAGCCGTCGGTCTTGCTGAGTTTGTTATTTGAACCGAAGAGAATGGACTCTGTTTTGCCCATGTGTAATGATAGTTTGTTATCAGCGAGCCATATGCAGATTCTGCCTAGTTCCGAGCTGAGGGTTTTTTCAACCTGTAACTTGTTCTTGTCAGAGACCAGCAGGGCTGAGTCGTCCGCAAACAGGAACAAGTTGCAGTCACAAGCTGACGACATGTCATTTGCATAAATTAGGAACAGTAGCGGTCCTAGTATGCTTCCTTGTGGAACACCACAGCTCACTGTGAGGGGGGGGGGATAGGGTACCGTTTACCTCCACCATCTGTTCCCTCCCCTCAAGGTAGGATTGCATCCAGCTCACTGATAGACTATCAAAACCAATTGCTTTTAGCTTGTCAATCAGAATGGAGTGATTGACCGTGTCAAAGGCCTTGTAGGTCCAGCATGACCATGCCGCAGTATTTGCCTGCGTCCACCTCTTGTTTGATGTGGTCATTCAAATAGAGAAGGCATGTGTCAGTGGAGTGGGATGTTCTGAAGCCAGATTGGAATTCGTAGATTAGATATTTTTCCGCTAGGTACTTTTCGACCTGTTCATAGACTATTTTTTCCATGACTTTCGAGATGGAGGTGAGAATAGAAACAGGGCGGTAGTTGCCTGGGTCTAATTTGCTGCCCTTTTTGTGCAGAGGGGTCACCCTCGCAATTTTGAAGTCCTTGGGGACGTGTCCCTGTTTTATGGAGAGGTTTATTATGTGTGTGATGATTGGGGTGATGGCGGCTGCTGAGTCTCTGAGGAATTTGGAGGGGATGTTGTCATGGCCAGTGGCCTTGTTAGGTTGGAGGGCGCTCAGTTTATTGAGTACCTCATCTGTTGTTACCATTTCCAGCTTGAAGTCGTCCTTGCGGACCCCTATGTTTTTGTAGTAAGCTACTATGTGTTCTACCCCATAACGCCCTGAGTGGGAGGGTAGTTTGTTTACCAGTGTTGTGGCTATGTTTGTGAAGAAAATGTTTAAGTAATTGGCTACATCCAGCTTGTCTGTGATGAGCGTGTTGTCCGTTTTTAGAACCTGGTTTTGAGTTTTTTACTGCATCCTAGTTGATTATTGAGTAATTTCCAAAGTTCACGTGGTTTGTTTTTGTTTTCCTCAGTTTTGTCATTGATGAAATTCTTTTTTGCAGTTTTGATCATGGAGTTTACGTCGTTTCTTAGTCTGTTTCTTTCTAGTTTGAGTTCAGTCACGTGGGCTTGGAGTTCACTGCTCGTGCTTTTAGTAAGCTTTGACTGACTTTTACGAAACTCAGAGCATTTTTTGTCTCTGGTTTTCATAGCGGCCAGTATTTCGGAGTGCATCCACGGCTCAGCGCGATTTTTTACCCTGGTGGTTCTTAGGGGGGCCATGTCGTTTAGTATTGTTGAGAATTTTGAAGCCAAGCCATGTTTCTTCAACCAGTGTACCATTGAGTTCATCTGACCAGTTCAGACTCTCCAGTTCAAGGTTGAAGGCCTCGCTAGAGTAGGTTTTGAGGTCTCTAGATGTGACTGTTTTGTGGCAGCCAGCCTTTTGTTTTAGTTTTTTGCGGGTACAGAATATCATATAATGATCACTTAACCTGCATGCTATAACCCCTTTATTGGAGATCTTGGACTTGTCGGAGGTCAGAATGAGGTCAATGGTAGTCTGAGTTGATTCACATACACGTGTGGGTTGGGTGATTAGCTGGCTGAGGCCGTGCAGATCACAAAACCTACTGAATGACTTGAAGACGGGTGCATCTTTTCGTTGCATATCCGTGTTCCAGTCTCCAATAAGAATTTTGTCTACATCCTCAACTCCAGCTAAACACCCATCCAGTGTATCATAAAAGCCACTATGATCTGGCGGCCTGTAGATTGAGAAAAAAGTTGTAGAACGCGCTCACCTCACTAGACTTGACACTGGGTGCTGTAACCTCTGATATCATACATAAAAAATAGGGAAACAATGTCCAGGCACGCACTCCAAGTTTTTCCAAATTTATTGGCAGCCTGTAATCATGACGTTTCGGTGTAAACACACCTTCTTCAGAATGGCTTGCATCCATTCTGAAGAAGGTGTGTTTACACCGAAACGTCATGATTACAGGCTGCCAATAAATTTGGAAAAACCTGGAGTGCGTGCCTGGACATTGTTTCCTTATTTTTTAGGCCTGTAGATTGAGCCAACCAGTAGGGATTTCGCCCTTTCGAATAGGATTTCCACCCATACAGTTTCAATTGATTTATGATTCAGGTCATTTCTGTTGATGAATTTGGTGTCTTTGTGTATGTACATACAGACACCACCTCCATGTTTGTTCCTATCATTCCTGATTATTGAGTAGTTCTCAATCTCTATCTCTGGATCTTTTACAGAATCGTCAAGCTTAGTTTCTGAGAAGCACAGTATGTTTGCCTTACCATTTATGAATAATTGTTTGATTTCATCCAATTTGTTTTTTAAGCTGTTAATGTTAATGTGGAAAATGTTCAGTCCATTGGCGTTGGTTATTTCATTGATGTTGGCAGGTTCGAAGTATTGTTCGTTTGTGATCTGTTCCTCTGAGTGGGGCGGGGGGGCTTTGTTGTTGTGGGTTGGAAGGGGGGAGGGGTATGTGTAACAATCCTATATGTGGATTGAAACTGAAATGTAAAAGTCTCGTAAGATTTGTATGCATCCTTTCCATATATCACACTACACGATCTCCACAACAACAAAACAAACAAACAAACAAACAAACAAACAATCTCTTCTCCCCACAAGCTGGAACGCAAGACGTGCAAATTCACTTCTGCGGCAGAATCCACTCAAAGCTTTACACTGAAGTGGGCTGGGTGGCACGGTGGCAGTGGTTAGCACTACCTCACAGCAAGAAGGTCCGACTCTGTGTGGAGTTTGCATGTTGGCCCCGTATTTCCTCTGGAGTATTCTGGTTTCCTCCCCATAGGCGGCGGGTGAGCTGGACATTCGGGTCGGCTATAGATAAGATGGTAACGCGCGCCAAAAGTTTCCACGATTTGATTAACTCTGACTCAGTCTCATCATGCCCTCGCAGAGCAAGCCCTTGGCCTCAGGTGATCCGGTGTTATGCCCATGGCGGCATGTAACTTGGAATGGAGTTCCAGGTCTTGGCAGCTCTCACGGAGAGAGGGCTGATTTGCTAAATGTACTTGTCCTTAATGGAACAGCCAAGTCACCCGGTACAACAGTTCTGGTGAACCTGGAGGTGAAAAATCGGAAAGTGGGGGTGGGGCTAGACCATGGAGGATTTTGAAGACCAGACTGGCATCGGTTAGTTTGATGATCTTTATCTTTTTATCTTTATTACGGATCCCCATTAGTCATCACCGCAGCAACAACTAGTCTTCCTGGGGTCCACACACAACAAAAACAGTACATACATACATAACATTATAGTAGCATACATTTAAAAATATATTCCAATATTCCTACATATAAAAATATAAAAATATTTCCAAATAGCATTACAGTACACAAACAGAGTATCAGATCACAGAAAATACAATAAAATGGATTAAACTCTCAGACAGTCATATCTTTACAGTGTAAACTACAGTATCTGTGTTATTCTTTAATGTAAACTAATTTCTTTTTCTCTCAATGCTCTTTTCAAATTATTTCTAAAACTTATCTTACTGGTTATCTGAGTAAGATGTACTGGCAGTTTATTCCAATATGACATGGCTCTATATAACACAGTTTTCTTTGCTGCATTGGTTTTTGGTAGTAGCAGTGTGAACGTTTCCCTACAGGCATGCCTAGTATTATACTTATGTCGATCATGTGTACATGTTAGCTGTGAATACAAACAGATAGGTTCTCTTGAGATATATATATTCCTCATGAACAAGATCAGGCTGCAATCCAGTCTGTCTTCCACCTTCAACCACAACAGCTTGGTATGCATCCCCTCCACACTGTTTCTCATTGAGCAGTTCAGGGCCAGACGGGCCGCTCTGTTCTGAGTGAGCGGGATCTTATTGAGCTCTTGTCTTGAGGCATTAGACCAGACAGCTGGACAGTAGTCAAGGTGAGAAAGAACTAATGACTGTATCACTTGCTTCAATAAAATGATGATGCGGCGTGATTGGTTACTGCCTGCAGTCTGGAATGTTAAACGGCCACCACACCTACTACCATTGACACCTTGGTTGACCGACCCTTGCGTATTGTCACCACCGGGCTGCAGCAGCCCACACACACACACAATATCGTAGCCTAGGCTGCCTATAATAATGCGCAGACTGGGGCTACTGGTTTGGGTCGGCATAGCCTCGCCTGGCCTTACATACCCGCTGCCTATGTTCCTCCCACATCAAAAGACATGCATGCTACTGTAGGCTTCCTGCCATTGCCCTTGAGTTGTACTGGCATTACAACAACTGGAGTTGGTCCCCGGGCGCTGCACTATGTGTGGCTGCCCACTGCTCCTAAATAGTTAGGACAAGTCAAATGCAGAGGAAGAATTTCCCCAAGTCAAGACAGACAAATCTCAAGCAAGTCACACATAAACAAGTCCCAATGTGTTTTTTATTTTTATTTTATTTTTACAAATCTACAGTAATGCCATTTCAAAATGTTAAAGCCAACAGAGTAATAGTTTGTAGTATATTAAATGTTAAAGCCAACAGAGTCATAGTTAATACTAGTATATTAAATGTTAACAGAGTAATATAAAATGTTGATGATTCTGACAACTTTCTTCTCTACTCGCGCAACTTGATTGGCTGACGGATTGGTCCATAGTGGAACTGTAATGAGGGACATTAAGTTGATTAGCTTTACACTTTTTATAGAATTTCTTCTTTAAAATTGTGGGCTTGGGGAGAGTATTCTCAAGTCCCAAGGCTCCAAGTCCGATTTAAGTCATGAGTCATTGGTGTTAAAGTCAAAGTCAAGTTGCAAATCTTGCATGATTTTTTCGAGTCTGAAGTCATCAAATTTGTGACTCGAGTCCAAGTCATGTGACTTGAGTCGACCACACTGTATATCATATACATCTGTTTTCCCCCTTTTCCACAATGTTCTATTAAGGGGAGACACTACAGGTGAATAGGGTAAAAAGATTAACTAATAGATATCACAATGAAAATTCCCCAGTTGATTACTTATATTAAGACAAGACTTTTTTGTATTACAAGTTTTCTGAAATTGTATGTTTAAATATGCAAATGAGGCATTATCTACTTAAATATGCACAAATTTGCATATAATTCCAGGACAGAAATCTGAACATTGGATAAAGCCATTTTCAAAATTATAGTTTCATTTGGTTGACATATTAGAGCCAAAGGTTATTACAGAGGGGATTTTGGATATCTCTTTTTATCACTCCATAAATCAGAAAATACTCCATTCAGTCCATTTTTATGGTAAAATTCCATATTTCGCCATGTTTTTAGGAATAAAATGTGATATAAATCTGGGTATGAATGCGATATCAACAAACCCTTCTGTAAATACCTTCAGAACATAGATATGAATAGAACTGGAAGTTTTGGTGTATGTGAGTGCTACTGAAGTGGAGATTTCTGGCTCAGAGTATGAGGAAAAACTCTTAAAACTCATTTTTGGGAAAACGCCTTCAAAGTTCTGTATTGTAAAATGCCATACTTTTTTTTTTGAAACAGATATTTACAAACACAATATCTAATCAAACCATTAGTAATAGACAACCTAAACACATGCCTGATAACTGAATAATAATAATAATAATAATGATGTTATTGAACTGAACATAACTACACACAGGCTACAAACAGTGTAGTACAGTGTAGTACCCCCTAATAGGCAAAACATATTTAAATAGATATCACTATGAAACTTTCCCAGTTTGTTATGTACATATAAACTAAGAAAAAATATATTGCAAGTTTTCTGAAATTTATGTTTATATATGCAAATGAGGCACTTCCCCATTAAATATGTGCACATTTATGGATGCAATAAGGCAAAATGAAGTAAAATAAACAACTAAATGTGTGTTATTGACGTTTTATTGTCATTAGTTTCATAGAAGACATGTTTAGGAATCAAAATATAACAAAATCTCAAAATCAACAAAAAAAGTATATTTGCCTATTCACCTGCAGTGTCTCGCCTTAAGCTCTGTACATCGATAACAATGTTCTCTCTTCTCTTCACTCTGTCTTGTTTAGTTCACTCATGCACAACGAAGCACATACATGCACGGAGAGAGAGAGAGAGAGAGAGAGAGAGAGAGAGATGGAACACAGACTTCAGAGAGAGACAGAGAGAGAGAGAGAGAGAGATCAAAGCGGCTCTATCGAGTTGAGGGACAAAGGTCTAAACATGGCCGGATGATGGCTGAGGTGCCGGTCAGGTTCACATGGTGCAGTGTCATCAATATTAACTAGTAGATCTGACGGAGACTTTACCGCTCACTCAACGCGTCCATTAATTTCCTGTTTCTTGTCACGCACCACCCCCCCCGCCCCCCCCCCCCTCCCCCGCCACCCCACCCCCACTGTACCACGATGTTTTTCTGGACCAGAGCGCTGCCGTTATGGTTATTTATACAGATGCCCTTTGGACACTTTGCTCTGTTTTTTCCTCTCTATCTCTATCTCCATCTCGATAGTTCCTTTCTCCTCTTTATTTCACCTTTATATGACTAGCGGCACGGTGGTGTAGTGGTTAACACTGTCGCCTCACAGCAAGAAGGTCCAGGGTTCGAATCCCGCTTGGGGACCAGGTTTCCATGATGCCAGTTACCCAGGTGGGGTATCTCCCAGGCCTTTCTGTGTGGAGTTTGCATGTTCTCCCCGTGCTCGCAAGGGTTTCCCCCCCCGATAAGATAAACCCAATGGAAAAACATGCACAACAACAAGATCGCTAACGCTGTGGCGTCCTTGACGAAGACGGACAGGAGCACTTGGATTGGTCCCCTGGCGCGGCTCACGTGGCGCCTGTCTGCTCCCGGCTGCCCTTGGGGGGGAAGGACGACGGGATGGGTTAATCGCAGATACGCATTGTATGCATGGTTCGCATGTGTGCCAAATGGTGACCTCGGAGCAGGTCCTAAATTATTATAATTATTATTATTATAGTGCTCCTACTGCCGGGCCGACCCGTTCCCTCGTCCGACCCGTTCCACACGGTGCCGCTGACCTCGTGTCAACCTGCATGATAACCCATAAAAGTGGAAACCTGAACATGAACTTGAATTGAGAAGGTCTACAGTACTATTAGTTCTTTCCTATTGATTCTACCATCTCCTCCTCCTCCTCTTCCTCCTGCTCCTCTTCCTCGTGTCCACCCCAATTCCACCCCGTCCTTTTCATCTCTTTGTTCTCTCTCTCACGCAGCCTCGTCGTCACATGTTGAATAGGTTGGTTATGGACTGAACGGTGTGTATTGTATACGAGGACCTGAGGACAGGTTGTTCTACAGATCAAAGCCGGGCACGCACGCACACACACGCACGCACGCACGCACGCAACGCACACACACACACACACACACACACACACACACGCACGCACGCACACACACACACGCACACGCACACGCACACAAAGAAGCTGAAGCTGGTGACCGAGCGGTACAGAGGTGAGAAAATAAACCTTTTTTCCCGGGCTCCAGTGAAAACATCAACAATGGGAAACCTAACCCGTCAGTGGTGGAGCGAGGGCCGCCGGATATTAAAGAAAGGGGAGAGAAGAGGCTGATGAGGGCTCGTGGAGAAAGGGGAGCAGCAGGTTTGTTCTCTTGAGAATCCCCTATGCAAGACGGGGGTGTTCCTTGGAGCCCGAGCTCTTTCAGGTGTAATTTGGAATGTTTTCTCCAAATTCTATCTTGGGATCATAGACCTTCATCGGCGGCCATTGTTCCGTCGTCGTCCGTCGGAATGTCCACTTGGCCTGGCTGACGATCTTGGACGTGTTTCATGCTCCTTGTGGTGTGTGTGCGGTCTACGCGGTCTACGTGTGGCTCAGGATGTAGAGCGGTCGTCTGGTAGTCAGAGGGTTCCCGGTTCGATTGACATGCATGGTCGCCTCCACCATCGGTGTGTGAATGTGTGAGTGAATGGGTGAATGTGAATTTTTATAAAAGCGCTATATAGGCGGCTAGGTGGTGCAGTGGGCAAGGCGCTCACCACCAATGCAGGAGACGCTGGGTTCGAGCCCAGCTCTCCGCATTGCTATCAGCTTGGCTGGTCGTTCATACTAATACAATTGGGTGGGAAGCTGATGGGTGGGGATCGGACGTTGTGGACAGCGACTCCTACAGGTCGGTTGGTGCGCCTGCGCAGCAGAATCAGGAAGCGACGGGGGCGGCGTGTCCTCCAAACGCAGACCCCCGCCACTGAGAGATCGCGCTGTGCAGGTGAAAAGATGCGACGGCTGCCTCCTCGAGTACCGGAGGGGACACGTGATGCAAGGCTTCGTCCACATTGCAGCCGGCTTGTGGGAGGCATGGCCTAACAACGTTCGAGACAGGGAAGGGTAGAATTGGACGATACGAAATTGGGATGGGAGAAAAATAGAAGTAGATACAAAAATTAATAAAAGCGCTATATAAATGCACCATTTACCATTTACGTGGCATCACCGGTCGGTCGGTCAGTCGGTCCACTTTTCCACTCTAGCGGCTACAGGTTTCGCCCCCTTGGCAATGGGTTTCGCCCCCGTGGCAATGGGTGTGGCCTCTCACGAAAAGCTTGCAGCCATTGCAAATTTGCACTTGTTAATGTTAACTTCACACACAAATACCTGAACCTTTTAGATCAGATAGAATTAATTAACGTAGACTGTTACAGTGTTTTCTAGAATGATCACACCTATGTGACAGTACTCTTCAAAGAGTTCATGAAATACATGTTACCCAATCTTCCTACCTTCGTGACAACTCAAACATTTCGGGGAAGGGTATTAATCTATGATATGATATGATATAGTTGATATGATATAGTTATCGTGCATTTACCAAATAATGTTTGAAAGTTAAATGACGAGGCTAATGCTGTAATGTTCGCTAACGTTCGCTAACGTTCATTGCTTGCTTCAGATTCAGATTCAGATTCAGATTTCTTTATTCACCATATTGTACAGGTACAAATGGAACGTGATTTGACATTTCAGTGCATGATTATTCACAAATAGGAACAACAAAATAATAATAATGATAAATAAATAAGTGCAAAACAGGACAGAACAGTGAGACAACAATAAGACAGTAAAGTGCAGTGGTAGTGGTAGGGGACATGGATACAGTGCAGCATAGTTCAAGTCCAGAAGTCCAGCCCTAGAAGCTCGCCATAGAGGGGGGGTGGAGCAGGGGGACACCTGACTCGTTAACCAGGCGAGCCGCTGAGGTGAAGAAACTCAGTCTGTGGCGGGACTTTAGTGTCTTTGGACAGCCGTAGCCGCCTGCCGTGGGGGAGCATGTTGAAGAGGTTGTGACCCGGGTGGGCGGGGTCTGCCATGATCTTCCTCGCCCTCCTCAAGGCCCTGGTGGAATGTAGGGACTCGAGGGAGGGAAGGGGGCAGCCGATCACCCTCTCCGCCGAGCGTATCACCCGCTGCAGCTTGGCCTTGTCTCTGACCGTGGCTGCAGGGAACCAGGTGATGATGGAGAGGGTGAGGATGGACTGGATGATGGCGGTGTAAAACTGGACCATCATGGTCCTCGGCAGCCTGAACTTCCTCAGCTGACGTAGGAAGTACATCCTCTTCCGGGCCTTTTTATTGAGAGCGATGGTGTTCAACTCCCATTTTAGGTCCCGGGAGAGTGTCATGCCGAGGAAGCGGCAGGACTCCACAGAGGCCACCGGGGTGCCTCCCAGAATGATCGGGGTGGGGGGGGCTGCCTTCCGCCTGAAGTCCACTACCATCTCCACTGTTTTCTGGGCGTTGAGGTCCAGGTTGTTGCAGCTGCACCAGCTCAGCAGCCTCTCGATCTCCCTCCTGTAGGCGGACTTGTCCCCCCTGGATCTGAGACCCACCAGGGTGGTGTCGTCCGCAAACTTCAGGAGTTTGACCCAGGGGTGCAGAGAGACGCAGCTGTTGGTATACAGGGAGAATAGTAGTGGGGACAGAACACAGCCCTGTGGAGAGCCAGTGCTGATGGACTTGCTAGCTAGCTAGGTAACTTAGTGTTCCACACATACATGTATCTTACCTGATGTTTTGTATCCAGTGACTCCTGGTCCTTTTAGCACCCGGGAAGCAAAGTATTTTTTACATCTTGTATGTAAATATATTTACATCTTATATACATAGTATATTTACATCTTGTATAAGTTATATATTTATGTTTCATATTGGCAAAAGTCCAAAACACTGCCACCAGGAGTCGAACAAACAATGATTGTGGTTATGGGGAGTGAGTGCTCTCGAAACTAGACTGAGCCACCCACCTATCCTAGTACAGACACAATAATACTATTATGATGGTTTGTTTCAGTGGCGGCTGGTCCATAGAGGGCGCTAGACCGCCGCCCCCCCCCCCCCCTGGTTAAAAGAAGAAGAAGAAAGGAAAGTATTCACGCCCCCCGGCCCCTAGCGGCCTAGCCCCCTCCAACCCCTTTTCATGGGCGCTTGATCTCAGCTCCACGGTAAGTGCGCAACTCACAGGGCAAATACATACGTACGTGTAAATAAATACGTACGTACAACATAACACAATCAAATACGATATCCGAGGGCGCTTGGTCTAGTGCCCGAAGTAGTCACTCTATTGGCTGAGAGTGGCATGTGACATCGCCTGAGGGGCTTACTAGGAAATACACTCTGCTAGTAGTTGTCTGGTTGTCTGCTAGTAGTTAGCTGGTTCGGTAAGAACAACAACAACAAGCTATATGACTAGCTGGATGCAGTCTGGGCAGTGGACATGGACAAACAGTCTGGACAGTGGACATACAGTATACACTTTATCAAGACCTGCTGGACCGAGGCGTGCTTCAACTAAACAAGTGAGTCGCGTTCTCTCTCTCTCTCTCTCTCTCTCTCTCTCTCTCTCTCTCTCTCTCTCTCTCTCTCTCTCTCTCTCTCTCTCTCTCTCTCGCGCGCTCTCTCTCTCTCTCTCTCTCTCGCTCTCTCTGTTAGAGCGATGCTGTGTTGTTAATTTCGCCGCGGGGCGGGCATAATCACCCGGACAATGAATGGTAACTTGTTTAAAATGACAAGATATACATATGTGATCATTATTGGATGGATCAGAGAGAGCGAGAGAGAGAGAGAGAGAGAGAGAGAGAGAGAGAGAGAGAGAGAGAGAGAGAGAGAGAGAGAGAGAGAGAGAGAGAGAGAGAGCTGTGCGTGTTTGTGTAGGTAGGGCTATAGGAAACGTGGTTGCATTTGACTGACTGTGATCATATATTGATTGATGGCAATGGTGATAATATTCGCCAATGTGTGCGTACATGTTTGCAAAATGTTAACTGAAACCCTGAACCCCCAACCCCCCCCCCCCCCCCCCCGCGCCCCTCCCAATTCACGTGTCACGGGCCGCCACTGGTTTGTTTTAATGCTTAACGGTTATGGTTAAGATATAAAGTTAGGGTTAAGGTTAGGGCTAGACGGTTATAACAATGTGGTTAGGGTTAGAGTTTGGGTGAGGCTATTGGAAAAGTATGTCTTGGTAGTCTTGATGTAAGCACTTGCCTGTCAATGTGAGTGCCCTGGGTTTGAGTTTTCTGAAAATGTAAATGTTCTTATTCTTTGATAATATTATATATGTACTTATTTGTAATCCGTACATATTGTAATTTTTTTTGAAAAATATATCAATATATTACTTCATCCAGAATGTCTCTGGCGACTCTTCCGACTGCAATAAGTATGAGATGACCTTTGCGCGGAGACCGTGGGTTCCGTCCGCACTGTAAAGACTGCATATACTGTAGGACCACAGGAATGAAGTGTGCTATAGCGTTAGCTACTGTAGCTAGCGGATCCCCTATCAAGTATTGTTTGTGTGTAAAAGATGTAACATTGTGTAAAGTGTGGTGAATTCAATGTTGATTTATGGTCACAATGCTTGATTTTTGGTTAAGGTCGACGATTGATGTTGAATCACCCATTAACCGCTAAAGCAATTGACTAGTGTTGAAAACATATCATTGAATCAATATTGTTTTGTGGTTGCATTTTAATGATTGAAATGCCAATATCTAATAAATGTTGAATCAACGTATGGCTGCTGCTCAACGTATGCTGTCGTCATTGTCTCATCACCCAGACTGCACTGCACTTGTGCCCCGCCTCCCAGAATGCACCTGTGCGGCAGCTTCCTGGCAGCTAGCTACCTCATGTCTCCATTGTCTCTCTGCATGGTGAGTACTGCATGGCAATAATGTCGATTATGTTGTATGTTGTATGTTGTATGTATGCTTTCGATTGCAAACGCCAGTGGAGTAGTGCCGTGTTCGTTTTTACATGGTAGAGAATATTATATTAACCGTTATGCATGCCTGCTAGCTGAAGCTAATTTAGCTAGTAGCGTTAGCAGTTAGCTATAATGTTTCTTGGTTTTGGTGTTTAGTGATATCCACCTGTTGCATATAAGAATATAAGAGGCCAGGTATCAACGTTAGCTCCCGGAACGATAGCCAGTTAGTTAGCACCAGCCAGGTATCAACGTTAGCTCCCGGCTAACTGGCTATCGTTCCGGGAGCTAACGTTGATACCTGGCTGGTGCTAACTAACTGGCTATCGTTCCGGGAGCTAACGTTGATACCTGGCAACATTGAATTAACGTTTTTAAAATCAAACGTTTTCAAGTATTATTATCACTACTATGTCACAAATACATGTAGAATGTAAAACGTTAGGTTGGCAATAGTTTAGCAATAGGTTAAAAGTGAGTTTATATCATTTTAAGTTTTTTTTTCAACTCGCGTTTTTGACCCGGAAGCGGAAATGAAAATGTTGAACGATCAGAATTGGAATCTTTTTTTTTGCGGCCATTTTCAAGAGGACCTCGCTAGCTATCTGCCAGTGTTGAAATTTCACCAAACTACACTTCCTGTGGTCCGCTATGGTCGTTCAAAGTTCGGCGTTCTGAATGAAACATATCAATAATTGTTATGATTCGCGATAATAAGCTACAAAAGGTAACGTTTTTGACAAATATTGAAACGCAGTCAGTTTCTCCACACTATTGTAATCATGTAGGAATAATTAGATCTGAAATTAGTTACAAAATGATTACACTGTGGGAGAAATAAAAAAGTACAGTCGATTACATTAAATATCAGTATATGTTATTATGCACGCTTGGTGATACTATATCCAAATTGAACTCAGCCATTTGAAAGATACTATATGTATATATATATAAATGTGCGAATTGGCTATAATAAGGTAATGTATAAGCATATATTCTATATTCTATAATAATATTTCAAATTGCATTGGTCCGGATGAGAGAATTCAGTACTGTATATACAAAACCTTCAATTTGATCATATTCCCTTTATAAATGTCCTTAGATCTTTTGTACACATGATCTCAAGAGGGTACTGAATGAGCTCAGTGGCAGTTTTTTAAGTTTGGTCATTATTATCATGGTTTTATTCACTGTCAAAGATGAAAAGAAAAATCATAATTCATATTTTCCTTTGTTTCATCAGAATTTAAGCAAGCCTAGTAATAGACACAATATTTCTGACACTGAGAATACATTCATTGAGGTCCATAGATGTTCCTAGATACCAAGAATATGCAAATAGCCCTTGTAGAAGTGGAGCAATATTCCATTTACCTAGGTATACATTTTTACTGATTTTCACCTGGGGTGGAACAGGTTAAACTGTTAAATGGTCATTTTAAAACTAATATAAGAAATTAATGTATAGTGGTATATTTATGAGGGGAAAGCATATTTGCAACAACTTTTAACATTTATACAGGTAGGTTATTGATAACTAATTATGTTATGAGTGTCATATTACAGTGACATTCATACAGTATCCTTTGATTTCACATAATTTAATTATTATTTCACAATAAAATGCTGTAATCAAAATCCTCTGTAATATCACATCAGATTTTGTAATCTCACAATAACATAGCAATATTTCACATTTAATTATTATTTCAGAATAATAGTAATCAAAATCGAAAGACCATTTGCATATTATTGGTATCTAGGGACATCTATGGACCTCAGGGAATGTATTCACATTGTCAGAAATATTGTGTCTATTGCTTATTTTTATAACGTGATTTTTTTCTGTGGCTTATCTAAATACTAATTTGATGCTATGACTATGTTTATATCGCTATATGCTTCATCTCCCCTTTAAGCTTAGGCACTCTTTCGAAGTTGGTTAAGGTTAGAGTTTGTCTTAGAGCATGGCGATAGAACGCCAGGTAGTTTGCAGGCTGTTTGGCGTGCCACTGGTCCTGCTAATGTTGAATGAATGAATGAAAACTTTATTTAACAGATTGCAGAAGGGGTACAATACAGTATGGCTCAATACACACAATTGTTAAGGGGATGCAGACCAGAGAAAGACGTTTTTGTCTCGTTTACATCAGGGTCCCCCATTTTCAATTCATAGTGACATTTATGACATACACATGATGACATTTATGTCTCCCCCCTTTTTTCTTTCTTTTTCCAGAATCACGTACCAGTTTCAAGAAGCCGCACGTTGCAGCAATTGAAGCAAAGACCTGTTCTAGCCAAGTAAATACCACAATTTATGTACCATTACATTGACTATATAGTTAGACGTTTGGTTATATGCATGGTATTTTCTAATGAACAATATAACAATAATATAATAATGGACTCTCTTGATATTGATCAAAATGTAGAATTATGCAAGTGTTTCACCCTGCACATTGCAATGCAGCACATTAATCAGGACCCTCCCCCCTTTTTTCTTTCTTTTTCCAGAATCACGTACCAGTTTCAAGAAGCCGCACGTTGCAGCAATTGAAGCAAAGACCTGTTCTAGCCAAGTAAATACCACAATTTATGTACCATTACATTGACTACAGCACCTCATCACTATGTCATCTTATTCTCGGGCTAAAAGACGTAGAGTCAACAAATTACTGAGAGAGACAGAGCAGGCTATCCTCACTGATTATAAGTTAATTGTTGCTGCTAATTCAAGGACAAACCATCACTCTTTAGAGAACTACAACACCCCATCTGGTGTTTCACAGCGTAGACAGATGGCCGGCGATGACGGGCAGCTTATGAAAGGCAAGTCTATTGGACATGGTGTAATTCCTCGTGTGATTTGCTGCTTATTTTTATTTCTCACTTAATGATTTTAACTCTTCTTCTGAAGACCTTACCATCCAGAAGAATAATTCAATGCTGGCTGAATTACTTGTCGTGGTGAAGGATCTATCGAGAGATGTGCAGTTCATCAAGACCGAGTTGGCTGAGGGCAACATATCTGGTGGGACCAGGGGACACGGCGTGGCCACCACAACCACTATGCTCCCCTTCCAGCTGCCAATCGCCAGTGAACAAGACTTCAATGAGGCAGAATCATTACTGATGGAGCAATCAGTCCGTCAAAAGATGGTAATTTATTGAACTGCATTCATTTATCAAATGTAGATCGTTTCAGTGTGGTCTTGTTCAGGGGAAAAATGTGTTTAGCACTTTCTAGTTCAAAACGTGTTAGAGCTTGTATATCTGCTATTTATGAAACGTTTTGAAATTGTTCAAATATACCGTTTACATATGGACAGGAGGGTTAATGTGGTTAAACCTAATGACTGGCATGGGCTGGAATATCAGTGCATGCATAAAGTGTGTGTATAAACAAGTTGGTTGCTCTGTGTTCATAAAATAAACGTTATGCTGTTTCTAACGCAGGGCCTTAATTTTCTTCTCTCTGATTTAGATTTCTCGCCTGGCTTTGGTAGGAGGCACCAATTCAGAGAACCTGATCAGACTGATGTTGAAAACTGCTATGACCAACGCCCTGGCCAGTGGGTTCAACTGGGCTGGAAAGAAAGACAAGCGTTGTTCAGAAAGCAAGAAGCCATTCAAGCACACCACACTACAAGCCTGCATGTTTGGTGAGCTTCCTCCCCTGCAAACTACTTCATAGGTTAAGTTTAGGTAGTGAGGTGGTGATGCTGGTGATGCTGGTGATTCAGAATATAATTATGTAGTTGTTGCAAAAACTTTAAAAAAAAGTGTTATGTTGGAATAAAGTGATGAAAGTGCAACCTATAAGAAATGGACAACGTAATTGAGCTTTAGAGGTGCATGGATACACATTGTATTGCCTAGTCTGGCCGCCTCAGACCTACTCCTATCCAAGCTCCGGGAGGGTCATCAAAGAGAAGTCGCCTATTCTCAGTCCTTGCCCCACAATGGTGGAATGAACTACCCACCCCAGTTAGGACAGCCGAATCACGTCCAATCTTTCGCTGTCGACTAAAGACGCACTTCTTCAACCATTATCTGAATAAAAAAAAAAAAAAAAGAAAAAAAAAAATCTAACCCTAACTAACCGTACTGTCATGCACTTGTCCTAATAAACGAACCTACACTGTAGCACTCAACACTTTGATGAACATTGTTGCTCAGCTGATAGAGTTGTGCCCTTCCTGATGGCTTGTCGTACAGAACTTGTAAGTCGCTTTGGATAAAAGCGTCAGCTAAATGACTAAATGTAAATGTAATGTAGATGGTGTCAGGCTAGGCGATTGCTTAATTCTCTTTCCTGTCCAGTCTAACTGGATGCTGACTGTAGCTTGTTACTGTAGACCTACAGAGTGAGTAATTGAGTGATTAAAAAAAATCGCACTCGTGTGAAGTGAGGGCCGGGTGCTCTTATCATCGTACATCATCTCACCCACCTCTCTTCCTCCCTTTTTTATTTTTGTGTCTATCAGCTGCTGCTCGACAGTTTGACCCCAAGCTGACCGACCAGGACTACAGCGAAACTGTCAAGAAGTGGCTTCGTTATGCGCCAGACCGGGAGGGAGGCATCTCAAGGAACCGAAGTGACCCAAACTTAAGTCAAGCGAACCAGAGTCAAACTTAGGGTACCCCAGCACAGCACAGCACACACACACTGTTTCCCTGGTTCATACAGTACAAGGAATTACCCTGGCATCTACTTGAATGACTTATGCTGCTTCAGCCTGTTCTTGGAACCGAAGTGACCCAAACTTAATTGTCAAGCGAACCAGAGTCAAACTTAGGGTACCCCAGCACAGCACAGCTACCCCAGCACAGCACAGCACACACTGTTTCCCTGGTTCATACAGTACAAGGAATTACCCTGATGGACACTGTTCTTCCATGGACGGCATCTACTTGAATATGCTGCTTCAGCCTGTTCTTGGAACCGAAGTGACCCAAACTTAATTGTCAAGCGAACCAGAGTCAAACTTGGGGTACCCCAGCACACTGTTTCCCTGGTTCATACAGTACAAGGAATTACCCTGGACACTGTTCTTCCATGGACGGCATCTACTTGAATGACTTATGCTTCAGCCTGTTCTTGCAGTGTTTATTTTTTTTATTTTTAATTTTAACCTTTATTTACCCAGGGTAGGTTCGCTGAGCACAGATGCTCTTTTTCAGCTACGCCCTGCTTCACATTCACAGAGTTCCATTCACACCTGGGAGCTGCCCAGGCCTAACAAAATTAATAGTTGGTTTCAGGTTGCCGACCGACCCTGCCGATTTAGGTGCGACCCAATATATTTTATGAGTTTTTAGAAAAAATTATAAAAAAAAAAAAACGTTTTTTTTTTCTTTTTTAATAAAGTTTCATAGAAATCTTAGTCAAACATTTAGTATTATGGATATTAAACATGCTGGCAGAGTACATGCATCCATGTTGTTGTGAACATTTTAATTAAATAAAGAAATTCCCTATCCATAGTCGCCGTGGGAAAGAATAAAATAAAAAAATAAAATAAAATAAATTCCCTACCTACCCATGGCCAAACTGACAACCAACCTGAAACCAACTATTAATTTTGTTAGGCCCCAGTACAACCACAGTCTGACACTGTTGGCCACTGAGCAACTCCACTGGAGCAGTTGGGGGTTTAGTGCCTTGCTCAAGGGCACTTCAGCGGTTGGTGTTAAGGGTATGGGAGAGAGTTATATGGGAGAGAGTTATAGAAACATTAGGGGTGTAACGGTACACAAAATCCACGGTTCGGTACGTACCTCGGTTTTGAAGACACGGTTCGGTATTATTTTCGGTACAGTGGGGGGGGGGGGGGGGGGGGGGGGTAATCCAAAAAAAATAGCTTTTCATTTATCTATTTATTTAACTGTATTAAACAATATAAAACGAATTGGCCATAATTTGTCAGAATGCAGGTAGGTGAATTCCAATGGTTGAAGGCAATCACAGAGACAGAGAGTGTTTACTCTTGAACAGGTTCGACTTTAATAGTAAGAACACAGAGTAAATTCTAAGAGAGAGCAAGTGCTAAAAGCACAAGTGTAAGATAAGGTAAATGGGAGCTTATTGGAGGTCCACAGTAGAACCGTCCGCGTTATCCCCGAACGCAATTAGTGAAGACCTGACAATGGACAAGCAGAAGAGAGGTATGTTAAATAGAGACCAAATACCAACATTCCACACACCCCCGTGACAGCCAATCAGGAACCACCCCTAAGTGACAGCACTAATTGACAGGGAAATGACAGGTGACAAGCCCAGTGACATATGCCAGGAATGTGGGTGGTCACCGACCGAGGTCGGTGTCCAGAACGTAACAGTACCCTCCCCCGACGAACGGCACCAGACGTTCACCTAGGAGCCTCGGGATTCAGCCGCCGGAAATCAACGATCAGGCTGGGATCTAAAATATCCCTTTGAGGCACCCAAGAACGCTCTTCTATCCCGTACCCCTCCCAATCCACCAAGAACTGAAACCCCCTACCCCTCCGCCTACAACCCAGTATCCTCCGCACCGTGTAAATGGGTTGACCGCCAATAAACCGGGGCGGAGGAACCACAGGCAGTGGCGGGGCCAAGGGCGATGAGAGGAATGGCTTCAACAGGGACACATGAAACGTCGGATGAACCCTCATAGAGCTCGGAAGTCGTAACTTGTAAGCCACTGGATTAACCTGATGAATCACTTTAAATGGTCCTATAAAGCGAGGAGCCAGCTTCTTGGATTCCACCCGGAGAGGGAGATCCCGGGTGGAAAGCCAAACCCGCTGCCCTGGACGGTAAACTGGAGCCGGACGACGCTTACGGTTAGCCTGCCGTTGGGTACTAACCGAAACCTTCTGTAGCGCCTTCCGAACCTGTTTCCACGTCCTGCGACAGCGAGCCACATGTGCCTGGGCCGAGGGCACCTCCGCCTCTTGCTCCTGCTCGGGAAACAGAGGAGGTTGAAAACCATACTGGCACTGAAAGGGAGACATACCGGTAGAAGAGGAGAGAAGGGTATTATGCGCGTACTCAGCCCAAGCCAACCTCCTACTCCACGTTGCCGGACTACCGGCAACGTAACACCTCAAGACCCCCTCCAAATCCTGGTTGACCCTCTCCGTCTGTCCGTTCGACTGTGGATGGAACCCAGACGACAGACTGACAGAGGCGCCGAGGCCGGCGGCAAACGCCTTCCAGAACCTGGAGGCGAACTGAGGACCCCGGTCCGACACGATATCTACTGGCAGCCCGTGGACCCGAAAGACATGCTGTATAATTAAATCAGCAGTCTCCCGGGCCGAAGGAAGCTTGGGGAGAGGGACAAAGTGAGCCGCCTTAGAGAACCGATCCACCACCACCAAAATGGTGGTGAACCCGTCCGAAAGGGGAAGACCAGAAATAAAGTCCAGAGATATGTGTGACCAGGGTCGTTTAGGAATAGGAAGTGGTCGGAGGAGACCCGCCGGTGCCCGTCGAGAGGTCTTACTACGTGCGCACACCGGACAGGCCGCCACAAAGGAACGCGTATCCCCCTCCACTGTCGGCCACCAGAACCTCCTACGGATAAATTCCAGGGTCCTGGTTGCCCCTGGGTGGCTGGTGAGGGATGACGCATGTGCCCACTGTAGCAAGCGTGAGCGCGCCACCTTGGGAACATACGACCGTCCCGGAGGACCCCCACCAGGATCGGGCTCCCGCGTTAGCGCCGACCTTACCACCTTCTCTATGCCCCAAGACACGGGTGCCAAAATCAAGGCCGGTGGAATAATGGGATGGGGCTGCTCCTCCCGCCCAGGAAGATCAAACTGGCGCGACAACGCGTCAGGTTTGATATTCTTGGAGCCGGGTCTATAGGAGATGGTATATCGAAATCGTGTGAAGAACAACGTCCACCTGGCCTGGCGAGCATTAAGGCGTTTAGCCCCTTGGATGTAAGCCAAGTTCTTATGGTCGGTCCAAATAATGAAAGGATGTGCCGCCCCCTCCAACCAATGTCTCCACTCCTCCAGTGCCAATTTGATCGCCAATAACTCCCGATTACCCACGTCGTAATTACGCTCGGCTGGTGACAGACGGCGAGAAAAAAAAGCACACGGGTGCACTTTCCCATCCTTTAAGCATCTCTGAGAGAGCACCCCCCCCACCGCGACGTCAGAGGCATCCACCTCCACAATGAACGGAACCTCTGCGTCATGGCGGATCAATACAGGAGCGGATGTAAAACGACGTTTAAGATCGCAGAAGGCCGACTCAGCCCTAGGCGACCATTCAAAGCCAGGGAGAGAGGCCTTAGTGAGAGCTGTTAAGGGATTGGCTAAGGCGCTAAAATTGCGAATAAAGCGCCTGTAAAAATTTGCAAAGCCCAAAAACCATTGTAACCCCTTGAGCGACGAAGGCCGTGGCCAGTCCAAAACTGCACTCACCTTGGCTGGATCCATGCGCAGATCGCCCTTCGTCAACACAAAGCCCAGGAAGGACACAGTGTCCGTGTGAAACACACACTTCTCAGCCTTAACGAATAGTTGATGCTTGAGGAGACGGTCTAGCACCTCCCGAACGCGCATTTGGTGTTGCACCATATCGCGAGAAAAAATCAGGATATCATCTAAGTAGACAAACACCGACACCCCAATCAAGTCTTGCAGCACGTCGTTAACCAGGGCTTGGAAGACTGCCGGAGCATTAGCCAAACCAAAGGGCATGACCAAATACTCATAGTGCCCATTGGGTGTGTTAAACGCAGTCTTCCACTCGTCTCCCTCTCTAATCCTGACCAGGTTGTATGCATTACGTAAGTCAAGTTTAGAAAAGACCTGTGCCCCCTGTAAGCACTCAAAGGCCGTGTCCATGAGGGGTAAAGGATATCGGTTCTTGATGGAAACGTCATTCAATCCCCTATAATCAATGCATGGGCGCTGATCCCCATCCTTTTTATCAACAAAAAAGAAGCCAGCGCCGGCAGGGGAAGTGGAAGGGCGTATGTGCCCCGCAAGCAATGCCTCCTCTATGTAGGTGTTCATGGCCAAGGTTTCGGGGCGTGAGAGAGAGAACATTCGCCCGCGAGGCGGGGAGGTACCGGGTAGAAGATTAATGGGACAGTCGTATGATCTATGAGGCGGAAGTGCTTTAGCACGCGTCTTGCTAAAAACGTCCGCCAGGTCCCAATAGATCTCAGGCACCCCTATTAAATCGGGATTAGAGGGTAGATCAGAATCTGCCACATTCCCACCATCCTGGAGAAAGAGGGAGGAGACAAAAGAGAAGAGGGGGGGGGAGACAAGGGTTTGGGCAAACTCCCGCTGACGATCGACTTGACGTCGGCCGCCGTTGAGAGTTCGCCCGTGCTCCAATTAATGACACGAACACATGACGACAACCAGGGATGACCCAACACCATGACAGAATAGGGGGAAAAGATGACAAAAAAAGTAACCCATTCCCACTCCCCACCCTCCACCCGGATGTGTAAGGGAACAGTGCGCTGGGTGACGCTCCCACTGCCCAGGGGCCGACCGTCCAGGGCATAGACTGGTAAGGGAACCCCTAAGTCCTCCACCGGGGTTCCCCACTCCTTCACCAATCCCACGTGAATAAAATTGCCCGCCGCCCCTGAGTCAATGAGAGCCTTAGTTCCCCTAATGTCACCCCCACAGTTGATCGCCACCTCAAAAAATGTGCGAGAGTCCGTGGTTTTGGCAGGAATGAGCCCACCTGCTGGCGCCCTCTCGAGGCCCGACGGCGCACCTTCCATCCCCGATTGGCGCCGAGCCGATACAGCCTGGACCCGACAGCTGCCGAAGCGGTGACCGGTGCGGCCGCACCGGAAGCAGCGTCGCTCTTTGATGAAGCGCTGCCTCTCGTCGTCCGAGAGCGACAGCGCTCCAAGCTGCATGGATTCATCACCCAGTGGCCCACTCGTGTAATGCATGGAATTATCAACACCAGGAGAAGAAGGAAAACATACCTGGGGCTGGGTGTTGTTGACATGCTCCTTCTCCCTCTCCCGGTGCCGATTATCCATCTTGATGGTGGTGTTGATCAGCACTTCCAGCTGCTCGGGGATCTCACGCGCGGAGAGAGCATCTCGCATCCGCGCTGAGAGTCCCCTGACGAACAGAACCACGCAGACGTTCTCCGCCCAAGCTGTCTCCCGAGCCAAGATCCTAAATTTGATAGCATAAGCTGCGACAGTGCGGAGGCCCTGCCGGCAGTCGAGAAGGCGACCACCAGCCTCGAAGATCGAGAGTACCCGGGAAGTATCGAATACTCTTCTCAATTCACGGGTAAAGGCGTCCAGACTGTCGCAGATTATCGCCCCTGCCTCTAATTCCGCCGTAGCCCAGGAGAGAGCTTCGCCGGTGAGCAGTGTGATAATATACGCTACCTGCGCTGTCTCCGATGGAAATGATCGTGGTTGCAGCCGGAAAACGAGTAGACACTGGGTGATGAATTCCCGACAACCATCCGGTGATCCGTCATAGCGAGCGGGCGCCTGCAGATGTGGTTCGCGGGACCGCTCCTGGACCCCGAACCCCCCCCGACTTTCGTCTGCGTGGAGCGCTGCTTCCCCCGCCGCCGACTGCACACCAGCCACTCCTTCTTGGGCTTGTCGAGCTGTGGCCAACGCCGACTGCGCCACCGCTTGGGATGATCCGACGACCCCATTGAGTCGGATTAACTCGGCGCTGACCAGCTGCTGATGTTCCTCCATCCGTGTCTGGGCTGCTCCCTGCGTCCGGAGCATCTCCATGATGGCCTCCATGGAATTCTGATGGTCAGGTCTTCTGTCAGAATGCAGGTAGGTGAATTCCAATGGTTGAAGGCAATCACAGAGACAGAGAGTGTTTACTCTTGAACAGGTTCGACTTTAATAGTAAGAACACAGAGTAAATTCTAAGAGAGAGCAAGTGCTAAAAGCACAAGTGTAAGATAAGGTAAATGGGAGCTTATTGGAGGTCCACAGTAGAACCGTCCGCGTTATCCCCGAACGCAATTAGTGAAGACCTGACAATGGACAAGCAGAAGAGAGGTATGTTAAATAGAGACCAAATACCAACATTCCACACACCCCCGTGACAGCCAATCAGGAACCACCCCTAAGTGACAGCACTAATTGACAGGGAAATGACAGGTGACAAGCCCAGTGACATATGCCAGGAATGTGGGTGGTCACCGACCGAGGTCGGTGTCCAGAACGTAACAATAATTGACTGAGCAAACTAATGCTTACTGCTGTAACCTACTAATAACACTTAAGTAAATCTGAAGATTATTATATAGCAGATGCCTTGGAGGATAAGTCGTGGACAACTGTAGATCATCTAAGCTCCACTGTGTTTAAATTCAAATCCTATGCCATTGTTTATATTTAACCCTTGTGTCTGAAAACTAAAGTATTATACTCTTATTAGGGGACTAAATTGAAGAACTCCATAAAAAGATTATGTTGAAATAATTTCCCACTTTCTTTTCCATAAATATTTTATTCAACTTCAGCCCTGATCATAACCATTTTTTATATTATTTTTGTAATGAAATACTCCCACTTTTCTGAAAAGAGTTGTTAAATATGACAAAAAAAAGAATATGTGGTGGTTATGATCGGGCTGAAGTGGAATAAACAATTTATGAAGAGTAAAAAAAAAAATACAAGATAATTAAAAGATTATGCCACATATTATGTTGGCTCATCACTGCAAAGTTATCAAACAAATACGAATCTGATCAGACACAAGGGTTAAGTTGTTGTTCCCTTTCTAATTTCCTCAAACATCTAGTCTAGTTAATGTGATCAATATTATTTGACAATTGATGCTTTTTGTTGGACATTTCAGTCAGTAGTGAGCTCATACTTTGAGCTCATAAATTTATAGTTAAAATGATTGCAATCTTGTCTTCGTTGTGCATGAATGCGTGTGCTCACCACACACAATATGTGTGTCACTATTCTGGCAGTGGCTATATTGTTAATGAAAGCCTGTTATAAGGTCTGTTATTTGTTTTTTGTAAAAAGTTTTAGTCACTGGAAGTTCTGATACCCTAGAAAAAAAAAATTTCATTTTAAAAGCCATGTTGTCATTTTTGTTCACACATTTTTGGAAATATGGTCATATAAGAATTTTATTATTATTTATTTAACAATAGTGTGTTTAACAGCAGGAAAAAAACATGTAATGTTATGATGTATACATATCAGCAGCAATATTTTAATGTAAAATGTACATTAATCAGTATTGATTCCTTAACTTTACAAGTTACAAGTAGATGTACAAGTTAGATTATGGTTGAATAAACATTGATGTCTAACATTGATTCAATATAAAATCAACTAAAATGTGCATGTAGATTACCATTTAGATTATGGTTGAATAAACATTGATGTCTAACATTGATTCAATATAAAATCAACTAAAATGTGCATGTATATTACCATTTAGATGATGGTTGAATCAACATTGATATAGTATCAGCTATGGTTGACACCTAACGTTGATTCAACGTTAGGGTCATAGACAACGATCTATATAATTTAGATGTCAGGCTTCAACATAGATTCAATATTTCTGCTGAACCCTATTTCAACGTTGATTCACTCATTTTTTGCTATCTGGGGACTCACCTATATCACTCACAATGGTACAGACATTCACCGGACTTTAGGAGCAGTGTGAGGGCTCCTTTAAGACTCTGGGTTCAGAGGGTATACAGGGTGCATTCTGGGAAACGGGGGGTGTTGTTATTATTTACATATGTCAGCTGTCAGCTGTCACTTCTACGTCGATCGTCTCTGCACTTTATGTATGTACATTTATGTTGGGAAGTAAAGGGAAGAACTCAACCATGTTGTATTCATACTTTGC
>NC_140169.1:198705699-198733199 GCF_963971535.1 Notolepis coatsorum | reverse complement strand
CTTCTTTCCACCTGACAGCGAGGAGTTTCACCAGGAGAGCTAAACCTATCCCTAGAAACAAACGTATTGAGGAATGTGCTTATGTAATCACCGCTTGGTAGTGAGGCCTTCTCCCGCCCCGCCGGGCACAGGACTAATGGCTTAAACAAGACTGGGAAGGAATGCAACATGAGAGGGAATTTTAGTCCTTGCTAGTGTAACCCATCTGGATCCAAACCCGGGGGAAACCATCCAAACATGGACCGCTCAGCCCAAGGGGGAATCCCTGCCCTGCATGGTCCAAACACGGCTCCCCCGCTAAGGAACAACGACATGCCTACCTGTCATTCAAAGGGGAATCTGACCAGAGGAGACATGAAGTTGACGGGGCTTCCAGAAGGGGGGTCTGCTCTGTCACGCCAGCGCCAAAGACCATTGTGACGTTCCAAGCAGTGTTAATTTAGTCAACGAAAATGATGACTAAATATGGTCGCCAACGAAGCTTTTTCCCCTGACGACAACGAGACGAGATGTCACGTCACGTTAATGGAGATCATGTGACACTAACGTGACTAAATAATTCTTATACAATGGCATGCACATTTCTTGATTCTGATTGGCTGAAACAGTTGTTTCAGACGTTGTTATTTCGTATAACACACTCCACGTGACCCCAGAACCCGCCCACAACCGAATAACTTTTTTTCGAATAACTCCGCCATTCATCCTTTTTGTGAATGAAACCAAGATGGTGGACAATAATCTTTATGAATGGAGGTATTGATTGCGTCATAACGACTCATTCAAAAAAAGTACAGCCAAGTGGAATACGTTAGTTGTTTACACAATGTTGGAATATGTAATTGGTTTGTCATGACTCATTGTGAAACAAAATATAAATCGCAGGATTTATATGAAGTGTGTTGTTAGATGGCATTCGTTGTACAACCTCCCTCTCCTTCAAAAGGACACTGTCACGGGCGGCTACGTGGTGCAGTGGGCAAGGCGCTCACCACGAATACTGGAGACTGGGCTTGAACAGGTACGCCTCCCTGTTCGAGCCCAGCGCTCCACATTGCTTTCAGTTTAGCTGGTCGTCCGCACTAATACACATTGGCAGTATTAGGGGGAGGGAAACTGATATGTGGGGATCGGGCGTTGTGGACAGCGACTCCTACAGGTTGGTTGGTGCGTGTTACGACCCTGGCTCATGGGTACGCAACCTATGTGTAATCAACACCAAAACCCTGTGCTCTAACTCAAAAATGCTACTAAACCAAGGAACTACTAATATAACTATAAGCTAATGTACTGGTAACCCAACGGACAAGGACTGTAAGAACCTGACAGCTCTTTCACTAGGCACAGACCGTGCATGTGTGTTTCTGGGTCTGCCTTTGAAGCTCCCCAGCAGGTAACCAATCAGCACTAATTGGCTAATTGGCAGCCCTCACCTGCCTGCCCTGGTGACACAGGAGTGACCAGGCCTCTAGTACATAACACCTCCCCCACCAAACTGGTTGCCCAAGAGGCAACCACTACCAGTGTTGTGCTAGTTACTGAAAAATAGTAACTCAGTTACTTTACTAGTTACTTCATTTCAAAGTAACTTCGTTACTGTACTAGTTACTTACACCCAAAAGTAATGAGTTACTGTGAAAAGTAACTATTTAGTTATTTAAAAAAAAAGATTAAAAAAAAAAGATTGCTCCCGAGTCCCATGCCCTATAGTACTCAAAATCGGTTGATCAACTTGACAGTTTCCATTCACATCACCGAACTCTGCTAAGCAATGTGGTCTAGATACAAACACAAATCTGACACAAACAAATGTTGTCCCGAGTCATATAATAAGAAGTGCGCCGGTTGAAGGAACAGCCTTGATGTCGCCGGAGCGTTTCATTATAACCATTATAATTCAAGGGTACTACGACTATGCTTGCACCTCATGGTACCAAAGCACCTCAAAGGCGCTTAAAACAAAATTACAAACATCACAAAACAAACTGGTCAGACTACTACTTGACCTGAACCCCAGAACCCACCTCACCCCTGGGCCCTGCCCACTTTGACAACCTAGGATGGCTTAGAGTAGACGACAGAGTACAGCAACTTGCAATGGGCCTGGTCTACAAGATACACTATACGACCGGGGTACCCATGTACATGTCAAAATACTTCCCAAAGGTCAGTGAATACCACAACCACTACACCAGAGGAAGCTCAACAAATCATGTAAAACCCAGATTCGGCTCAAACAAGGGACTAAACACGTTTCGCAATTATGCCACAACAATGTGGAACGCCCTACCCAAAGCTAGGGGTAACAGTACTGTATATTTGAATACCGTTTATGTCACAAATGTATCAGTACTAAATACCTATATGTCCCTATGCCATAAATGTCATGTATGTTGTGTATGTCATAAATGTCTATATGAATTGAAAATGGGGGACCCTGATGGAAACAAGACAAACGTCTTTCTCAGGTCTGCATCCCCTTAACAATTGTATGTATTGAGCCGTACTGTATTGTACCCATTCTGTTAAATAAAGTTTTCATTCATTCATTCATTCATTCATTCACCATCTTGCAAGTTGCAACGTTGTTTAAGATATCAAAGCATTGCAACGTTAGAATAGTTAGGATATCAATTGTGCATGAAAGGACTATATTTATATTGTTTGATTAGTATTATGAGATTCCCTGGCAGATTTCGTACAGTCAAAATCCGTTGATCAACTTGAGTTTCAGTGAACACATTGCACTCACCAAAGGCTGCGGTGGTTGAGATGTAGTAACGTTACGTTAGTCCAGTTGACTCCAGCAGCGCCTCAAACATGTTCTTTATCTCGTTTCCATGTTGTATATTAATTATCTCTCCAAGTAGTTGCTAAATGGTTTGTTAGTTTGTTACTGCGTTCTTTTTATGTGGATTCATAGCGAGCGTTTGTTTTGTTTACAATAGAGAGGGTCTATTTCTTTCCGTAGCCGCATTTCTTGCGCACTTCTGATTGGCCAGTGGCCAGACTCGCCTCGTATCATTCTACGCGGGTGGGGATGAGGATAATAATAATAATAATAATAATAATAATAATAATAATCACTACCGCTCGCTATCAATCTACGCCGTATATAACGCAAATAACGCAGTGACGAACCATTCAGTAACGTAAGTAGCGTTACTGAATTTCAAAAGTAATGCGTTAGAGTACTAGTTGCGGCAAAAAGTAACTTCGTTTCTGTAACGCGTTACTTTGTAACACGTTAGTCCCAACACTGACCACTACACAACAACCCATAAACAAAACAAAAACAACTGTGACCCCTTAGTTGTCAGGGCCTCTACCACAACAGCGATAACGGGTACCACAAACACCGGTACTACGATCGTGAGAGGGCGTCTGCTAGCACGTTGTCCCTCCCACGAATGTGGCGAATATCCAAGTTATACGCCTGGAGGAACAAACTCCATCGCATCAAACGATGATTCGAATTCACCATGCTGCGAAGAAAAACCAAAGGGTTATGGTCTGTATACACAACAAGGGGTAAACTGGAGGATCCCACGTAAACATCAAAATGGTTCAAGGCAAGAACCAAAGCGAGCGCCTCCTTCTCTATAGTAGAGTAGTGCAGTTGATGCCTGTCAAACTTTTTAGAAAAGTAGCACACTGGGTGCTCCACCTCTAATGCATCCTCTTGCAGGAGGACGGCTCCAGCACCGAGGTCACTAGCATCCACTGCCAACTTGAATGGCAGTTGAAAATCGGGAGCTGACAGAACGGGAGCGCTAATCAGAATACCCTTGATGCTCTCAAAAGACTGTTGACAAGTCTCAGTCCACACGAAAGGTACCTTAGGACTGAGCAGATTGGTCAAAGGGGCAACAACAGAAGCAAAGTTCCTACAGAAACTCCTATAGTACCCTGCCATACCTAGGAAGCGCTTTAACTCCCGCCTGGTGATGGGAGCAGGGAAGCCCACTATAGCCTCCACCTTAGCTGTAATGGGGCACACATGCCCACGTCCAACCACCTTACCCAGGTAGGTAACCGTGGCCTGTCCAAATTCACATTTCGCAAGGTTAACTGTCAAGTTAGCATCACCCAACCGCTTGAACACTTCGGCCAGATGCTCCACATGTTGTGACCAAGAGGAACTGTGGATAACCAGGTCATCCAGATATGCCTCACAGAACGCTACCCCGCCCAGGACCTTGTTCACTAGCCGCTGAAACGTCGCTGGGGCATTTCGCATGCCAAAGGCCATCACTGTATACTGGCAGAAACTCTCTGGTGTGACAAAAGCGGATATCTCACGTGCTCGCGGAGTAAGCGGAACCTGCCAGTATCCCTTTAGCAAATCCAATTTACTTACAAAGGCTGCTGAACCCACCCGATCGATACAGTCGTCCATCCGAGGCAGAGGGTACGAGTCCGGCTTGGTTACTGCATTAACTTTACGGAAATCAGTACAGAACCGATGAGTGCAGTCTGGCTTATCAACAAGCAGGCAGGGGGAGCTCCACGCACTAGAACTGGGCTCCGCAATGCCATGTCTCACCATATAGTCTACTTCCTTACTCAAGATCCTTCGTTTTTCCGGATTCACCCTATAGGCATGTTGCTTAATTGGCCCTGCACTACCAACATCAATGTCATGCTCGAGTACATTAGTACGACTAGGGACATCAGAAAACAAACGTGTATGCTGTCTAAGTAGGCGCACCACATCCGTACGCTCAGGAAGTGGTAAGTACGACAGGTGTGAGTCCAAGTCACCTAGTATCTGGGTGTTTGGCAACCGGCCCTGAGAAATCTCCTTCGACACAGAACAGTCGGCTACAATAGGAGATGCAGAAACTGTTAGAACAGCCACAGGCTTGACCCCTGACTGGTCAATCTGAGCCCTATCATTGTACGCCTTCAACATATTGACGTGACATAATCTACTCTTGCGCCTGCGGTCGGGAGTTTTAATCAAGTAGTCGACCTCACCAACTTTGCGCTCAATGGAGTATGGCCCACTGTATTTAGCCTGTAATGCAGACCCAAGAATAGGCGAGAGAACCAACACCTTGTCTCCCGGTGAGAACACCCTATGTCGGGCCCGCCTATCATACCACACCTTCATTTTTCCTTGGGCTACCTTTAGGTTCTCTTTCGCTAGTTCACATGCTCTACTAAGCTTAAGCCTGAAGTCACACACATAGTCCAACAAATTAGTAGAGGAAGGAGTCTGGTCAGCCAACCACTTTTCCTTCAGCAGTTTCAAAGGACCCCTCACTGTGTGGCCGAACACCAGCTCAGCCGGGCTGAATCCAAGAGACTCCTGGGTTACCTCCCTAGCAGCAAACAGAAGCAAAGGAATTCCATCATCCCAGTCTTTGTCGAACTCCGTACAATATGCCCGCAGCATTGTTTTGATAGTCTGGTGAAATCTCTCCAGCGCCTCCTGGGACTCTGGATGATAGGCAGAGGAAGGGCAATGCTGGATAGACAACTGCTGGAGGACCTGAGCAAAGAGACGGGACATGAAGTTAGACCCTTGATCTGATTGAATGACCTTTGGTAGACCAAAAGTCGAAAAAACCCTAACCAGAGCTTTGGATATAGCTGGGGCTGTGATCTTGCGTAAAGGAATGGCTTCAGGAAAACGGGTCGCTGCACACATAATAGTCAAAAGGTACTGGTTCCCTGTCTTAGTTCGAGGGAGGGGACCAACACAGTCAATGAGGATCCGCTCAAAAGGTTCCCCAACGGCAGGGATAGGCTGCAGAGGAGCCTGAGGGATCTTCTGGTTTGGTTTACCAACCACCTGACACACATGGCACGAGCGACAATATTGTGCCACATCTGACTTCAAACCAGGCCAACAAAAATGTCTCAGCACCCGGTCATAAGTCTTCCTGACCCCCATGTGACCAGCAAGATCATGATCATGTGCTAGATGCAGTATATCAGGACGATACACGGCTGGAACAACAATCTGAAACACACTGCCCCAGTCATCCAGACTGGACAGGTTAGGTGGTGTCCACTTTCTCATGAGCACGTCATTGCTAACAAAGTATCCTTGAGACGTATCTACCATTTCATCCTCTAAAACCGCCTCTTCAAAGAGGGACGACAAGGAGACATCCTTGTTTTGCTCTAGTACCAACTGCTCATGAGACGGAATCACCTTACCAAACCCCTCATCAGGGCCACTTTTCAACTCAACAAAGAACGTGTCACTAAGTGTCATATCACCATCTAAGTTAACAACCTCATGGGTGTCACATTTGACCTTTGACATTGCGCGTGTTACCGCACACACAGGAAACACTCCTGGATGCTTCTGTGCGAGCTCATCAGGAACCTCAGAAACTACAGGGACGGGAATTACAACTGGAGTAGCCAGCACTTTGCCACCGGCCAAATCGTTCCCTAGAATGAAGGACACCCCCTTTATGGGAATGTGAGAACACACTCCTACGACAACATTGCCTGATACTAAGGGAGAGTTTAGCGAGACCTCATGCAAAGGAGTATTCACAAAGCCTCCTCCAAAGCCCTGAACAATGGCACCGGAATGCAATGAAGAATCTTCCGAAAATGGCAAAATCCCATCCAGAATGAGAGACTGGAAAGCTCCTGTATCTCTCCATATTGTAATAGCCTGCCTTGATCCTAATTCACCAACCAGTGAAACAAATCCATCCATCCTAAATGTTGAGGAGCCCTCTAGCTCCCTGTCTGCACCTTTGATACTTCGCACCCCACCCTCTAATGTCGGCATAGGTGTCCTGTCTATGATTTCTACCAGAGCCACCGTTTTTACATTTTTCTGCTTAAGCACAGGGCATCCAGCAACGATATGACCAGGCTCCTTACAGTAAAAACAGATAACCCCCTCTGGGAATGCACTAGCAGAGCCACCTTGCCTAGGAGTCGAAGTAAACCGACCAGCAGACACGGGTGCCGGGAACCCGCTCCCCTGAGAAGGACGCCTACTACCCCTGGACTCCACACGGCCCTCCTCTACAAAGACAGATTTGTGTGTTAACACAAACTCATCAGCCAAGACAGCAGCGTCGGCTATCTTCGATACCTTATGCTCATTTAGATGTGTGGAAACGTTATCAGGAACACACCTCTTAAATTCCTCTAGGAGAACCAACTGTCTGAGCTGCTCCCTTGACTCTGCTTTTTGCGAGGTGCACCACCGGTCAAACAGGTTCTCCTTCTCTTTTCCAAATTCAACATAAGACTGCCCCTCCTGCCTACGATAACCTCTAAAACGCTGACGATAGGCCTCGGGGACCAACTCATAAGCCCTCAATATGGAAGCTTTAACCAGCTCATAATCAGCGCTTTGTTCAAGGGACAGAGCAGTGTAGGCTTCTTGTGCCCTACCAACCAAAACACATTGCAGCAGCAGTGTCCAGGCGGTATCAGGCCACTTCAATGTGGTTGCCACCCGTTCAAAAAGGGGAAAATATCTTTCCACGTCTTTCTCAAAGAATGGTGGCACCATCCTAATATTCCTGCCTACATCAAACCCGGAACGTGACTCTGGATGCAGAGAACCCGCCTGCAAGGCAGCATGCTTAAATGCAAGCTCCTTCATTGCACGATCGTGCTCTCTCTCCTCTCTCCTCTCCTCTTGTTGTAGCTGTTTTTCCTTAAGCTCCCGCTCTCTCTCATCTCTCCTCTCCTCTTGTTGTAGCTGTTTTTCCTTAAACTCACGCTCTTGTTGTAGCTGCTTTTCCCTAAATGCCAACTCCCTAGGCCCCCAATCGATGGCAACACCTTCCGCCACGCCAGAGAGTTGTGGAGACACCTCAGACAAAAGAAGCTCATCCACCGTTGCCACAATCACCTGCTCCTCAATGAGTATAGCCCTCAAAGTCCCCAAGGCAGTCGTTTTCAACCGCTTCTCACTGGCAGTAAGCTCCACATTGTAGTGCACAGCAAGCTTCAGAAGCTGCTCTTTGGAAAACCTTCCCAACATCTCGTCAGAGGGGTTCTCAACAAAATCCTTAATGGTAGCCATCGTTACTGTACCAGTCACCACAAGCTACTCACTTTACCCTACAGTCACTAAGAACCACTAACAAACCACGAAGAACCACCAAATAACCACTGAAAAACCACTAAAGAACCACTGAAGAACCATGAAGAACCACTGAAGAACCATGAAGAATGCTAATGCCAATAATAACAACCATAAAGGGACGCGGTGGAAATGTGAGCTCTACGGAGCGCACCTTTCCAGGTTGCACAAACAAACAAAAAAAAACAAAAAAAAAAACACCCACCCTAAATAGACGTGTCATACACACAGGGTGTTAGGTGCTACCAGGTATGCTCACCAAACACTTAAACAAACAAAATAAATCCAACAAAATATTCCAAACCGGTGCGCCTTCTAACCTGATGTGACCACATATGCTTCTACGTCTAAACTGCAGAAAACCCCGGCCTACCACATGTCTACCCTAAGAAACACTAAATCAAGCCCTACCACACTACCTGTGTTTCCTGGCCGCCCTAACCTACCTACCCTTAAACTAATGCCCTGTAGACCTAACTTTCTTCAACCACACCTGCTACCAGTCAAAGATCATATACAATCATTTCATTGACCGCCCCAGGAGTACGCGGTGCACCGGACGCTAACCAACAACCAGAAAATAATATCCCTATCTACATGTGGTGCCTACTAAACTATATATTTTAACAGCATAAGTAGTCACATCAAATTACAAACAAATACGGCATACTCACCTGTTTGATGAAAATGGCTCAGCCCCCACGTTACACCATGTGTAACGAACACCACCCAAACCATAATATGATGACACCCCGTGCAACACAAAAAAAAAATCACCAAACAAAGTGCTAGGGGTAAAAGATCCCGGACGAGCGCCCAATTGTTACGACCCTGGCTCATGGGTACGCAACCTATGTGTAATCAACACCAAAACCCTGTGCTCTAACTCAAAAATGCTACTAAACCAAGGAACTACTAATATAACTATAAGCTAATGTACTGGTAACCCAACGGACAAGGACTGTAAGAACCTGACAGCTCTTTCACTAGGCACAGACCGTGCATGTGTGTTTCTGGGTCTGCCTTTGAAGCTCCCCAGCAGGTAACCAATCAGCACTAATTGGCTAATTGGCAGCCCTCACCTGCCTGCCCTGGTGACACAGGAGTGACCAGGCCTCTAGTACATAACATGCACTTTGAGAGATATATTTAGATGCACTTTGAGAGAGATATCTAGATGCACTTTGAGCGAGATATCTAGATGCACTTTGAGAGAGATATCTAGATGCACTTTGAAAGAGAGAGATATCTAGATGCACTTTGAGAGAGATATCTAGATGCACTTTGGGAGAGATATCTAGATGCACTTTGGGAGAGATATCTAGATGCACTTTGAGAGAGATATCTAGATGCACTTTGAGAGAGATATCTAGATGCACTTTGAGAGAGATATCTAGATGCACTTTGAGAAAGATATCTAGATGCACTTTGAGAGAGATATCTAGATGCTCTTTGAGAGAGATATCTAGATGCACTTTGGGAGAGATATCTAGATACACTTTGAGAGAGAGATATCTAGATGCACTTTGAGAGAGATATCTAGATGCACTTTGAGAGAGATATCTAGATGCACTTTGGGAGATATATCTAGATGCAGCACTTTGAGAGAGATATTTAGATGCACTTTGAGAGATATATCTAGATGCAACACTTTGAGAGAGAGATATCTAGATGCACTTTGAGAGAGAGATATCTAGATCAGATATCTACTGTAGATTTGAGTTCACACACACAGACACACAGACACACAATCCGCCATTGTGTTCCACCACTGAATTATCATTAATACCCTCCCGCTACACTGACGTCTGGTGTTGTCTTTGCATCCATTTGTCAGCGTTTTGCTAAGTACACACACACACACACGCAAACACACACACACACACACACACGCACACACACACACACACACACACACACACACACACACACACACACACACACACACACACACACACACACACACACACACACACGCACACACTGTCAGTGTTGGCTGTGTCAGTGTTTTATGGCTCCCCGCTGTGAGCACAGTCTATTGTTCCTTGGCTCACTCTGTCTACGACGTTTTGACATTAGCCAACCTGCTATGCCCATCTCCAGCATCGCCTCATAGTCTCTAGTGTGTGTGTGTGTGTGTGTGTGTGTGTGTGTGTGTGTGTGTGTGTGTGTGTGTGTGTGTGTGTGTGTGTGTGTGTATCCATGTGTAGGGGCTGCCAGACAGAATACTGAATACGTGCTGTTGAGTATCTGCGCTGTGTGTGTATGTGTGTGTGTACTGTACATGTGTTTGTGTGTGTGTATGGTATACAGTATCATGCATGCATGTGTGTGTAGGGCTGTCAGAACAATACATGGCGTTGATTAGAGCGCACTGTGTGTGTGCATGTAATATTTGTGTTTATGTGTGCGTCCTGTATTTACACATTTTGTGTGCGTATATGCATTAGGGGTGGGACGATACATCGATCCAGATCGATATATCGATCTAATTATCAATGATCCAATAGGATCGATCGATGCAACGTAAAAAGATTGGTTCATATCAATACTCTTATTTTGAAAATCCTGTGGCAAGGCTCATTACGCCCCCAAGCGCAGCTCCGGCAGCTGGATTCATGCATGATCATCACGCGAGATGTGAAAACAGAGTCAGGTTAGCGGGATGGCTATACGCCCAACAACAACACCATGTGAAACGTCTGTGTGAAGACGTTACAGCAGGGCTCCAGAATGCGCCTATTAGGGATGAGTTAGAATTTTCGAATAGTACTCGTGCCAGTCTCCACATTCGATTTTCATGTCAGAGTCGAAAAATATATACATAATTTTATTTTTTATTTAAAAAAGAATGTTTAAGTGAAGCAAACCATTCTTCATACATTTTTATATTTAGAGGGAGCCTAAACTCACTGCAGCCTAATTTTCATAGCCTAATTGATCTAAAAGTTGCACATGCTATTGTTTCTGTTTGTTTATTAAAACCGGTTGATAGACCAATGCAATGCTGTTAAGATGGTGCATGATGTCATTTTGATGTATTGTCGGTCAGCTGTCTGTGATATTGATGTTTTATTGCCTTTTTTTAATTGATCACACACACTGTCTTACTGCTGCACCTCACAGTCTTACTGCTGCACCTCACTGTCTTACTGCTGCACCTCACAGTCTTACTGCTGCACCTCAGTCTTACTGCTGCACCTCACTGTCTTACTGCTGCACCTCACTGTCTTACTGCTGCACCTCACTGTCTTACTGCTGCACCTCACTGTCTTACTGGTGCACCTCACAGTATTACTGCTGCACCTCACTGTATTACTGCTGCACCTCACTGTCTTACTGCTGCACCTCACTGTCTTAATGCTGCACCTCACTGTCTTACTGCTGCACCTCACTGTCTTACTGCTGCAGCTCACAGTCTTACTGCTGCACCTCACTGTCTTACTGCTGCACCTCACTGTCTTACTGCTGCACCTCACTGTCTTACTGCTGCACCTCACAGTCTTACTGCTGCAGCTCACAGTCTTACTGCTGCACCTCACAGTCTTACTGCTGCACCTCACAGTATTACTGCTGCACCTCACAGTCTTACTGCTGCACCTCACTGCCTTACTGCTGCACCTCACTGTCTTACTGCTTCAACTCACAGTCTTACTGCTGCACCTCACAGTCTTACTGCTGCACCTCACTGTCTTACTGCTGCACCTCACTGTCTTACTGCTGCACCTCACTGTCTTACTGCTGCACCTCACTGTCTTACTGCTGCACCTCACAGTCTTACTGCTGCAGCTCACAGTCTTACTGCTGCACCTCACAGTATTACTGCTGCACCTCACTGTCTTACTGCTGCACCTCACTGTCTTACTGCTGCACCTCACAGTATTACTGCTGCACCTCACAGTCTTACTGCTGCACCTCACTGTCTTACTGCTGCACCTCACAGTCTTACTGCTGCACCTCACAGTCTTACTGCTGCACCTCACAGTCTTACTGCTGCACCTCACTGTCTTACTGCTGCACCTCACTGTCTTACTGCTGCACCTCACTGTCTTACTGCTTCACCTCACAGTCTTACTGCTGCACCTCACAGTCTTACTGCTGCACCTCACAGTCTTACTGCTGCACCTCACTGTCTTACTGCTGCACCTCACAGTATTACTGCTGCACCTCACAGTCTTACTGCTGCACCTCACAGTCTTACTGCTGCACCTCACTGTCTTACTGCTGCACCTCACTGTCTTACTGCTGCACCTCACAGTCTTACTGCTGCACCTCACTGTCTTACTGCTGCACCTCACAGTCTTACTGCTGCACCTCACTGTCTTATTGCTGCACCTCACTGTCTTACTGCTGCACCTCACAGTCTTACTGATGCACCTCACTGTCTTAATGCTGCACCTCACTGTCTTACTCCTGCACCTCACAGTCTTACTGCTGCACCTCACTGTCTTACTGCTGCACCTCACTGTCTTACTGCTGCACCTCACTGTCTTACTGCTGCAGCTCACTGTCTTACTGCTGCACCTCACAGTCTTACTGCTGCACCTCACTGTCTTACTGCTGCACCTCACTGTCTTACTGCTGCACCTCACTGTCTTACTGCTGCACCTCACTGTCTTACTGCTGCACCTCACAGTCTTACTGCTGCACCTCACTGTCTTACTGCTGCACCTCACTGTCTTAATGCTGCACCTCACAGTCTTACTGCTGCACCTCACTGTCTTACTGCTGCACCTCACTGTCTTACTGCTGCACCTCACTGTCTTACTGCTGCACCTCACTGTCTTAATGCTGCACCTCACAGTCTTACTGCTGCACCTCACTGTCTTACTGCTTCACCTCACTGTCTTACTGCTGCAGCTCACTGCCTTACTGCTGCACCTCACTGTCTTACTGCTTCACCTCACAGTCTTACTGCTGCACCTCACTGTCTTACTGCTGCAGCTCACTGTCTTACTGCTGCACCTCACAGTCTTACTGCTGCACCTCACTGTCTTACTGCTGCACCTCACTGTCTTACTGCTGCACCTCACTGTCTTACTGCTGCAGCTCACTGTCTTACTGCTGCACCTCACTGTCTTACTGCTGCACCTCACAGTCTTACTGCTGCACCTCACAGTCTTACTGCTGCACCTCACAGTCTTACTGCTGCACCTCACTGTCTTACTGCTGCACCTCACAGTCTTACTGCTGCACCTCACTGTCTTACTGCACCTCACTGTCTTACTGCTGCACCTCACTGTCTTACTGCTGCACCTCACAGTCTTACTGCTGCACCTCACAGTCTTACTGCTGCAGCTCACTGTCTTACTGCTGCACCTCACTGTCTTACTGCTGCACCTCACAGTCTTACTGCTGCACCTCACAGTCTTACTGCTGCACCTCACTGTCTTACTGCTGCACCTCACTGTCTTACTGCACCTCACTGTCTTACTGCTGCACCTCACTGTCTTACTGCTGCACCTCACAGTCTTACTGCTGCACCTCACTGTCTTACTGCTGCACCTCACTGTCTTACTGCTGCAGCTCACTGTCTTACTGCTGCACCTCAGTCTTACTGCTGCACCTCACTGTCTTACTGCTGCACCTCACAGTCTTACTGCTGCACCTCACTGTCTTACTGCTGCACCTCACTGTCTTACTGCACCTCACTGTCTTACTGCTGCACCTCACTGTCTTACTGCTGCACCTCACAGTCTTACTGCTGCACCTCACTGTCTTACTGCTGCACCTCACTGTCTTACTGCTGCACCTCACAGTCTTACTGTTGCAGCTCACTGTCTTACTGCTGCACCTCACAGTCTTACTGCTGCACCTCACTGTCTTAATGCTGCACCTCACAGTCTTACTGCTGCACCTCACTGTCTTACTGCTGCAGCTCACTGCCTTACTGCTGCACCTCACTGTCTTACTGCTGCACCTCACTGTCTTACTGCTGCACCTCACAGTCTTACTGCTGCACCTCACAGTCTTACTGCTGCACCTCACTGTCTTACTGCTGCAGCTCACTGTCTTACTGCTGCACCTCACTGTCTTACTGCTTCACCTCACTGTCTTACTGCTGCAGCTCACTGTCTTACTGCTGCACCTCACAGTCTTACTGCTGCACCTCACTGTCTTACTGCTGCAGCTCACTGTCTTACTGCTGCAGCTCACTGTCTTATTGCTGCACCTCACTGTCTTACTGCTGCACCTCACAGTCTTACTGCTGCACCTCACAGTCTTACTGCTGCAGCTCACTGTCTTACTGCTGCACATCACTGTCTTACTGCTGCACCTCACTGTCTTACTGCTGCACCTCACTGTCTTACTGCTTCACCTCACTGTCTTACTGCTGCACCTCACTGTCTTACTGCTGCACCTCACAGTCTTACTGCTGCACCTCACTGTCTTACTGCTGCACCTCACTGTCTTACTGCTGCACCTCACTGTCTTACTGCTGCACCTCACTGTCTTACTGCTGCACCTCACAGTCTTACTGCTGCACCTCACAGTCTTACTGCTGCAGCTCACAGTCTTACTGCTGCACCTCACTGTCTTACTGCTGCACCTCACTGTCTTACTGCTGCAGCTCACTGGCTTACTGCTGCACCTCACTGTCTTACTGCTGCACCTCACTGTCTTACTGCTGCAGCTCACTGTCTTACTGCTGCAGCTCACTGTCTTACTGCTGCACCTCACTGTCTTACTGCTGCACCTCACTGTCTTACTGCTGCAGCTCACTGTCTTACTGCTGCACCTCACTGTCTTACTGCTGCAGCTCACTGTCTTACTGCTGCAGCTCACTGTCTTACTGCTGCACCTCACTGTCTTACTGCTGCACCTCACTGTCTTACTGCTGCACCTCACTGTCTTACTGCTGCACCTCACTGTCTTACTGCTGCACCTCACAGTCTTACTGCTGCAGCTCACAGTCTTACTGCTGCACCTCACAGTCTTACTGCTGCACCTCACAGTATTACTGCTGCACCTCACAGTCTTACTGCTGCACCTCACTGCCTTACTGCTGCACCTCACTGTCTTACTGCTTCAACTCACAGTCTTACTGCTGCACCTCACAGTCTTACTGCTGCACCTCACTGTCTTACTGCTGCACCTCACTGTCTTACTGCTGCACCTCACTGTCTTACTGCTGCACCTCACTGTCTTACTGCTGCACCTCACAGTCTTACTGCTGCAGCTCACAGTCTTACTGCTGCACCTCACAGTATTACTGCTGCACCTCACTGTCTTACTGCTGCACCTCACTGTCTTACTGCTGCACCTCACAGTATTACTGCTGCACCTCACAGTCTTACTGCTGCACCTCACTGTCTTACTGCTGCACCTCACAGTCTTACTGCTGCACCTCACAGTCTTACTGCTGCACCTCACAGTCTTACTGCTGCACCTCACTGTCTTACTGCTGCACCTCACTGTCTTACTGCTGCACCTCACTGTCTTACTGCTTCACCTCACAGTCTTACTGCTGCACCTCACAGTCTTACTGCTGCACCTCACAGTCTTACTGCTGCACCTCACTGTCTTACTGCTGCACCTCACAGTATTACTGCTGCACCTCACAGTCTTACTGCTGCACCTCACAGTCTTACTGCTGCACCTCACTGTCTTACTGCTGCACCTCACTGTCTTACTGCTGCACCTCACAGTCTTACTGCTGCACCTCACTGTCTTACTGCTGCACCTCACAGTCTTACTGCTGCACCTCACTGTCTTATTGCTGCACCTCACTGTCTTACTGCTGCACCTCACAGTCTTACTGATGCACCTCACTGTCTTAATGCTGCACCTCACTGTCTTACTCCTGCACCTCACAGTCTTACTGCTGCACCTCACTGTCTTACTGCTGCACCTCACTGTCTTACTGCTGCACCTCACTGTCTTACTGCTGCAGCTCACTGTCTTACTGCTGCACCTCACAGTCTTACTGCTGCACCTCACTGTCTTACTGCTGCACCTCACTGTCTTACTGCTGCACCTCACTGTCTTACTGCTGCACCTCACTGTCTTACTGCTGCACCTCACAGTCTTACTGCTGCACCTCACTGTCTTACTGCTGCACCTCACTGTCTTAATGCTGCACCTCACAGTCTTACTGCTGCACCTCACTGTCTTACTGCTGCACCTCACTGTCTTACTGCTGCACCTCACTGTCTTACTGCTGCACCTCACTGTCTTAATGCTGCACCTCACAGTCTTACTGCTGCACCTCACTGTCTTACTGCTTCACCTCACTGTCTTACTGCTGCAGCTCACTGCCTTACTGCTGCACCTCACTGTCTTACTGCTTCACCTCACAGTCTTACTGCTGCACCTCACTGTCTTACTGCTGCAGCTCACTGTCTTACTGCTGCACCTCACAGTCTTACTGCTGCACCTCACTGTCTTACTGCTGCACCTCACTGTCTTACTGCTGCACCTCACTGTCTTACTGCTGCAGCTCACTGTCTTACTGCTGCACCTCACTGTCTTACTGCTGCACCTCACAGTCTTACTGCTGCACCTCACAGTCTTACTGCTGCACCTCACAGTCTTACTGCTGCACCTCACTGTCTTACTGCTGCACCTCACAGTCTTACTGCTGCACCTCACTGTCTTACTGCACCTCACTGTCTTACTGCTGCACCTCACTGTCTTACTGCTGCACCTCACAGTCTTACTGCTGCACCTCACAGTCTTACTGCTGCAGCTCACTGTCTTACTGCTGCACCTCACTGTCTTACTGCTGCACCTCACAGTCTTACTGCTGCACCTCACAGTCTTACTGCTGCACCTCACTGTCTTACTGCTGCACCTCACTGTCTTACTGCACCTCACTGTCTTACTGCTGCACCTCACTGTCTTACTGCTGCACCTCACAGTCTTACTGCTGCACCTCACTGTCTTACTGCTGCACCTCACTGTCTTACTGCTGCAGCTCACTGTCTTACTGCTGCACCTCAGTCTTACTGCTGCACCTCACTGTCTTACTGCTGCACCTCACAGTCTTACTGCTGCACCTCACTGTCTTACTGCTGCACCTCACTGTCTTACTGCACCTCACTGTCTTACTGCTGCACCTCACTGTCTTACTGCTGCACCTCACAGTCTTACTGCTGCACCTCACTGTCTTACTGCTGCACCTCACTGTCTTACTGCTGCACCTCACAGTCTTACTGTTGCAGCTCACTGTCTTACTGCTGCACCTCACAGTCTTACTGCTGCACCTCACTGTCTTAATGCTGCACCTCACAGTCTTACTGCTGCACCTCACTGTCTTACTGCTGCAGCTCACTGCCTTACTGCTGCACCTCACTGTCTTACTGCTGCACCTCACTGTCTTACTGCTGCACCTCACAGTCTTACTGCTGCACCTCACAGTCTTACTGCTGCACCTCACTGTCTTACTGCTGCAGCTCACTGTCTTACTGCTGCACCTCACTGTCTTACTGCTTCACCTCACTGTCTTACTGCTGCAGCTCACTGTCTTACTGCTGCACCTCACAGTCTTACTGCTGCACCTCACTGTCTTACTGCTGCAGCTCACTGTCTTACTGCTGCAGCTCACTGTCTTATTGCTGCACCTCACTGTCTTACTGCTGCACCTCACAGTCTTACTGCTGCACCTCACAGTCTTACTGCTGCAGCTCACTGTCTTACTGCTGCACATCACTGTCTTACTGCTGCACCTCACTGTCTTACTGCTGCACCTCACTGTCTTACTGCTTCACCTCACTGTCTTACTGCTGCACCTCACTGTCTTACTGCTGCACCTCACAGTCTTACTGCTGCACCTCACTGTCTTACTGCTGCACCTCACTGTCTTACTGCTGCACCTCACTGTCTTACTGCTGCACCTCACTGTCTTACTGCTGCACCTCACAGTCTTACTGCTGCACCTCACAGTCTTACTGCTGCAGCTCACAGTCTTACTGCTGCACCTCACTGTCTTACTGCTGCACCTCACTGTCTTACTGCTGCAGCTCACTGGCTTACTGCTGCACCTCACTGTCTTACTGCTGCACCTCACTGTCTTACTGCTGCAGCTCACTGTCTTACTGCTGCAGCTCACTGTCTTACTGCTGCACCTCACTGTCTTACTGCTGCACCTCACTGTCTTACTGCTGCAGCTCACTGTCTTACTGCTGCACCTCACTGTCTTACTGCTGCAGCTCACTGTCTTACTGCTGCAGCTCACTGTCTTACTGCTGCACCTCACTGTCTTACTGCTGCACCTCACTGTCTTACTGCTGCACCTCACTCTCTTACTGCTGCACCTCACAGTATTACTGCTGCACCTCACTGTCTTACTGCTGCACCTCACAGTATTACTGCTGCACCTCACAGTCTTACTGCTGCACCTCACAGTCTTACTGCTGCACCTCACTGTCTTACTGCTGCACCTCACAGTCTTACTGCTGCACCTCACTGTCTTACTGCTGCACCTCACAGTCTTACTGCTGCACCTCACAGTCTTACTGCTGCACCTCACAGTCTTACTGCTGCACCTCACTGTCTTACTGCTGCACCTCACAGTCTTACTGCTGCACCTCACAGTCTTACTGCTGCACCTCACAGTCTTACTGCTGCACCTCACTGTCTTACTGCTGCACCTCACAGTCTTACTGCTGCAGCTCACTGCCTTACTGCTGCACCTCACTGTCTTACTGCTGCACCTCACTGTCTTACTGCTGCACCTCACTGTCTTACTGCTGCACCTCACTGTCTTACTGCTGCACCTCACAGTCTTACTGCTGCACCTCACAGTCTTACTGCTGCACCTCACTGTCTTACTGCTGCACCTCACAGTCTTACTGCTGCACCTCACAGTCTTACTGCTGCACCTCACAGTCTTACTGCTGCACCTCACTGTCTTACTGCTGCACCTCACAGTCTTACTGCTGCACCTCACAGTCTTACTGCTGCACCTCACAGTCTTACTGCTGCACCTCACTGTCTTACTGCTGCACCTCACTGTCTTACTGCTGCAGCTCACAGTCTTACTGCTGCACCTCACAGTATTACTGCTGCACCTCACTGTCTTACTGCTGCACCTCACTGTCTTACTGCTGCACCTCACTGTCTTACTGCTGCACCTCACTGTCTTATTGCTGCACCTCACTGTCTTACTGCTGCACCTCACTGTCTTACTGCTGCACCTCACTGTCTTACTGCTGCACCTCACTGTCTTACTGCTGCACCTCACAGTCTTACTGCTGCACCTCACAGTCTTACTGCTGCACCTCACTGTCTTATTGCTGCACCTCACTGTCTTACTGCTGCACCTCACTGTCTTACTGCTGCACCTCACTGTCTTACTGCTGCACCTCACAGTCTTACTGCTGCACTTCACAGTCTTACTGCTGCACCTCACTGTCTTATTGCTGCACCTCACTGTCTTACTGCTGCACCTCACTGTCTTACTGCTGCACCTCACTGTCTTATTGCTGCACCTCACTGTCTTACTGCTGCACCTCACTGTCTTACTGCTGCACCTCACTGTCTTACTGCTGCACCTCACAGTCTTACTGCTGCACCTCACAGTCTTACTGCTGCACCTCACAGTCTTACTGCTGCACCTCACAGTCTTACTGCTGCACCTCACTGTCTTACTGCTGCACCTCACTGTCTTACTGCTGCACCTCACAGTCTTACTGCTGCACCTCACAGTCTTACTGCTGCACCTCACAGTCTTACTGCTGCACCTCACAGTCTTACTGCTGCACCTCACTGTCTTACTGCTGCACCTCACTGTCTTACTGCTGCACCTCACTGTCTTACTGCTGCACCTCACTGTCTTACTGCTGCACCTCACAGTCTTACTGCTGCACCTCACAGTCTTACTGCTGCACCTCACAGTCTTACTGCTGCACCTCACTGTCTTACTGCTGCACCTCACTGTCTTACTGCTGCACCTCACTGTCTTACTGCTGCACCTCACTGTCTTACTGCTGCACCTCACTGTCTTACTGCTGCACCTCACTGTCTTACTGCTGCACCTCACTGTCTTACTGCTGCACCTCACAGTCTTACTGCTGCACCTCACTGTCTTACTGCTGCACCTCACTGTCTTACTGCTGCACCTCACTGTCTTACTGCTGCACCTCACTGTCTTACTGCTGCACCTCACTGTCTTACTGCTGCACCTCACAGTCTTACTGCTGCACCTCACTGTCTTACTGCTGCACCTCACAGTCTTACTGCTGCACCTCACTGTCTTACTGCTGCACCTCACAGTCTTACTGCTGCACCTCACTGTCTTACTGCTGCACCTCACTGTCTTACTGCTGCACCTCACTGTCTTACTGCTGCACCTCACAGTCTTACTGCTGCACCTCACAGTCTTACTGCTGCACCTCACAGTCTTACTGCTGCACCTCACAGTCTTACTGCTGCACCTCACTGTCTTATTGCTGCACCTCACTGTCTTACTGCTGCACCTCACTGTCTTACTGCTGCAGCTCACTGTCTTACTGCTGCACCTCACTGTCTTACTGCTGCACCTCACTGTCTTACTGCTGCACCTCACTGTCTTACTGCTGCAGCTCACTGTCTTACTGCTGCACCTCACTGTCTTACTGCTTCACCTCACTGTCTTACTGCTGCACCTCACAGTCTTACTGCACCTCACTGTCTTACTGCTGCACCTCACAGTCTTACTGCTGCACCTCACAGTCTTACTGCTGCACCTCACTGTCTTACTGCTGCACCTCACTGTCTTACTGCTGCACCTCACTGTCTTACTGCTGCACCTCACAGTCTTACTGCTTCACCTCACTGTCTTACTGCTGCAGCTCACTGTCTTACTGCTGCACCTCACAGTCTTACTGCTGCACCTCACTGTCTTATTGCTGCACCTCACAGTCTTACTGCTGCACCTCACAGTCTTACTGCTGCACCTCACAGTCTTACTGCTGCACCTCACAGTCTTACTGCTGCACCTCACAGTCTTACTGCTGCACCTCACTGTCTTACTGCTTCACCTCACTGTCTTACTGCTGCAGCTCACTGCCTTACTGCTGCACCTCACTGTCTTACTGCTGCAGCTCACTGTCTTACTGCTGCAGCTCACTGTCTTACTGCTGCACCTCACAGTCTTACTGCTGCACCTCACAGTCTTACTGCTGCACCTCACAGTCTTACTGCTGCACCTCACAGTCTTACTGCTGCACCTCACTGTCTTACTGCTGCACCTCACTGTCTTACTGCTGCACCTCACTGTCTTACTGCTGCACCTCACTGTCTTACTGCTGCACCTCACAGTCTTACTGCTGCACCTCACTGTCTTACTGCTGCACCTCACTGTCTTACTGCTGCACCTCACAGTCTTACTGCTGCACCTCACTGTCTTACTGCTGCACCTCACTGTCTTACTGCTGCACCTCACTGACTTACTGCACCTCACTGTCTTACTGCTGCACCTCACTGTCTTACTGCTGCACCTCACAGTCTTACTGCTGCACCTCACTGTCTTACTGCTGCACCTCACTGTCTTACTGCTGCACCTCACTGTCTTACTGCTGCACCTCACAGTCTTACTGCTGCACCTCACTGTCTTACTGCTGCACCTCACTGTCTTACTGCTGCACCTCACTGTCTTACTGCTGCACCTCACAGTCTTACTGCTGCACCTCACTGTCTTACTGCTGCACCTCACTGTCTTACTGCTGCACCTCACTGTCTTACTGCTGCACCTCACTGTCTTACTGCTGCACCTCACTGTCTTACTGCTGCACCTCACTGTCTTACTGCTGCACCTCACTGTCTTACTGCTGCACCTCACTGTCTTACTGCTGCACCTCACAGTCTTACTGCTGCACCTCACTGTCTTACTGCTGCACCTCACAGTCTTACTGCTGCACCTCACAGTCTTACTGCTGCACCTCACAGTCTTACTGCTGCACCTCACTGTCTTACTGCTGCACCTCACTGTCTTACTGCTGCACCTCACAGTCTTACTGCTGCACCTCACAGTCTTACTGCTGCACCTCACTGTCTTACTGCTGCACCTCACTGTCTTACTGCTGCACCTCACTGTCTTACTGCTGCACCTCACTGTCTTACTGCTGCACCTCACAGTCTTACTGCTGCACCTCACTGTCTTACTGCTGCACCTCACAGTCTTACTGCTGCACCTCACAGTCTTACTGCTGCACCTCACAGTCTTACTGCTGCAGCTCACTGTCTTACTGCTGCACCTCACTGTCTTACTGCTGCACCTCACTGTCTTACTGCTGCACCTCACTGTCTTACTGCTGCACCTCACAGTCTTACTGCTGCACCTCACTGTCTTACTGCACCTCACTGTCTTACTGCACCTCACTGTCTTACTGCTGCACCTCACAGTCTTACTGCTGCACCTCACAGTCTTACTGCTGCACCTCACAGTCTTACTGCTGCACCTCACTGTCTTACTGCTGCACCTCACAGTCTTACTGCTGCACCTCACAGTCTTACTGCTGCACCTCACTGTCTTACTGCTGCAGCTCACTGTCTTACTGCTGCACCTCACAGTATTACTGCTGCACCTCACTGTCTTACTGCTGCACCTCACAGTCTTACTGCTGCACCTCACAGTCTTACTGCTGCACCTCACAGTCTTACTGCTGCACCTCACAGTCTTACTGCTGCACCTCACTGTCTTAATGCTGCACCTCACTGTCTTACTCCTGCACCTCACAGTCTTACTGCTGCACCTCACTGTCTTACTGCTGCACCTCACTGTCTTACTGCTGCACCTCACTGTCTTACTGCTGCACCTCACAGTCTTACTGCTGCAGCTCACAGTCTTACTGCTGCACCTCACAGTATTACTGCTGCACCTCACTGTCTTACTGCTGCACCTCACTGTCTTACTGCTGCACCTCACTGTCTTACTGCTGCACCTCACTGTCTTACTGCTGCACCTCACTGTCTTACTGCTGCACCTCACAGTCTTACTGCTGCACCTCACTGTCTTACTGCTGCACCTCACTGTCTTACTGCTGCAGCTCACAGTCTTACTGCTGCACCTCACAGTCTTACTGCTGCACCTCACTGTCTTACTGCTGCACCTCACTGTCTTAATGCTGCACCTCACTGTCTTACTGCTGCACCTCACTGTCTTACTGCTGCACCTCACTGTCTTACTGCTGCACCTCACTGTCTTACTGCTGCACCTCACTGTCTTACTGCTGCACCTCACTGTCTTACTGCTGCACCTCACTGTCTTACTGCTGCACCTCACTGTCTTACTGCTGCACCTCACAGTCTTACTGCTGCACCTCACTGTCTTACTGCTGCACCTCACAGTCTTACTGCTGCACCTCACTGTCTTACTGCTGCACCTCACAGTCTTACTGCTGCACCTCACTGTCTTACTGCTGCACCTCACTGTCTTACTGCTGCACCTCACTGTCTTACTGCTGCACCTCACTGTCTTACTGCTGCACCTCACAGTCTTACTGCGGCAGCTCACTGTCTTACTGCTGCACCTCACTGTCTTACTGCTGCACCTCACTGTCTTACTGCTGCACCTCACAGTCTTACTGCTGCACCTCACTGTCTTACTGCTGCACCTCACTGTCTTACTGCTGCAGCTCACTGTCTTACTGCTGCACCTCACAGTCTTACTGCTGCACCTCACTGTCTTACTGCTGCACCTCACAGTCTTACTGCTGCACCTCACTGTCTTACTGCTGCACCTCACTGTCTTACTGCTGCACCTCACTGTCTTACTGATGCACCTCACAGTCTTACTGCTGCACCTCACAGTCTTACTGCTGCACCTCACTGTCTTACTGCTGCACCTCACTGTCTTACTGCTGCACCTCACTGTCTTACTGCTGCACCTCACTGTCTTACTGCTGCACCTCACAGTCTTACTGCTGCACATCACTGTCTTACTGCTGCACCTCACTGTCTTACTGCTGCACCTCACTGTCTTACTGCTTCACCTCACTGTCTTACTGCTGCAGCTCACTGCCTTACTGCTTCACCTCACAGTCTTACTGCTGCACCTCACTGTCTTACTGCTGCACCTCACAGTCTTACTGCTGCACCTCACTGTCTTACTGCTGCACCTCACTGTCTTACTGCTGCACCTCACAGTCTTACTGCTTCACCTCACTGTCTTACTGCTGCACCTCACTGTCTTACTGATGCACCTCACTGTCTTACTGCTGCACCTCACTGTCTTACTGCTGCACCTCACAGTCTTACTGCTGCACCTCACAGTCTTACTGCTGCACCTCACAGTCTTACTGCTGCACCTCACTGTCTCACTGCTGCACCTCACTGTCTTACTGCTGCAGCTCACTGTCTTACTGCTGCACCTCACAGTCTTACTGCTGCACCTCACTGTCTTACTGCTGCACCTCACAGTCTTACTGCTGCACCTCACTGTCTTACTGCTGCACCTCACTGTCTTACTGCTGCACCTCACTGTCTTACTGATGCACCTCACAGTCTTACTGCTGCACCTCACAGTCTTACTGCTGCACCTCACTGTCTTACTGCTGCACCTCACTGTCTTACTGCTGCACCTCACTGTCTTACTGCTGCACCTCACTGTCTTACTGCTGCACCTCACAGTCTTACTGCTGCACATCACTGTCTTACTGCTGCACCTCACTGTCTTACTGCTGCACCTCACTGTCTTACTGCTTCACCTCACTGTCTTACTGCTGCAGCTCACTGCCTTACTGCTTCACCTCACAGTCTTACTGCTGCACCTCACTGTCTTACTGCTGCACCTCACAGTCTTACTGCTGCACCTCACTGTCTTACTGCTGCACCTCACTGTCTTACTGCTGCACCTCACAGTCTTACTGCTTCACCTCACTGTCTTACTGCTGCACCTCACTGTCTTACTGATGCACCTCACTGTCTTACTGCTGCACCTCACTGTCTTACTGCTGCACCTCACAGTCTTACTGCTGCACCTCACAGTCTTACTGCTGCACCTCACAGTCTTACTGCTGCACCTCACTGTCTCACTGCTGCACCTCACTGTCTTACTGCTGCAGCTCACTGTCTTACTGCTGCACCTCACTGTCTTACTGCTGCACCTCACTGTCTTACTGCTGCACCTCACTGTCTCACTGCTGCACCTCACAGTCTTACTGCTGCACCTCACAGTCTTACTGCTGCACCTCACTGTCTTACTGCTTCACCTCACTGTCTTACTGCTGCAGCTCACTGTCTTACTGCTTCACCTCACTGTCTTACTGCTGCAGCTCACTGTCTTACTGCTGCAGCTCACTGTCTTACTGCTGCACCTCACTGTCTTACTGCTGCACCTCACTGTCTTACTGCTTCACCTCACAGTATTACTGCTGCACCTCACAGTATTACTGCTGCACCTCACAGTCTTACTGCTGCACCTCACTGTCTTACTGCTTCACCTCACAGTATTACTGCTGCACCTCACAGTATTACTGCTGCACCTCACAGTATTACTGCTGCACCTCACAGTATTACTGCTGCACCTCACTGTCTTACTGCTGCACCTCACAGTCTTACTGCTGCAGCTCACTGTCTTACTGCTTCACCTCACAGTCTTACTGCTGCACCTCACAGTCTTACTGCTGCACCTCACTGTCTTACTGCTGCACCTCACTGTCTTACTGCTGCACCTCACAGTCTTACTGCTGCACCTCACTGTCTTACTGCTGCACCTCACTGTCTTACTGCTGCACCTCACTGTCTTACTGCTTCACCTCACTGTCTTACTGCTGCACCTCACTGTCTTACTGCTTCACCTCACAGTCTTACTGCTGCACCTCACAGTCTTACTGCTGCACCTCACTGTCTTACTCCTGCACCTCACAGTCTTACTGCTGCAGCTCACTGTCTTACTGCTGCACCTCACTGTCTTACTGCTGCACCTCACAGTCTTACTGCTGCACCTCACTGTCTTACTGCTGCACCTCACTGTCTTACTGCTGCACCTCACAGTCTTACTGCTGCACCTCACTGTCTTACTGCTTCACCTCACTGTCTTACTGCTGCACCTCACTGTCTTACTGCTGCAGCTCACTGTCTTACTGCTGCACCTCACTGTCTTACTGCTGCACCTCACAGTCTTACTGCTGCACCTCACTGTCTTACTGCTGCACCTCACTGTCTTACTGCTGCACCTCACTGTCTTACTGCTGCAGCTCACAGTCTTACTGCTGCACCTCACTGTCTTACTGCTGCACCTCACTGTCTTACTGCTGCACCTCACTGTCTTACTGCTGCACCTCACAGTCTTACTGCTGCACCTCACTGTCTTACTGCTGCACCTCACTGTCTTACTGCTGCACCTCACTGTCTTACTGCTGCACCTCACTGTCTTACTGCTGCACCTCACAGTCTTACTGCTGCACCTCACTGTCTTACTGCTGCAGCTCACTGTCTTACTGCTGCACCTCACAGTCTTACTGCTGCACCTCACAGTCTTACTGCTGCACCTCACTGTCTTACTGCTGCACCTCACTGCCTTACTGCTGCACCTCACTGTCTTACTGCTGCACCTCACTGTCTTACTGCTGCACCTCACTGTCTTACTGCTGCACCTCACTGTCTTACTGCTGCACCTCACAGTCTTACTGCTGCACCTCACTGTCTTACTGCTGCACCTCACTGTCTTACTGCTGCACCTCACAGTCTTACTGCTGCACCTCACAGTCTTACTGCTGCACCTCACTGTCTTACTGCTGCAGCTCACTGTCTTACTGCTGCACCTCACTGTCTTACTGCTGCACCTCACAGTCTTACTGCTGCAGCTCACAGTCTTACTGCTGCAGCTCACAGTCTTACTGCTGCACCTCACTGTCTTACTGCTGCACCTCACTGTCTTATTGCTGCACCTCACAGTCTTACTGCTGCACCTCACAGTCTTACTGCTGCACCTCACAGTCTTACTGCTGCACCTCACTGTCTTACTGCTGCAGCTCACAGTCTTACTGCTGCACCTCACTGTCTTACTGCTGTACCTCACTGTCTTACTGCTGCACCTCACTGTCTTACTGCTGCACCTCACTGTCTTACTGCTGCACCTCACTGTCTTACTGCTGCACCTCACTGTCTTACTGCTGCACCTCACTGTCTTACTCCTGCACCTCACAGTCTTACTGCTGCACCTCACTGTCTTACTGCTGCACCTCACAGTCTTACTGCTGCACCTCACAGTCTTACTGCTGCACCTCACAGTCTTACTGCTGCACCTCACAGTCTTACTGCTGCACCTCACTGTCTTACTGCTGCACCTCACTGTCTTACTGCTGCAGCTCACTGCCTTACTGCTGCACCTCACTGTCTTACTGCTGCACCTCACTGTCTTACTGCTGCACCTCACTGTCTTACTGCTGCACCTCACAGTCTTACTGCTGCACCTCACTGTCTTACTGCTTCACCTCACAGTCTTACTGCTGCAGCTCACAGTCTTACTGCTGCACCTCACTGTCTTACTGCTGCA
>NC_140169.1:198670690-198700499 GCF_963971535.1 Notolepis coatsorum | reverse complement strand
GGCTGGTCAGGCGTATGCGCTGTGACCAAATAAGGGCGTACTACGAGCGGGAGAAGGGCCTCCAGCGGCAGCAGGGGGGCGGGGCCAAGCTCAGGGCCCCGCCCGGCTACCGCAAGAAGCACCGCCTCCGCTTCGGCCTCGCCGACGTCATACAGGACGCCATCATACGCCACGACAACAAAGAAGGTGCGTGTGTGTGTGTAGACTGTGTGTGTAGACTGTGTGTGTAGATGTGTGTGTAGACTGTGTGTGTAGACTGTGTGTGTAGACTGTGTGTGTGTACTGTGTGTGTGTAGACTGTGTGTGTAGACTGTGTGTGTGTAGACTGTGTGTGTGTAGACTGTGTGTTAGACTGTGTGTGTAGACTGTGTGTGTAGACTGTGTGTGTGTAGACTGTGTGTAGACTGTGTGTGTAGACTGTGTGTGTAGACTGTGTGTGTGACTGTGTGTGTAGACTGTGTGTGTAGACTGTGTGTGTGTAGACTGTGTGTGTAGACTGTGTGTAGACTGTGTGTAGACTGTGTGTGTAGACTGTGTGGTGTAGACTGTGTGTGTGTAGACTGTGTGTGTAGACTGTGTGTGTAGACTGTGTGTAGACTGTGTGTAACGTGGTGCGTAGACTGTGTGTGTAGACTGTGTGTAGACTGTGTGCGTAGACTGTGTGTGTGTAGACTGTGTGTGTAGACTGTGTGTGTGTAGACTGTGTGTAGACTGTGTGTGTAGACTGTGTGTGTGTAGACTGTGTGTGTAGACTGTGTGTGTAGACTGTGTGTGTAGACTGTGTGTGTGTAGACTGTGTGTTTAAATATTTAAATATTTAAAACGGTTTCGATACTCATTTCCCGAAATACCGATACTTTCTGCAGTATCGGTACCAGCTGGCGAGTGTTCTACCGCAAGTTGTTGAGACGCTGTTCAGATCACGCTTGCCCCTCCGCCTCCTCCAGCCCTCCTCCTCACAGAGCCGTCTTCAGTTTGTAAACAAACATTTTAGCTGAAGATGGCAAATGCAGAGCCTCCGCAACTTGTGCTTGTGGATAAAGAAAACAGCAGAAGTGCTGTTTGGAGGTACTTCAGGTTTGAAGTAAACAACGAAGGACAAGCTAAAGATGCCACGATGCCCATTTGCAAGCGGTGTTACAGAGCAGTGCCAATGCGGATCTCCATAAAGAAATGAAAGAGGTTCGTGACAGCTGCTCTTTCAACGTCACTGTGACTGAAGCATTAAACCATTAACTCTAGTTTAATACATGATACGTTGTCTACTGATGGCGCATAATATCAACAGCTGATTCGTTGTTAGTAATGTTACAGCTATTAGCTAACGTTAGCTACTGCTAGTCGTTCCTCCGTTAGCTCCGTTAGCTTAGCTTAGCTTAGCTGGCCACCTTTATAATTACTGCATGGAAACGGAGTAACGTTAACGTTTAAACATTATGTCGAGGTCATACAATAATACAGTCGACATAAGGTTAACGTTACCCCGTTTCCATGAAGTGTTCAAATAGCAGCAATCTTTTTGAAAATGTAACGTTACTAAATGCTCCGAGCATAGCACCGGAGATCTCTCTCTCTCTCTCTCTCTCTCTCTCTCTCTCTCTCTCTCTCTCTCTCTCTCTCTCTCTCTCTCTCTCTCTCTCTCTCTCTCTCTCTCCTCTCTCTCTCTCCTCTCTCTCTTATCTTTAAATAAAAATCGAAACTGTTACTAACTGTAATACAAACAGTTCAGTTTGTACATGCAACACAGATTACAGTGTTTACATCTGTCTGCTTGAGAAATACCATGTTCTGCAATAAAAATTATTGAAGTGAGATGAACAGTTATTTTTAAATGTGTGATCTAAAGATAAACAAAGGGTTTTAAAAATGTTATATTTATCTTCTCTCATAGTACCAGAGCGAAGCTGAGGAGAATCAACCAGCAACAAAAGCAAAATTTATTTAAAAAAAGAAGAAAAAAAGAAGAAAATAATAATTATTGTTATTTTTTTGGTATCGAAATGGTATCGAAGTATCGATACTTTTCAAGGTATCGTATCGAAGTCGAAATTCCAGTATCGTGACAACACTAGTGTAAACTGTGTGTGTAGACTGTGTGTGTGTAGACTGTGTGTGTACTGTGTGTGTGTAGACTGTGTGTGTAGACGTGTGTGTGTACTGTGTGTGTAGACTGTGTGTGTAGACTGTGTGTGTGTAGACTGTGTGTGTAGACTGGTGTGTGTAGATTGTGTGTGTAGACTGTGTGTGTAGACTGTGTGTGTATACTGTGTGTGTGTAGACTGTGTGTGTGTAGACTGTGTGTGTAGACTGTGTGTGTGTAGACTGTGTGCGTGCCTAAATATATATATTTTTAAGATGCCTAATTAGGCCCACATGTTCAGCAAAAAGGCTGTTTTCAGTGAGACCCATTGAAAGGCTTAAAGGTAACCATTGGAGCTTTTGACCACTAGTTGATGAAACTGCCGCTATAGAGTATGAATATTCTTGTCTACCTCATAACACTACAACAAATCAATGTACACAAGCTATACCCAGCCCTTCTTAAAAGGCTGTTAAATTGCCTATAGTATACCGTGGAATACCAACAGCATTTACTGATGTTGATAATGAGAGGGTGGTGTTGTGTATATTCTGATTAGGGGTGTACCGAATGTAATTTTTTAACATTCAAAGCTTCTATTGAAGTATTCGAACGAAGCTTCGAATATCTCTCATCATATTTTACGACGTAATTATATATTTTTCATATCCTCAAACTAAATCCTCAATTTGAATAAAGTGATTAATCTGATTAAATTAGTATTTTTTTTTTATTAAATCAACTTTCTTTAATGAATATAACTCATCAGGTTTGTCAACATAAATAATCCAATGAAGGCACGGTTGGTACGGAAGTGATGGTGACGTCTTGATGGAGCGCCAAGCGGATGCAGATAGGCTACAACATTTATGATAAATGTTTTATTTAAAATTGTATGACGAGTCATATACTATAATAGTATATAATAATACTATAATATTAGTGTAGCCTAATCTTGATCTGCAACTGTGAAGAAAAACCCCATTGGTTTAAACAGAATGAATAGATACATTTTTTATAAGAAATAAATTTGAATGTTGATTTAGAATTCAAATGTCAACGTTATGAACGAAGCTTCGAACTATTCGGTGCAGCCCTAATTCTGATAGACATTGGCCATATTATATCTTAGTCATTGTAATATTTTCATGTTTTCATATGTATTTATTTATGTATTTATTAATTGATATATATATATATGTAGGGTATATGTAATATGTCTTTATATTTGCTGATTTATTATACTGCGTGTGTGGGGGGGTGGGTTATCTAGACATTGATTTGTTGTACTGTTTTGAAAATAATAAAACTCTGTATACACCCAATAATTGGATGCCTATTAATGCCCATAATAAAATCCATGCTTCGGCTAAGTAGTGAATTGAGGGAAGCGTCAGCAATACAGTAGAGCTGCTGGTGGTTATTTAATTTTACAGTGTAGATGTATCACTCGAGATACTTATAGCACAGTTTGCTGCGGCTACTATCACCGCTTCCCAGCGGGAACAGTGTGTGGCTGTTTAGCTGCAGAGGCAGCAGGTGGTTTGCAGCGTTTGAGAGAGCAGCGTTCAAGAATCACGCACATCAAAATATACAGCTGTTTTCGGACAATCATCTGCTGGTTTTCCCAAAATAGTTGAACTGACTATTTCGGTGCAGCGACATTTAAATGTGTGGTCATTTAATTACACACATTCCTTGTGTGTGTGTGTGTCTGTGTGTGTGTGTGTGTGGTTGTGTGTGGTGTGTCTGTATGTGTGTGTGCGTGCGTGCGTGCGCATGTGTGTGTGTTAGTTCACCTCAGTGTCAACGGATTGGTTGACCCTCTTTGAAACTCCATCCATCCGTACTGACATATCTGAAAGAATCATTTGCCCTTTAGAATTTCCCTCTCTCCTTCCCTATAGTGTGTGTGTGTGTGTGTGTGTGTGTGTGTGTGTGTGTGTGTGTGTGTGTGTGTGTGTGTGTGTGTGTGTGTGTGTGTGTGTGTGTGTGTGTGTGTGTGTGTGTGTGTGTGTGTGTGTGTGTGTGTGTGTGTGTGTGTGTGTGTGTGGTGTGTGTGTGTGTTTCCAGAGAGTATTTCTCCATAGGGTTTATGTGGCTGGTCTTTCAGGACAGAGGACTTAGAGAGAGTTTTTTTTTCTCCAGCCGACAGTAAATCCTATCTGGCTCCAGGATCTCCCATTAAAGACCCTCCCTCTCACACACACTTTGTTTTTACGAGGTATAGATCTGGTACTCAGAGCTCACAAGGCATAGGGTACTTGATGCATTTACTGTCACAGGAACCATAGTACACAACATCCAGGAAACGACAATGAACCCACACAGAGAACAGGAAACAAGGAACTTACATGACAAACGAGACACACCTGGGCTGATAACAGGAGACACCTGGGAGGGGAAACAGACTGACAAAGAACTACACGGAACTACAACTATGGATGACAAGACAAACACCATGCACTGGGACAAAACAAGCAGACTACCAAGACTAAACAGATAACATAATACAAGACAAGAGTAACACTAAACTAACAGGGCAACTGTAGTAGTATTTGGTAACCATAGATAGACATATGTTGCCTGAAACTGGAGGTCAAATTAAAATCCTGTGTTAAACCTGATATGCCCAGAGTGACAAGCTTAGAGTGTGTGTGCTTGCAGAGACGTGGGCTCACACCAGGAGGTCATTTGCATACAACTGCTGGCAGCTGCAGACAATAGATCAAGGGTCTGTTAAACTGGTCCTGTGGCTGATTATAGCACAGGAAGCCGGTATCTCATGCCCCAGGTCTAAACAGGCAGGCCAGGTCATCTGGTCGGATTACAACATGCTGCAGCTGCCAGGGGAGGAGCAAGCGTCTCCAGTCTCTGTAACACTAAGTACATTTTCAAATGACTATTGGTATACTTGGATTAATTTAATATGAACTACAGAAAATCCTGTTATATTGTGGACATAATCTTGAATCTAATGATATAAAATATGCCAGGTTTATGGCTGGGAATCACAGAGTTTGAAATTAGGCCACGTCTGAATCTACATTGGAAAATACTTAAATCTGTTGAATACTAACTGTATAAAAGAGATATTGATGTAAGGTAAAAGAAGGATTAGAAAACTAGAAGAAGTGGGCTTAATTGGAAACTTGTTGTGATTATCAGTTAGCTTCACAAGAAACTGGTCAAATATGATATCTCTGTGTTTATGTAATCAATCGCAATTCGAATATATATATCTTGAGATCAATAACTAAAATATTATGTAAGTTAGACAGTGTTTGTTCTTTGACTGGAAAACAAAGGAAATAGAGGGTTGGCTTGCTAAGGACAACCTCCTATTTCAAATTCAAACTTAGAGAGGCCTGGGATTGGAGGAACACATCTGCTGATGTCACTTTGGTGACATCACGCAGAAACTCCAGGCTTTGGATATAAGGAGGGTGTTGTGACGGTGGGAGGACACTCTGAAACGGAACCACCAGGACAACACCCCACCTTTTTCACACAGCGGACGACGCGGGCAGAGGGGAACAGACAAAGAACATTTGGAGGGAGAACAGACTTTTCTTTGTTCATCAGCCAGAGAACAAAGACCATCAACAACTTATCAACTATCTACTTTAACATTAGTCTGATATAAGGGATCGGTGGCATAGTACTTGAGTACCCTTATATCATTGCAGAATCCATTTTTCATTGTAATTACACTCTTAACTTTGAATTAAAACAGATGCTGTTATACACCTTCTCCTCTCCATTTCTCCTGCTGCTCAGCTGGTCGTCGAACAAGACCATTTGGTCTTTATTGAAAGTACCACAGGGCTTTAAAGGGTTTCACACAACGCAGAGCAGTTTATTAGGTTCTGATTATATCAGAACAAAGAATAGCCCAGTTGGTGACTTCACAACATTAAGGGCAAGAGAGAGAGAGAGAGAAAGAGAGCGAGAGAGCATGAGAGAGAGAAGGAGGAGAACACTAAGGAACAGGGACACCAGGAACAAACATACAGGGACTGGAGAGGTGCGTCTATACTTTCCGTAGCCGCATTTCTGGCAAGGCGCTCTCTGATTGGCCGACGCCTGTTTCTACACTGGTTAAGCCTAGGCACTCTTTCGAAGTTGGTTAAGGTTAGAGTTTGTCTTAGAGCATGGCGATAGAACGCCAGGTAGTTTGCAGGCTGTTCGAGGCGGAAATGGGCAAAGACACAGCTCGTCACGCGATTGGGCAACAGTGACCAAACAGAGAGCGCCTGCCAGAAATGCGGCTACGGAAAGTATAGACGCGGGAGGCGTAGAGCAGGGGAGAATAGTCCAGTAACAGGTGGGGCATGACATTTATGATTAAAGTACGACGCAAGAAGCCTGTGGCAGTGGTGCATCGGGCAGTAAACTCATTCAGTAAAATATCGTGAAAAAAGAAGGGTGCCTCGAGTTTGTATAATTTTGTCATCATCGTCATTTTTTATCATTGTAGATTTTTGTATCAATGCAAGAATATGACTAGGAAACCAAAATGACACGGTATGGACCTCTTAACCCTTTCACTACCACACTACCAAATGGTTAACCCTTTCACAACCACACTACAGAAGGATAACCCTTTCACTACCACACTACAGATGGTTAACCTTTCACTACCACACTACAGAAGGTTAACCTTTCACTACCACACTACAGAAGGTTAACCCTTTCACTACCACACTACAGAAGGATAACCCTTTCACTACCACACTACAGATGGTTAACCTTTCACTACCACACTACAGAAGGTTAACCCTTTCACTACCACACTACAGAAGGTTAACCCTTTCACTACCACACTACAGATGGTTCTATGTCGTTTATGGCTTGCTCAGCACCTGTCTGCACTGTACTTCACTTCGTGCACGAGCACTGGTCACCTACTCGCCTCCTTCTTCACTTTCACCACAAGGAAGTGCCTTCGGTAGATCCCCACTTGACGAGGTTGTTAGCTGAAGAAAGTTGAGACGTGTTTACATTGTGCTTATTTTTTTTCTTCTCTCATAAATATTCGATAGAAAAATCTAAGTCATAATGTCTACTTCGGAGAGTCGCAGAGCCACTCTCCACCAGCGGTTCTCCATTTCCGCCTCCGTCATGCGTTCTGGTGCAGGGCTGTTGCCTCTCTCGTGGTTGACAGCCATGTCCGGTAGGCGTCCGATGGGTAGTTTGCCTCTCCAATGAGCTGGTGCACCGGTGCCGTCGCCTCTGCGATGGCCTGGTCCTGGCTCTGGTTCCTCTGCTTCCGGGGAATTGTCCGCTGCTGAGCGGCCGGTTCCTTTGGTTCCAGAGGATTTGAGACGCAAACTTTTTGCGTCTGCTCGCTCCTGTCGCAAGATGGTGGCTTGCAGATGCGAACGGCCTGGGTTTGGTGAGTTGCTGGAGCCCAGTGAGGATGCGTCGGTCTCTACCTGCCCGATGGAAACAGAGGATTACATGGTAGAGGCGGACGGGTTCTTATTTGAAGGCCCGGTGGAGACATGTATTCCGCCCGTCCAGGTAACACTGGAGGGGGGTGAAATGTCTCCTTGGGGCGCCTTGTTTGAAGATGTCGGGGAAGACCCTCGGACTCGTCGGCAGGATGCCTTACTATCAGCCACATCGGAGTGTGGCTCCTTGACCAGTCGAAGCCTGCTGTATGTGAGGGATGCGGTCTCGGTGGAGGAAAGTCTGCAGGGGGAACTGCAGGCTTTGTTTCCCGAGCTTATGGCGGTGGCGGCCGCTGCAAACGGCGTGCCGCTACCGCAGCCACTGCCTGTTCCTGTCCCTGATGATCTAATAGGTCATCTCTGGCAACGTCGCCCGGTGAGAGGGGTGGACGTTGTCTACCCATTTTTCCCCACAATGGGGGCCTATGTTCGTCGGGGCCAGGTGGTGTCCGACATCATGGGCCTCACCCCCGCCTACGTACAAGTTACGCGGGTGGCGGGTTTGGTCGAAGGTATGAGAGAGGGCGTGCCACGGCTTGATAGGCCGATGGCCGCGCTCCTCTGTCCGGAGGTGGTGTGGGAGCCGTTATGCAAGCCGGTTCCTCAAGGGAAATCGGCGAGGCGGTTGGCTTACTGGAGCGACCAGTCATTTATCGCCGGAACACAATCTCTGGCTGCTGCGTCTAACATCGCACAGCTGGCAAGATTCATGTCCGGGGTATTGACGGGCGGCATGGAGTTGAGTGATGAACAACATGACCAGCTCACCCAGTCGGCAGGAGCTGTCCTGCATCTGACTCAGCTGCAGGCCATAGCCGCTGCGAAAGTGCGCGCCGTGGCGACTCTGAACCAGCGCCACCTTTGGCTGGAGCAGGCCCGTGTACCAGAGAAGAAGAGAAGTCCTCTTCTGACGGCACCCCTCTCCGATGCTGGACTGTTCGGGATGGCCCTGCAATTGATGACCTCGATGTGCAGAGAAATGGCAGAGGAGCACTCCGTGCTCCATCCCCATTTTCCCCCTCCCGGCATCGCCGGTGGAGTCAGACAGCTACCACGTCGTCGAGCTTCCTCCGCCGTGGCTGCTGCTGCTACCACCGCCACTGCTGGCCCTTCGAAGAAGGCCAGGAGGAGAGAGGGCGCCGCGGCTGCAGCCGGCCCATCTGCGCCTGGAGGAGACGGTAGGGATCGCCGTGACCAGCCACCGATTGTCTACCGTCCCCCCGGGGCTTCCCGGGGTGGCGAAACCCGAGTGGCTTGAGGCGGCAGGCGCCGCTAGGCAGTGACTTTTTTCCCCTGTGGTCCCCTCTGTTTACCCCTCCCCGGCCCTCTCATATAATTTGATTCAAAAATAAAAAGTCCCCTCTAAAGGGGGACTGTATTTTTTGTTAACAAACTGTGAGTTTCTTCACCAAAACATATGATGAGGTTGCAATCTTCACTTGTATGCATTGATAGGAGGGTTACGTTGTGTTATGAGCTTAAGCAAGGTCTGCAGCCTACACTCGGTTATAGGAAGGTTTTCTACCTCGGCCTGAGACTCCACATGCAGGTAGAGGCTAGTTGTATGGTCTGTTGCTTACACAAGTAATGTTGAGCTACAACACTGTTGTGTTAGTTGCAGTAATGCTCGTATGAACACGTACCACGGCCCAGCCGTTTGCTCTCTCTATCAGTGTTTTTTCTGTGTACAACATAGGATGCGGGTGTAGGATTCACACACACACGCAACTTGGTTTTGTTGTAAACCCTGTTCACAGTTATCTGTGGGTAGCGTGCATTGTATTAGCTTGCACTATTTCATTAGCATTCTACCAAAGGTATCATATGCTAAAGTTGTTATTGTGTGCAGGGGGAAGGGCTTGTGAGGGGGTACCGAATAAACCCCTCCTTCCCTCTTCTGATTGGTCAGGGGGGTTTACTCATCTCCTGTTAGGCCAGTCGGGGCCAAGCCGTTAGGCGACTTGGCAGGGAGGGGGGGGAGGGTTGCCCTGACTCTGCTCCTATTAACAGGCGTTGAGTGTTGGGTTTCCCCCCGTCATAGCATATGTCACTGCGCACGTTGCTATTTGACGATGGCTTCCGTGAGTTAGATATGTACGTACGATCTGTTGTCAAAGTGTCGGGATAGAGCGTAGGACTTACGGGTCCACTACGCTCGATTTTATGTGTAACTTGAGTCGGTTGGTCACATGACTCGGAGTTACCATGGCTTTTTCATTCTACGACTCACGTGGGAAGGCTCTCTGGGGAATCTTCAGTCTAAAGTCCTCTGCGATAGGGGTGACTGAAAAAATGTAAACAGTTTTTACCCTCAGTTGTGTCAAATGGGATTCATGTCTGTTGGTGCTTCCTTCTTTTAAATAAAAATAGTGTGGGGTATAGGAGGCACCGCACCCTTCTTGTCGTTCCCCCAGGCGCCTTGGGGATTCAATGAAAGGTCTAAATAGCCTATTCATTGATGTGGTTGTGTCCCGACGCATGCATAGTGCTAGCTCGGGGTGTTCTGTTAAGAATCATGCGGGTAGCTAGTACGCCTTGGTTGCTTGTGGTTAAAACGGCGTTTTTATAAAGCAACTGGGATGGAGGTTTTGTCCTCTTCCGAGAACCTGTTACTGGTTCTCGACGGATTCTCGTTCATATCTGGGGGATGATAACGGAATGGATCTGAACATAGGTAGAGGGTTCTCACGCCCTTGGGGTGGGCCACCGAGCGCGGTTCACACCGGCCTGTCTGGGTGGCGCCCTCTTTTCATGTTTTTAGATCAACACGCATATCTGCCCCTTCTCCTGGAGTAGGCATGTCGGCGTGGTTAGGGCACGGGACTGGTTCTGGTCACGCTGGTCCAGGTCAGTTAACCCGTTTGTCCGCCGGGGATGCAGATCTGCTGTTCTGGTACCCTGAGGGACTTGGGCTTTTTCCAAGGGGAAAAAGGCCGGGTCGGCCCGGGGCGTCACAAGGTTAGGCGTTATAGAGATCCTTGTTGGGTACTTTTTTGTACCTGGCACTATCATAAAGGATCCTTGTTGGGTACTTTTTTGTACCTGGCACTATCATAAGGGGCTGGTTCTCTTCTCCACACCTCTCTCACGCGTGGCGGAGAGGGGGCTGTTGGGGTGGTCTTCTGGACCTCCTCTGTTAACCCTATGTGCTTCCCGAGCCGCCAGGCCCGGTCCGAAGTAAAGTTTCGTTGATACCGTAGACCAGGGATAACCCTTTTTTCTTGAGGGGTTATAGGAACAACCACTGCATATGGTAACGACAGGGTGGTTGATTCCCTGGTGTGTTGGAGCAGTGTCAACTCCCGGGTTGTCCGGTTGAGTGTGCCCCTGCACGTTCATGTTGTCTGCCAATCATGTCAGCCTTCTCTGCCTTGACCCCTCTGGGTGGTTTTTTTTTGATGGAGGCTACGTCATGGTGGTCAACAACGCCAGCATCCGCCCCTTCCACCGGGAGGGCTGTTTCAGCTGACTCCTTTGGCGCCTGTCTCATCCTCAGTGCTCCAGGGTCAGGTTATAGCCTGTTGCCTGGTTTCCCCGGTATGCTGCCTGCTTCCGTTGGTTAACCTTGAGTGTTTACGGCCATGCTGACTGCCTGTGTTGCAGGGTCAGTATACCAGGCGTGTGCTATTGGGGGGAAAGGGCCCGCTCTTGGAGGGGCCTTATCCGAATACGCTGGCGATGTGGGGGGCGGTGTCACTAGGTGACCACCTGGTGGGGTCTTGATGCCTGGCATCATTGACCTCTCCGGGCCCCCTTTTCCAGGGGATCCAGTCCCTTCAGTGGTTCTGGGTCTTCCTTCGCGCTCCGCTGCTACGGCCTTGCCACGGGGTTGGGTTTGCTCTTGACCCCGTGATTTTGGGGGCAGTAACGAGGTTGTTCCTTCGTTCGTTCCCGGGTGGCATGCAGGTTGTGCGTGTGTGTAGTCGTGGGGTCAAGCCACGGTCTGCTCACCCTGTGCGTTGGGTTGCTTGAGTGCCTCTTCGCATGGTCGGATCCGTCGCCCTCCCGTGAACCTCCAATAGGGGGGGTATCCTCCATTAGGGAGGGTCGGGGGGGCTCGGTCCTCCCCGGTCTGATGGTTGTGGGGGGCCTCAGCGGGGTACATTTGTCGGGCTATGGCTCCCGCTCAGCCCCTGTTGCAGACAGGTGCTGAGCAAGCCATAAACGACATAGAACGGAGGGTTATGTATATAACCCAGTTCTATGAGTTATGGTGCGCTCAGCACCTGGACGCCGCTGCGGCCCTTGATCTCGCCTTGTGGTGAAAGTTTGGGAAGGAGGCGAGTAGGTGACCACACACCTGCTTATGAAGGTAAGCGGAAGGGGGTGTGGTCAGACGGATGTTGGGATGTAAAGGTACATGGTGGAATTTTTTATTCAGTGCTCGTGCACGAAGTGAAGTACAGTGCAGACAGGTGCTGAGCGCACACCATAACTCATAGAACTGGGTTATATACATAACCCTCCGTTAACCTTTCACAACCACACTATAGAAGGTTAACCCTTTCACTACCACACTACAGGTGGTTAACCTTTCACAACCACATTACAGAAGGTTAACCCTTTCACTACCAAAAACCAAATGGTTAACCCTTTCACAACCACACTACATAAGGATAACCCTTTCACTACCACACTACAGACGGTTAACCTTTCACTACCACACTACAGAAGGTTAACCTTTTCACTACCACACTACAGATGGTTAACCCTTTCACTACCACACTACAGATGGTTAACCTTTCACAACCACACTATATAAGGTTAACCCTTTCACTACCACACTACAGAAGGTTAACCTTTCACAACCACATTACAGAAGGTTAACCATTTCACTACCACACTACCAAATGGTTAACCATTTCACAACCACACTACAGAAGGTTAACCCTTTCACTACCACACTACAGACGGTTAACATTTCACTACCACACTACAGGCGGTTAACCTTTCACTACCACACTACAGAATGTTAACCCGTTCACTACCACACCACAGATGGTTAACCTTTCACAACCACACTACAGAAGGTTAACCCTTTCACTACCACACTACAGATGGTTAACCTTTCACAACCACATTACAGAAGGTTCTGTTCCGTTATGGCTTCGCTCAGCACCAGTTGCATATATCTAGCTTCAGCATATATACACTGAATAATTTCACAAATGTACCTTTAAATGCCAGAATTCATCTGGCCACACCCCCATCCGCTTACCTATATAAGCAGGGATGGTGCCACACACTCATCTCCTTCTCAAATTTCATCACAAGCAACGTGTTGCTATATGCCCACTTGACGTGGAGAAAAATATATATATAGTCTGAGGAAAGGAAGAACAAGGAGATACGTTGACATCATATCTTTATTTTCTCTCTCACTATTTTCGAGAAAATACGGCGATATTGTCTTCGTACTGGAGTGTCTGGAAGATGATGATCATTCTAAAAATCCTTCACCGGTTTTCGTATTGGGAGCACGCCGCTGCATGCTTCTCAACTGCAGTTCCTTGCTGTGTTTGTTGGGGTGAAACCTGTCAGGCCACAGCTGAACTGTCGGACACGCCGCTGTTGTGAGAAGCGGTGGGTTTCGGGTTGGGTGAGTACTGTTGCTGGCGGGCTTCACTTGTCTGTTAGTGCTATGGGGGCTACTTGACAATGTTTATGGAAACCGGCCCCAGGCTAGGGTCCTTTGTTCAGCCACCTAGGCGACAGAAGGCCTTGGTCTGAAGACCATTATAATTTTAACTAGTGGTGATCCCTGTGTGTTCTGGATGAGTGGATTCTCTCTGTCACCGTGTAGCCCCTTCTTTCATATCCAAATGAGAGTATTCCTTCACGAGGGGATATGTGCATGGATGTGCGATAGCGGCAGATCCATGTTCAAGTCAGCTACACAGGCCAGTTTGGTATTGTGCTGATTCCGTCAGGTGTTGGTAAAATCACCGTTGTAAAGCAGTGTTGACATCTTGTTTCTCTTTTCTCTTAAAAAGTGAGGAGAGGTTCAGAACGGCGGCCTGTCTGGGTGAGTGTTATGTCATTGTATACATGTTCAGGTGATAGCTGCTTAGCTTACGGCTAGCCAGTCAGCTGTTAGCTGCTGCGTTAGCCTGCTGGGATCGCTGCATGGCCTGCTTAGGTTGGGCCTACTGTTAGCCAGTCAGCTGTTAGCTGCGGTGCTAGCATGTCGTGATCACTAGGTAACGTTAGCTTGCTGCTATAGGCCATGGCCTGGCGCGGGGTAGCTTTAGCTTCTCGCGCGCCGCCGTGAGCTCGCTTCTGGTCGCGTGCGCCGTTAGCTCGGCGTCTCGCGAGCAGGGGCAGTAGCGCCCGAACGGTTGGAGCGGCCGTTAGCTTGATGCTATTCTGTTGAACGTGCTTTGATTTTAACATGTTTTACACTCTTGACTACGACGTCGTCCTTGACAGGGGATGTTTCGTCGACCCTGCCCTGAGCCAGGACGGCAAGGTTGCGTCAACAAAGGGGACTGTAGTGCGGGTTGGAGCGGCGACACTGCCCAGTTCGAACAACACAGGAGCGGCTGTGTTCCTACGGTGTCTGTGACTGCACTTCGCTGATCTACGTTCCGGGTAGGACCAGGTTCGACCAGACCTTATAACACGTCTTCTGGTTTTACTTTTCTAAATGTATTGTGAATAACGATGTTTTTCCCAAAACGTGTGTTGCTGCAATGCATTTAGGATACGACGCGAGTTATGTGTGAACTGGTTTTGTCACTGGCAGTTAGCTTCTCCGTGCAAATCGGGTTGTTGTTACAGATGTGGAAATGATCTGGTTGTTGTGTGAGTAACATCATGTGTGTTGTTATGTACCGTGTACTCACAACTAAGGTAACTAACCTATGAAGCTATGCTTAGTGACAAGTGAGTAAAATAATGTTCTTTTCTCAGCCTGTGATGACAATGAACAGTGTGTTCACATATTAACAGGTTTTCCTGTTTTAACTGGCCGTATTGAGGGTAAAATAAGAGGATTGTGTTTCCCCCCGGTTCCCTGGGGACTTTTTCATCCTCCTATCAGACATGTTGTGCACTAGAATTGTGTCTTTTGTGTGGTAGGGATGCGATGTAACCCTTAGCTTGATTGCTGAGGTTGTGCTAAAACTGCTGGAGAAACTTTATTTTCCTAAAAGAAAAGATGGTTTGGTCGCTGTCGTGTGTGCTTAGCAAGGCCTGTGGCCGATACTAATCGAGAATGATGTATTCTCTCATTGTGAAAAACGGCGTTCCTCTGTAGAGTGTTTTTGCCATTTTTTGTAGGTGATGATGGGTTGTGTGTGTCATGTGACCTACAACTGGGTTGGACTGGCCACAGAAGCACATGTGTATGTTGGACCGGGGCTCTTAGAGCCCTCTCTATTCTGTGTTTTTTCCTTAGTAAAAATCAGATAGCAGGTTAGCTCATGCGCTGTGTGGAGCTGTCAAACGCTTCATAGAGCTGACTATGACTGTGTCATATTCTCTTTTTGTCATTACATCGTATCATGGGTGTGGGGTCGTAAAGGGGTGAACTGGTAACCTTTCCTCTCCCCCTTGTTTCTGTCGGTCAGGGGTACACCCCCTGTCCTTCAAGGTTCCCGTCACGTGGCGGTTCGGCACGTTACGGGGGGGGGGGAGGGAGTTTCCTGGTCCCACGGCCTGGTATATTGGGCGTGTGCACCGCAGGAATTCCCCCGCCATAGAGTACGTCATCGTGCGCGTCTCTGTTGGTAGGACTTCCGTGTGCTGTTCAGGTCCATGTGATGGATCTGTTTCAGGGGGGTGGTCAGGGCTCCTCCTCACCAAGCGCCTATTCGGGCCTTCTGTGAGTTCGGACTCCTTCTTCCATGTGAGGGAGCCTCCATCAGAGTACAGAGCCTTCCTCCTCAGATTGTCAAAGTGAATGGACCCTCTAGAAGGGTCCTATTCTATTGTATATGTATTCGATTCAATTCGATTATTGAGTGTGTATGGGTTCAGTGCCTCTTCCCCGGAGAGCCCTAAAACCAATTTTTTACATGGCTCAAGGTGCAATATATTCTTTTCAATCTGTACAGCTCGCGTGGGAAGTCTCTCTGGGGATCCCCGTCTCCTTCCTATGGGAGGGTGGTGGGATGTAAAAATGTGAATTTTTTTTACCCCCGGCTGTGTAGACTGGGATACATACTGTTGATGCTTCCTTCTTTTCTATTCAAGAAGTGTTGGAGTTAGGGAGTGTCAAACCCCTCTTGTCGTTCCCCTGGGCGCCTTGGGGATTCAATGACAGGTCTAAATAGCCTGTTCATTGATGGGGGTGTGTCCCGACGCACGTATAGTGCTAGCTCGCTGTAAACAGGCGACTGACTGGCACGCCTTGGTTGCTTGTGGTTGAAACAGCGTTTTTATAAAGCAACTGAGATGGGTGTTTTTCCTCTTCCGACGACCAAATCCCACGACCTGGGTTGGTTTTTCGACGGATTCTCGTTCATGTCTGGGGGATGATGACGGAATGGATCTGAACATATGTAGAGGGGTCTCACGCCCTTGGGGTGGGCCACCAGGCGCGGTTCGGCCGAGCGTCTGGGTGGCGCCTTCTTTTCATGTTAAGATCGACACGCATATCTGCCCTTTCTCCTGGAGTTGGCATGTCGGCGTGGTTAGGGCACGGGACTGGTTCTGGTCACGCTGGTCCGGATCAGTTGAACCCGTTGTCCGCCGGGGATGCAGATCTGCTGTTCTGGTACCCTGAGGGACTTGGGCTTTTTTCAGGGGGAAAAATGCCAGGTCGGTCCGGGTGTCACAGGGTTAAGCGCTATGGAGACCCTGGTTGGGTACGTTTTTACTCAGCACTGTCGTACTGGCTTGCGGCCATGCCAACCTGTACACGCTCGATCTCATCGGATCTCGGCCGCTACACAGGTTGGTCCTGGTTGGTACTTGGTTGGGAGACCGCCTGGGAAGGCCAGGTGCGGTGTGCTTAGGGGCTGGTTCTCCATTCTTTTTCGCTCCTCTCTCGCGCATGGCGAAGAGGGGCCTGTTGGGGTGGTCTTTGACCTCCTCTGGTGACCCTGTGCTTCCCGTATCGCCAGGCCCGGTCCGAGGTAATGTTCGTCGACCCGTAGGCCTGGGTTAACCCTTTTTTGAGAACTGGGACACTTGTACTGCGGTATAGCCGGTGTATACCCGCAGGTGTGTTTTGGAGTTTTTTCTTGAGGGGTTATAGGAACAACCACCGCATTGGGTAACGCCAAGGTGGTTGATTCCCTGGTGTGTTGGAGCAGTGTCAACTCTCGGGTTCACCGGTTGAGGGTGCCCCTGCACGTTCATGACGTCTGCCAATCGTGTCAGCCTTCTCTGCCTCAACCCCTCTGGGTGGGGGTTTTTAAATGGAGGCTTGGTCATGCAACAACGCCAGCATACGCCCCTTCCGCCGGGGCGGCTGTGTTCAGCTGTCCCCTCTGGCGCCTGTCTCGTCCGCAGTCTCCAGGCTAGGGTTAACAGCCTGTTGCCTGGTTTTTCCCCGGTGCGCTGCCTGCTTCCGTTGGTTAACCTTTTTTGTGTGCTTACGGCCATGCTGACTGCCTGTTCTGCAGGGTCAGTGTGCCAGGCGGTGTACTATTGGGGGGACAGGGCCCGCTCGGCTTACGGCCATACCAACCTGAACACGCCCGATCTCGTCCGATCTCGGAAGCTAAGCAGGTTCTGGCCTGGTTAGTACTTGGTTGGGATACCGCCTGGGAATACCAGGTGCAGTAACTGAGGGGCCTTTGTCCGAATACGCTGGCGATGTGGGGGGCGGGGCACTACGTGCCCACCTGGTGGGGTCTTGATGCTGGCATCATGGACTTCTCCGGGCCCCCATTCCAGGGAGTCCAGTCCTTTTGGTGGGTCTGGGTCTTCCTTCGCGCTCCGCTGCTACGGCCTTGCCACGGGGTTGGGTTTGCCCTTGATCCCGTGATTCTGGGGGCAGTAACGAGGTTGTTCCTCCGTTCGTTCCCGGGTGGCATGCGGGTTGTGCGTGTGTGTAGTCGTGGGGTCAAGCCACCCTCTGCTCACCCTGTGCGTTGAGTTGCTTGAGTGCCTCTTCGCACGGTCGGGTCCGTTGCCCTCCCGTGAAGCCACCAATAGGGGGGGTGCCCTCCATTAGGGTGGGTCGGGGGGGGCTCGGCCCTCCCTGATCTGATGGCTGTGGGGGGCCTCAGCGGGGTGTATTTGTCGAGCTATGGCTCCCGCTCAGCTCCTGTTATGCAACTGGTGCTGAGCGAAGCCATAACGGAACAGAACGTTAGGTTATGTAGATAACCAAGTTCTGTTAGTTATGGTGCGCTCAGCACCAGGACGCCGCTGCGGCCCTTGATTTTTCATTGTGATGAAATTTGTTGGGAAGGAGATGAGTGTGTGGCACCATCCCTGCTTATATAGGTAAGCGGACATTAAAGGTACATTTGTGAAATTATTCAGTGTATATATGCTGAAGCGAGATATATGCAACTGGTGCTGAGCGCACCATAACTAACAGAACTTGGTTATCTACATAACCTAACGTTAACCCTTTCACTACCACACTACAGACGGTTAAATGTCTAGTGTGGTAGTAAAAGGGTTAACCGTCTGTAGTGTGGTAGTGAAAGGGTTAACCTTCTGTAGTGTGGTAGTTGAAAGGGCTAAGGCTCCTTTCAGCTCCTCTCTTACCTCTCATCTCACCTACCCAGCTGTCCGTATTGTATCAGTGTCAGCCCTCCCAGCAGCCATTGCAGGTCAGTATGCTAATCTCTTCTCCGTTTGGCTGCTAGCGAGGTTCAGCTGGGGTCCTTACGAGCAGCTGGTAGGCCTGTCCCACCGCCAGACTGATACCAGGTTGCCTACTGATGAATCGACTCTCTTACTCCTTTCTCAACTAATCGCCCAGTTACTGCCAGATTCCAACATGGCACAAGACTGGCACAGGACTGGCACCGCATGTCTACCAGTGGCTTTTGTTTAATCCGAAGGTTTCCTGACTGTCCAGTACAAGTTCAAGTTCAAGTTCCTTTTATTGCCACACGGCCAGGCCGGTGGAATTCGAGAATTGTACAACAGGGCTGTGAATAGGACTAAATGGTAAAAATTGTAAATGGTGCATTTATATTGCAGCTTTTATCCAAAGCGCTTTATAATTATACACATTCACACACCGACGGCGGAGGCGACCGTGCAATGTGCCAACCTGCTCATCGGGAGCAGTTAGGGGTTAAGTGTCTTGCTCAAGGACACTTCGACACGTTGCCCGGGAGGAGCGGGAATCGAACTGGGAACCTCCGGATTACCAGACGACTGCTGGTTAGTGTTACATAGAGTCATTGAGCATCCTGATGGCCTGGGGATAGAAGCTCCTTCTGTGTCTCTCTGTACTGGCCACGAGACTCCGGTAGCTCTTGCCTGACCGCAGCAGTGCAAAGAGGCAGTTGTTTGGGTGACTAGAGTCTTTGGTTATTCTCTCAGCCTTGGCCCTGCAACGCCTGGTGTAGATGGTGCGTTCGGCTGATTGAGCCACTCTCTGCAGTCCCGCTGCGGTCGTGTGCGGTGCTATTCCCAAAAGCAAAATAGATGTACTGTATCAACTTGTAATACAAGTTTCACGTTAGCAGTTAGTATTTCCTGACAGTGTGGCCAGCAGTATAATAATAAAAATAAATAAATTAGGGCTGGGACTTTATCGCATTAATTTCGATTAATTAACTACAGAAAGAATTAAAAGTAAAAAGAAATTGATGCATTTAATCGCATGATGATTTTTCTTTATTGTGTAAGAATGTTACCTTTTCAAAGGAGACCAGACTTGTGCATGTGCTATAAGTATAAAGTATAATAAATCGCAAATTACTAGGGCGGCTGGGTGGCGCAGCGGACTAAGCGCTCGTCACCAACACGAGAGACACTGGTATCGAATCCGGCTGTCAGCGTTACCTCCGGCTTGGCCGGCCATCGTACTGGCTCAATTGGCAGAGTCAGCGGGAGGGAAGCCGGTGGGGTGGTATTCTGGTCGTTGTAAACAGCGACTCCTACAGGTCGGTCAGGGAGATGGCGAGGGTAGTGTGACCTCCCACACGTTACACCTCGCCAATGAGAGTCCGCGCTGGCAGGTGAAAAGATGCTGCTGGCTGTCGCCTATGTCCCGGAGGAAGCATCTGATAGACTTCAGGGCTCCCTAGACCGACCAGTGGGGGGCACATGCGAGCAACGACCAGTAAGGGGAGGGGGGAATTGGCACAACGACTAAATTGGGATGGGAGAAAAACACAGAAAAAAAGGAGGAGAAAAAGTGGATACAAATATATATATATATCGCAAATAACTTTTTTTCGTAGTCTGGTTTGTTCATAAAAAAAATGGTTTTTCAATGGTCAACTGTTCTGGAATGTACTTGAAAATACTGCGTTTTACTTTTACCTCGAAAGTGCTTGAGTTTACAAAAGGTCCTTTGCACTAAAATTGCTGCACTTTGGTAAAAATTGCATTGATCTGTTGGTCTGTGTAGTAGCTAATACAGGATTTTGCTGCTTAAACGTATGTATAATGTATATTCATTGATTCACTCGTATACCAAAATGAATTTGAATTGAAGAATTTAGCTTTTCGCATCAAATATTGATATGTGATTCAAATGTGATTAATTTAGATTAATTAACTATAAAGTCTCAAATTCATTCGATACAAATTTTTTATCGAGTCCCACCACTAAAATAAATACAAAATACCCTGCAATCCTTCTTCACTTGGCCGGGCTCAGTTTACAATCCGTTTCCATGTTTTTTTTTGTTGTTGTTTCTGTTCTACAGGTTTCCAGGAGTGGGTTGTGGGGCAAAGTCGAACATCAAGATGTTGCAATTAAAAAGGCTTTATTCCCTATAATTTCATAATTCTAATTTCCAGGGGAAAGGGAAGGTGGAACAATAGAATTCATGGCAGAAAGGTCACTTGACGCAGGCTTCCTTGTCTGCTAGGCCACTCACAGGTGTGCACAACTCTCCTAATTAAAGCACAGCACGGTCCAATGTGCTTTGGTAGTGTGCTAGTGAAAGGGTTAAGAGAGAGAGAGAGAGAGATGAATGGAAAAGTCCTGCCCTTCAACTGATGGTCTGCTAACTTATTAACATACTGTACTATAATTATAGTCTGCATGGGGTGTCAGCTATGACTATATAATAGGCATGTAGCATCCGCTTTCTCCTTTAATAGCATGCAATTGCTAAAATGGTTACATTTTATTTTCACGTCTGTGACATATTCTACAGATATTGTAGTGTCAGTTATGTACTGTAATGTTGCTGGTATGATGTCAATATGACTATCCATCGGCCATTTCACTGTCTATTTTTGCTTAGAACCACGTGCATCTCTGGGGGGGAAATAGGCTCCACGCTCTAGATGAGACGCTGCTGCTGTGTGGCTGCTCTGACCCGGTAGCGTGTATGCCTTCGACGACGGAACTGCATTTCCGCGTTCGAGTTTTGTGCTCTGATTGGCCAGGTCATGTGACATGTGCGCCAATCGTGGGACAGCAAGTTCTGTGCCTATTTCCGGGTCTAACAGCCTGCAAACTACCTGGCGTTCTATCGCCATGCTCTAAGACAAACTCTAACCTTAACCAACTTCGAAAGAGTGCCTAAGCCTAACCGTCGAAAGAAGGGCAGGCGTGCTATCGCCATGCTCTAAGACAAACTCTAACCTTAACCTACTACGAAAGAGCGCCTAAGCTTAACCATTGTAGAAACTTGCGGTCCCACGATTGGGCGTACATATCACATGTCACACATGAAGTCTAGATTACGCTCAAGAACGGCAGTGAGGAAGAAGCAGGGCATCAGGGAAAGGTTAAAGATCTAATCTGTAACAGTAAAACAGACCTATATTTTGATTTATGATGGAGTGAGAAAGTTCCAAATTACATATTTTACCCCCCTAGAACCCATATTTCTCTTCTGCGTGCACGTTGTGACATTTGTCACGCAGACTTGTGGCTCTAGCGTGCACGTTGTGACATTTGTCACGCAGACTTGTGGCTCTAGCGTGCCCGTCGTGACATTTGTCACGCAGACTTGTGGCTCTAGCGTGCACGTTGTGACATTTGTCACGCAGACTTGTGGCTCTAGCGTGCCCGTCGTGACATTTGTCACGCAGACTTGTGGCTCTAGCGTGCACGTTGTGACATTTGTCACGCAGACTTGTGGCTCTAGCGTGCACGTTGTGACATTTGTCACGCAGACTTGTGGCTCTAGCGTGCCCGTCGTGACATTTGTCACGCAGACATGTGGCTCTAGCGTGCACGTTGTGACATTTGTCACGCAGACTTGTGGCTAGGGTTGGGTACCGTTCACATTTGAACCGGGACCGTTACCGGTACCTGTGAATCGATACCGGTACCCAACGGTACCTTTTTTCGGTGCTTTAGTCTCTAAAATTTTTATCTACCTACCTCAGTTGTAAAAAAAAATTCCAAACTTCAAATTATTTATTATCATTATTATTTATTTAGACAATTTGTTGAAATGTATATATATTAGTGCTGTCAAACGATTAAAATATTTAACTCGATTAATCGCATGATTGTCCATAGTTAACTCGTGATTAATCGCAAATTAATCGCATTTTTATTTAATTTTTTTTTTTACCTTAAACAGATCTTTTTCAAGTTCCAAGTTTTAATACTCTTATCAACATGCGAGTCAACAAATGCTTGCTTTGTGCAGCCATTTAACACAAAAGGATGACCCTCATGCATTGCAAATTTGCATCAAATTCAAAACAGAGTGATGCAAAAAATAACTTAAAAGAAAATAATAATTTAAAACAATGAATAAAGTGTGCATGAAATAATAGGGGAAAGAAAACGTTAGGAACTTGTTACATTCACACACACAAGGGCTGATTAATCACACCCCCCCCTCTCTCCCTCACACTCTCCCAGCTCTTTTGCCCCTTCCTCATCTCTCTCACCCCCCTCTCTCTCTATATCTCACACACACACACACACACACACACACACACACACACACACACACACACACACACACACACACACACACACACACACACACACACACACACACACACACACACACACACACACACACTTCAGAAACAAACATAGTATCAATGAGAGCATCAATAATACACCTGAGTGAAGTTTAGTTTTTTTTTTTTTTTTTTTTTAGTTAATCTTGAGTTAAAAAAATTAGTGGCATTAATAGAATCGGGAGTTAACGCAATATTAACGCGATATATTTGACAGCCTTAATATATATATATATATATATATATATATATATATATATATATATATATATATATATATATATATATATATATATATATATATATATATATATATATATATATATATATACACACATCTTTAAATAAAAAAGAATGTTTTACAAAATAAAAAACGATATAAGTATAAAACGATTAAACAAACTACTCTAGCAGCAATGAACTATTCTGCAGAACTAAAAAGGTACACATCTATATATTTATTAAATAAATATACCTGAAGATGCTGAACAACTGCTTTGTTGTTGTTAAATGAGGTCAAATCCTAGGTGTATTGTGCATGTGAACGTTGACGTGAACGTGCGGCACACGGACCGCGCGTATCACTTCCGCAACGGATTTGATTTCCGGGGTTGGCCTGATTGGCCGCGACGCCCACGTGACACGCCGCGGCCCCGCCCCGCGGCAGCAGCAGAGGCTGCTGTGTTTCACTGCCGCTTTCCCACTTCAACGCCGCAGCAGCATTGTCGCGCCACATCGCCTGAGTGCAGAGCTGTTTAATCACTTTTCCCACTTCGTTACCAGTGGCGCGACGCTGGAGTTCACTTCGCCTTTCACATCGCGCCACGCTTATGCTGTCTAGCACAGTCTCTAACAGTAACAGTAAGAAGCATTAATGTTGCTGAATTAAAGAATGAATAAGTTAAACGTGTCAATTCAGCAGTCAAAGTGTACTCTGTATAAATCTAACTTCATTAGACGGCCGACGTACTGCTCTCTTGTCCATTAATGGATATATAATGTATTTTATTTATCTGCCACCGTGGTGTAATGGTTAGTCCTCTTACCTCTCACGCGGATGACCTGCGTTCGAATCCCCCTTTTTTCAAATTTAACATTTTTTTTGCGATGTAAATGCTTCAATCTGGCGCACTTTGAGAGCTATATAAAGAATGACATCCTCAATGCATGTAGATTTATAATATTTTAACTTAAAACTAGGCTACTTTTGCGTATACAGTCATTAATATTATATTCCAAAAAAAATTATATTAGAAAGGCGGGGTTTCGAACTCAGGTCATCCACATGACAGGAATGAGCACTAACCATTACACCACTGTGCCATACAAGTTATATCCATTATATATCCATCAATGGACAAGAGACCCGTGTTTAAATTTTTTTTTTTAACTGGTCAGACTACTGTTACTGTTAGAGACTGTGCTAGACGGCATAAGCGCTGTGCGATGTGAAAGGCGAAGTGAACTCCAGCGTTGCGCCACAGCAGCGTGCCGTATGGTAACGCAGTGGGAAAAGTGATTAAACAGCTCTGCACTCAGGCGATGTGGCGCGACAATGCTGCTGCGCCGTTGAAGTGGGAAAGCGGCAGTGAAACACAGCAGCCTCTGGCGTTGCCGCCTCTGCTGCTGCCACGGGGCGGGGTCGCGGCGTGTCACGTGGGCGTCGCGGCCAATCATGCCAACCCCGGAAATCAAATCCGTTGCGGAAGTGATACAAGCCACGGGGCCGGATTAACGACCGGGCCGTTTGGTCCGCGGCCCGTGGGCCTCTACCCTCTAGTGACGAGGGGCCTCCAAAAAAAAAGAAATATATATATATATATATTAGTGCTGTCAAATGATTAAAATATTTAACTCGATTAATCGCATGATTGTCCATAGTTAACTCGTGATTAATTGCAAATTAATCGCATTTATTTTTTATTTTTTTTTACCTTAAACAGATCTTTTTCAAGTGCCAAGTTTTAATACTCTTATCAACATGCGAGTCAACAAATGCTTGCTTTGTGCAGCCATTTAACACAAAAGGATGACCCTCATGCATTGCAAATTTGCATCAAATTCAAAACAGAGTGATGCAAAAAATTACTTAAAAGAAAATAATAATTTAAAACAATGAATAAAGTGTGCATGAAATAATAGGGGAAAGAAAACGTTAGGAACTTGTTACATTCACACACACAAGGGCTGATTAATCACACACCCCCCTCTCTCCCTCACACTCTCCCAGCTCTTTTGCCCCTTCCTCATCTCTCTCGCCCCCCTCTCTCTATATCTCACACACACACACACACACACACACACACACACACACACACACACACACACACACACACACACACACACACACACACACACACACACACACACACACACACACACACACACACACACACACACTTCAGAAACAAACATAGTATCAATGAGAGCATCAATAATACACCTGAGTGAAGTTTAGTAAATTTTTTTTTTTTTTTTTTTTTTTTTTTTTGTTAATCTTGAGTTAAAAAAATTAGTGGCATTAATAGAATCGGGAGTTAACGCAATATTAACGCGATATATTTGACAGCCTTAATATATATATATTTTTTTTACTTTTTATTATTATAATTTTTTTATTATTTTGGAGATCGATGTCATACTGTGACACTGAAATGAAAAAATATTTCATCAACTAAAATATTTAGTAAACTAAAATATTTCGTCAACTAAAATATACAGTACGTCACACCCCGTGCCTCTCCCTGACATCTGCATGTGGCTAATCTTGAGTTTCCGACCCCCAGTAAGTTAACCATGGATAAATCCAAAAAAAGGAAAGTCTGAGGAAAATAGAGGGTTTAATTCAGCGTGGACAGATTAATTTGCTTTCACGACTAACAATGCAGGCTTACCTGTAGCCTATGCCTGATATGTGGTGCGAAATTTGCGAACAACGATTACTGTCATTTTGATTACTGTAGTTTGCCTGGTATGTAGCCTTGGTTAGTGGCTGCCCCACCAATGTTTTATATATAAAAACACCACTGTGCGTGTGTGCACGTGTATGTGTGTGTGGGGGCCTCCACAAGAGTCTGGCCCAGAGGCCTCTGAATTCTTAATCTGGCCTTGGCCGGCACACTTCATAGGTTTAATTTTGCGGTAAACGAAACGGTGACGTCATCGGACTTAAAACATTTTTGAAAGAGTTTTTTTTTATAAAATGTTGTGCATTACCGAAATGTGGCACTGGTTGGATCTCACGTGAATCGGTACTCGGTAGTACCGAACTGATTGCGTCGATACCCTTAAAAGTACCGGATTCGGTAGCCATCCCTACTTGTGGCTCTAGCGTGCACGGTGTGACATTTGGCGAGATTGCTTTCCCCCCAAACTCATCTCTCAACTTCATCAAGGCGAGGAGGCAGAAGTGCTGAATGCCAGCAGCTGTTACCCGTGCGAATCACGTCGCTGGAAATCAATTCTCATATCGCGTCTCCCCAATACCACCGAATAACTCTCCCACACCGGGGCCTGTCGTGCTTACTGAAGCGGGGGGTTGTATGATGTGCTCCCAGTAAACAACACGTTTGATTGGAACCGAAGCCCGTATGAATGGCTTTTATTATTGCCTTAATATGTTTAGTATCGAGCTCGGTGTGAAGGCGGCGTCTGACCTGTTTACGGGCTGTTCTCAGACTAAGATGTTCTTAGTCGACTCATAGTTGCAGGGTTTTGTCGACTGATCGATCAGTTGATTTCATCCACAAATCTGTACAATTTGCTTTCCCACAGACAGTCATGCAGAAGGACCTCTTTTAAATCGAGTGCTTACCAGAAATGGGCTTTAGGAAATAATAATAATACAAAAACAACATAAAAAAACAACATTGAATCCACTGAAAACCTTTTGGTCCCAAACCTAAGAGGGGGCGGCCCTAGTTGGGACCCCTCATCTGCTGTCATCCATCTCATAATACTGATAAACCCATCAACACTATACAGTAGGTATCTATCGCTTGGGTACATCTCAGAGTAACCGATTGTTATAAATTGAATAATTAGTGTCATGCTATTCTATTTTTGACTTGTCATAGATGGGTAAACAAAGAAGTAACCGTAGATATAAATTATTCTGTAACCATAGATATAGAATATATATTATTCTGTAACCGTAGATATAATATTTATTATGCTGTAACATGCATATATCATATGTATTCACGTTTGGTGTGCCTTCACCACACACTACTTAGATACCCAGTGTGTGTGTGTGTGTGTGTGTGTGTGTGTGTGTGTGTGTGTGTGTGTGTGTGTGTGTGTGTGTGTGTGTGTGTGTGTGTGTGTGTGTGTGTGTGTGTGTGTGTGTGTGTGTGTGTGTGTGTGTGTGTGTGTGTGTGTGTGTGTGTGTGTGTGCCCATCTCACTAATCGCATGAGCAGATTGAGACATCCTGTCACTTCGGGGGCTGTGTAATTACATGTGGGACTAGTGGATGTGTCGCTCCCCATCGGTACATGGAGGAATCAGACTGTGTGGACCCACCCTCTTCCTGCACACGTCCACCCAACCTTTATTGATCAGAACATATAGATCCAGTCTGCAGTTACAGCACCACAAGGAGGGCTCTCACACACTCTAATCACTTTCTCTGGTGTGGAGAGGGAAGTGGAATTCACACAACCACCGATCGCCATATAGCTAGCTACAGCGCATTCATTTAACACTTTCACTACCGTCTGTAGTGTGGTAGTGAAAGGTTAACCTTCTGTAGTGTGGTAGTGAAAGGGTTAACATTGCATGTGGCAGTGAAAGGGTTAACCTTCTGTATTGTCTCAGTGAAAGGGTTAACCTTCTGTAGGGTGGTAATGAAAGGGTTAACATTGCATATGACAGTGAAAGGGTTAACCTTCTGTATTGTCTCAGTGAAAGGGTTAACCTTCTGTACGGTGGTAATGAAAGGGTTAACACATTGTCGTGTGGCAGTGAAATGGTTAACCTTCTGTATTGTCGCAGTGAAAGGGTTAACCTTCTGTAGATCTGTAGAGTGGTAGTGAAAGTGTTAACACATTGCCATGTGGCAGTGACAGGGTTAACCTTCTGTAGTGTGGTAGTGAAAGGGTTAACCTTCTGTAGGGTGGTAGTGAAAGGGTTAAATTAGCTCAGACTCGGCTTATAACCGAGAAGTACTGATGCGGTTGTTCAGAGCAGAAGTACTGATGGTTCAGAGCAGAAGTACTGGTGGTGCAGAGCAGAAGTACTGATGGTTCAGAGCAGAATAACTGATGGTTCAGAGCAGAAGAACTGATGGTTCAGAACAGAAGAACTGATGGTTCAGAGCAGAAGTACTGATGGTTCAGAACAGAAGAACTGATGGTTCAGAGCAGAAGTACTGATGGTTCAGGACAGAATAACTGATGGTTCAGGACAGGAGAACTGATGGTTCAGAACAGAAGAACTGATGGTTCAGAGCAGAAGTACTGATGGTTCAGGACAGAAGTACTGATGGTTCAGGACAGAACAGAAGTACTGATGGTTCAGAACAGAAGTACTGATGGTTCAGGACAGAAGAACTGATGGTTCAGGACAGAAGAACTGATGGTTCAGAACAGAAGAACTGATGGTTCAGAGCAGAAGTACTGATGGTTCAGGACAGAAGAACTGATGGTTCAGAACAGAAGAACTGATGGTTCAGAGCAGAAGTACTGATGGTTCAGAGCAGAAGTACTGATGGTTCAGGACATAAGTACTGATGGTTCAGAGCAGAAGTACTGATGGTTCAGAGCAGAAGTACTGATGGTTCAGGACAGAAGTACTGATGGTTCAGGACAGAACAGAAGTACTGATGGTTCAGAACAGAAGTACTGATGGTTCAGGACAGAAGAACTGATGGTTCAGGACAGAGGAACTGATGGTTCAGAACAGAAGTACTGATGGTTCAGAGCAGAAGTACTGATGGTTCAGAACAGAAGAACTGCTGGTTCAGAGCAGAAGTACTGATGGTTCAGGACAGAATAACTGATGGTTCAGAGCAGAAGTACTGATGGTTCAGAACAGAAGTACTGATGGTTCAGAGCAGAAGTACTGATGGTTCAGAACAGAAGAACTGCTGGTTCAGAGCAGAAGTACTGATGGTTCAGGACAGAAGAACTGATGGTTCAGAGCAGAAGAACTGACGCGGTGGTTCAGAACAGGAAATAGGTCCAGCTGTGGACTGCAGCACTGCATGTATGGTAAATGGTAAATGTTTTTATACAGTGCTTTTGTCCAAAAGTGCTTTACATTGTTTGCCTCACAACCACCCATTCATTCACACACCGACGGCAGATGCAACCATGCAGGGTGCCGACCTGCTCATTCGGAGCAGTTAGGGGTTAAGTGTCGACACGCTGCCAGTAGGACCTGGAATCGAACTGGGAACCTTCTGATTTCCAGACAAGGTTACTCAGCCACTGTTTGTAGACTGCTCTACCTCCTGAGCGACTGTGGCACCCCCCCCCCCCCCCCTCAATCCATGCATCGTGGGATGTGTTTTCTTTTCTAATCAAATGATATCCTGCAACTGAATTGTGATATGGCGCGTCGGAAACCACCTGTTTCGGGCTGTAAAGCACCTGCTAGCTAGAGGAGATTTCCCGCACAGCTGTGCGACAGCCAGTAGCCCGGCCGCCTAAATATTAAAGGCAACCAACTTGTGTCTAGCCACGCCCCCGCGGCGACGCGGCAGCAGCTGCCGCAGAGCTCTGTCGCGGCAGCATTATGTAGCAGTAATCCCCCGTTTTTTTACATCGAGAACTAGCTCAAGTGGTAGCGCTGCCTTGCTGTGGATTCTGCGGTCCGTTGGTGACAAGTTTGATTCCCTTCAATTTTTTTGAATTTTGTTTTTAACGTGCATTCTTTCGCCGGTTAAGTTTAGGCATGTTAACTTTAAGCATTGTTTCGGAGTTGGTTAAGGTTAAGGTTAGGCATTGTTTCGGAGTTGGTTAAGGTTAGAAGGGTTAAGTTTAGGCGCTGTTAAGGAGCTGGTTAAGGTTAGAGTTTGTCTTAGAGAATGGCAATATTCTTTCGGAGTTGGTTATGGTTAAGGTTAAGGTTAGGCATTGTTTCGGAGTTGGTTAAGGTTAAGGTTAGGCATTGTTTCGGAGTTGGTTAAGGTTAGAAGGGTTAAGTTTAGGCGCTGTTATGGAGCTGGTTAAGGTTAGAGTTTGTCTTAGAGAATGGCAATAGACAGCCTATTTCCGCGCTGCAGCGCGAGGCAATAG
>NC_140169.1:198606257-198670490 GCF_963971535.1 Notolepis coatsorum | reverse complement strand
TGACTTGACTGACTTCTCAAGAAGGTACTGATCAATGTGGCCGACCTGCACTCCCTCTACCAAGCACCTCTTCCTTCCTGATGTATTCTGAGGCCCTTTACTGTTGTTATGTTCTGCCACAGCTTCTCTCCGCTCTCACAGACTCTACAGTAGGTGTATTTTTCCTGTATTAGTTGTAGTTAATTTTTGGGGTGCAGCAAAATGGTTTACAATATATGCCACCGCTGTAAACGGGTGCTGGCAATACGTCGATCACTCTGCATTTTGATCACCGCGCCTCTATTTAGGTTTTTATATCTCCGTTTTTATACAGGCCAAATACAATAGCGGTCCACACAGAGAGGGGCTTCAGGGAATCACTAGCACTTTAAATTATCGTGGATATCCAGAGTGACAGACTGGGGGACTTTTTCTGCTCCCACAGAATCCCATCATAGAATAGTCATGTGTTGTCGGAAAGACACGTACAACCGATTGTTCTTCAAGGGGGTTATATATATATTTACAGGGGAGAGGAGGGGAAATCTCATTTCAGAAACATGGGGCAGTCAGTTGAGACAGGGGCTCTTGAATGTTAGATAAGGAATCGTTTACAGGGATGAGGACTTGGAGCGGGATTTCTTATGAGGAAGGTAGGGGTGAGCAGAGGAGTAATGTTGTATGTGGGAGAGAATACGACCCAAATGAAAATATGATTTATAGGGATAGAAGCCAGATACGGAATATAATTTGTGATAGAATGAGAGCCTTTTGCTTTGTTTTGTTTTGTTTTTCAACCTATGTAACCGTGTAAGGCCCTCGTTTGCTATGTAATGTTTTTTTTAATGGCTATTTTACCTCTTGAGCTTACCCCACATTTTGCATAAAACGCCTGTCGATTGCATACCCAAAGTAACTTGCGATTTATTATACTTTATACTTATAGCACAAGCATGAGTCTGGTCTCTTTTGAAAGGTAACATTCTGACGTTTCTTACACAATAAGGTCACTTTGTGTGCTAATGTAATATAGAAATAGAGGTTTGAACACACTGAAATAAAATATTCGCTCCTTACTTTTGCGTTGACTTGTTGCCAAATGCCTGTTTTTGGGTTCCAGCTGAGAGGTAGGAGCTGGACAACACAACGGTTCCATAGCCGGAAGTCTTATAGTCATACAGGTCCAACGTTGAACCAAATCCGACGAAGAATTTGTGTTGTACAAAGGTTTTGTAATGTGTGTACCGCAATAATTCTGCGTGATTATCCAAATTATCCCTCCCCCCTCTCCTACAGCCTCCCCCCTCTCCTACAGCTCTCCCCCCTCTCCTACAGCCCCCCCCTCTCCTACAGCCCCCCCTCTCCTACAGCCCCCCCTCTCCTACAGCCCCCCCCCCCTCTCCTACAGCTCTCCCCCCCTCTCCTACAGCCCCCCCTCTCCTACAGCTCTCCCCCCTCTCCTACAGCTCTCCCCCCCTCTCCTACAGCTCTCCCCCCTATCCTACAGCCCCCCCCCTCTCCTACAGCTCTCACCCCTCTCCTACAGCTCTCCCCCCTCTCCTACAGACCCCCCCCTCCTGAGCCCCCCCCCACTCCTACAGCTCTCCTCCCCTCTCCTACAGCTCTCCCCCCTCTCCTACAGCTCTCCCCCCTATCCTACAGCCCCCCCCCTCTCCTACAGCTCTCACCCCTCTCCTACAGCCCCCCCCCCTTACCCTAAAGCTCTCCCCCCCCTCTCATACAGCCCCCCTCTCCTACAGCCCCCCCTCTCCTACAGCTCTCCCCCCTCTCCTACAGCTCTCCCCCCTCTCCTACAGCTCTCCCCCCCTCTCCTACAGCCCCTCCCCCCTCTCCTACAGCCCCCCCCCACTCCTATAGCTCTCCCCCCCTCTCCTACAGCCCCTCCCCCCTCTCCTACAGCCCCCCCCCCTCCTACAGCTCTCCCCCCTCTCCTACAGCCCCCCCTCTCCTACAGCTCCCCCCCCTCTCCTACAGCTCTCCCCCTCTCCTACAGCCCCCCCTCTCCTACAGCCCCCCCCCTCTCCTACAGCTCTCCCCCCCTCTCCTACAGTAACTTGCGATTTATTATACTTTATACTTATAGCACAAGCATGAGTCTGGTCTCTTTTGAAAGGTAACATTCTGACGTTTCTTACACAATAAGGTCACTTTGTGTGCTAATGTAATATAGAAATAGAGGTTTGAACACACTGAAATAAAATATTCGCTCCTTACTTTTGCGTTGACTTGTTGCCAGATGCCTGTTTTTGGGTTCCAGCTGAGAGGTAGGAGCTGGACAACACAACGGTTCCATAGCCGGAAGTCTTATAGTCATACAGGTCCAACGTTGAACCAAATCCGACGAAGAATTTGTGTTGTACAAAGGTTTTGTAATGTGTGTACCGCAATAATTCTGCGTGATTATCCAAAATGGCCACCCGCTTCCATTCGTTAAAAGACGCACGAGTCAAACAAAGAGCTTGTTGCTCTTCTTCTGCCCCTTCCTCCTTGCAATCGGCGCTCGTCTGGGATCGTTTTCGGAGCAGACGCTCCTTGGCTACGACGGTGGTCAATCATTTTTGCCATCAGCGGTGACTGGTCAGTTTACAATTTAGACAATGGGTCCTGTTGTTCAGCCTCACAATGCTATTGGATAGTAAATTTGTTTATAGGTCCCACCCTCTGGCATCTGAAGTCACACAACCTCCAAGTCTTCCTTCAAGCAATATCTCTTTGGGCTTTACAGGGTTCCATACCTACGGAAGCCCTAAGAGGCCATACATTCATAGATTTTCTTTACTCTGTTTTCCCGTGATAACGAGTTAATTTAATTAGTTTTCCCAAGATAACGGGATCATTTTCTCGAAAACGAAACGATAGTCTAGTTACAGTATATTAAATCACTGCAGGAAACATCATTCAGTGTCGCAATGTCAGAGGAGCTGGAGGATATCGATCACCGCGTCACATATCTCTCTTCAGCTTTATGCCTTGCTGTTACAGATAATATATATACACATTAGTGTGCGTCATCTAAGAAGACGGTTAGCAAGGCTTTAGCTTTACCGGCGGCGCAATCAAAGTGAGCTCTCAAAGAGCACATAAGGGAGGATGCAACTCGAAGCTGGCCCCTGTACATGTCCAACCCCCCCTCCCTCCACCTCCAAATTACAGTTTCCTCCCCCTCGTATGTATATATTTTCTGTTAGGATCTCTGTTTAACAGTACTGTATATCAGTTGTATCCCTCTCTTTCTCCTCTGGGGCTCTTGCCACAGTAGTCTGTGTTTGTTAAGTGTTGTAGTGTGCTCTTCAACACAAAACCCATCCCACACCTAAAGCCTCTCAAAGCCAAGGGAAACCCTGTCTCTGTGTGCTATCTTAGATACAACTTCAGCCACTACAGAAGGTTAACCTTTCACGACCACACTACAGCAGGTTAACCTTTCACTACCACACTACAGCAGGTTAACCTTTCACTACCACACTACAGCAGGTTAACCTTTAACTACCACACTACAGCAGGTTAACCTTTCACTACCACACTACAGAAGGTTCTGTATCATAGTGGATCCGCTCAGCGTCACTCATGCACTATCTCGCATACGTGCACATGCACTGAATACAATTCCACAATGTACCTTTATCCCAGCATGCCTCGGTAGATCCCCACTTGACGTGATGTGATAGTAGGAGAAGAGTTGGAAAACAAGAGATACGTTGACATCATATCTTTATTTTCTCTCTCACTATATTCGAGAAAATACGGCGATATTGTCTTCGTACTGGAGTGTCTGGAAGATGATGATCATTCTAAAAAACCTCCACCGGTTTTCGTATTGGGAGTTTGCGCCGCTACATGCCTTCCAACTGCAGTCCTTGCTGTGGCTGGTTGCGGTAAAAGCACAGCTGGACTGTAGGATGCGCCGCTGTTGTGAGAAGCGGTGGGTTCCAGGTTGGTGAGTAATGTTTTGCTTGCGAGCTCCACTTGTCTGTTCGTGCTATGCGGGCTAGCTGACAATGTTTACGAACACCGGCCCCAGATTAGGGTCTTTTGTTCAGCATCTTAGGCAACAGCGGAAGACCTTGGTCTGAAGCCCATTATAGTTAACTAGTGGGCCACGACCAATAACACTGGTGATCCCTGTCTTTCATATACAAATGAGAGTATTCCCTCACGAGGAAATATGGGCATGGATGTTCGTTAGCGGAAGATCTGTGTTCAAGTCAGCTACAGCCCAGATGGGAATTGTGTTGGCTCCGTCGGGTGTTGGTAAAATCACCGTTGTAAACTGTGTTAACATCTTGTCTCTCTTTTCTCTTAAAAAGTGAGGAGGGTTTCAGAACGGCGGCCTGTCTGAGTGTGACTTGTTGTATCGTTGTGTACGAGTTCAGGTGGTGGCTGCTTAGCTTGCGTGCTAGTTGTGGCCTACTGTGTTAGCCAGTCAGCTGTTAGCTGCGGCGCTAGCTCGCTGTGTTTACCAAGCCTGTTGTGTCACTAGGCTAGGTAAACGTTAGCTTGCTGCTATCGGCCGAGAGCGGCCGTTAGCTTAATGCTACACTGTTGAACGTGCTGTGACGGTAACATGTTTTTAACACTCTTGACTACGACGTCATCTTTGACAGAGGATGTTCGTCGAACCTGCCCTGAGCCAGGCCGGCGAGGACTGCGTCAACAAGGAGCACCGTAGCGGCGGGTTGGAGCAGCGAGCTGCCCGTGTCGTCAAACACAGGAGGCTGTGTTACTTCGGTGCCATGTTAGAGACTGCAAATCGCTTGATCTGCGCTCCCTGAACCTTGAACACTTCTTCTTGCTTTCCCTTCTAAATGTTTTGTAAATAATGATGTTTTCCAAAACGAGTGTTGCTGCACTACATTTAGGATACGACGCGAGTTATGTGTGAATTGTCTTGTCACTGGTAGTAGCTTCTCCATGCAAATCGGGTTGTTTGTTACAGATGTGAAAATGATCTGGTTTGTTGTGTTGAGAAACATTGTGTGTTTATGTACCGTGTACTCACAACTAAGGGGGTTCAACTAACCTATAAAGCTATGCTTAGTGACATATGAGTAAAGAATGATTATTTTCTCAGCCTGTAATGACAATGAACAGTGTGTTCACCTATTAACAGGTTTAGCTGTTCAACTGGCCGTATTAAGGGTAAAGTAGGAGGGTTGTGTTTCCCCACGGTTCCCTGGGGACTTCTTCATCCTCCTCTCAGACATGTTGTTACACTATATTGTGTCACTGTGTGGTAGGGATACGATGTAACCCTTAGCTTGATTGCTGAGGTTGTGCTAAAACTGCTTGAGGAACTTTATTTTCCTAAAGGAAAATATTGTTTGGTCGCTTCTCGTGTGTGCTTAGCAAGGCCTGTGGCCGATACTAATCGAGAATTATGTATTCTCTCGTTATGAAAAACTGCGTTCCTCTGTAGAGTGTGAAGTAGTAAAGGCTTCTGTTCTGGTTCTGATAAGATCAGAACAGGCTGGATCGTCCTCTGCGTTGTGTATGGTTCCCCTAAAAACCTTTGTACTACCAATAAGACCCAATGGTCTTTGTTTGACGACCAGCGGAGCAGCAGGAGAAATGAAGGAGAAGGTGTACTGACAGCTGTTTAATCAAAGTTAAGAGTGTATACAAATTACAATACAGATAAAAGATTCAAGGTACCGGAGCCCTATGCCGCTCGTCCTTACTAAGAAGACAGATTAAATAATTATAGTTTGATAAGTTGTTGATGGGCTTTGTTCTCTGGCTGATGAACAAAGAAGTCTATTCTCCCTCCAAAAAGTTCTTTGTCTCTTCAGTCTCCTCTGCCGCGTCGTCTGCTGTGTGAAAAAAGGTGGGGTGTTGTCCTTGTGGTCCCGTGTCAGAGTTCTCCTCCCACCGTCACAACACCCCCTCTTATATCAAAAGCCTGGAGTCTCTCGTGATGTCACCAGAGTGACATCACCAGATGTGGTCCTCTAATCCCAGGCCTGCACCGAGTATTTGAAAACGGAGGAGGGCCCACCCTCTTATTTCCCTTGTTTTTCAACCAAAGAACAAACACGTCTAACTACCATAATAATTTGGTTATTGAACTTAAGATATATATTTTCGAATTGAGATTGATTACATAAACACCTAGATATCATAATTGAACAGTTTATCTTGATGCTACATGAGACTCATAAACATTGTATATTTCATATCATTCGACTCAGGATTGTTACCACAATATAACAGGCATTTGCAGTTACTTCACATTGAGGGTAAACCTCCTAACTCAGTGAGACACCTTTAAAGGGGAACTATTTTACAATTTCTTTCACTATATGGAACACCTCTGTAATTATATATTTTTTTTAATTCATTGTTTTGTATTTCTAATCAAGTCCTCAAAAACAGCATTTTTCTACCTCAAGATCTCGAGCCGTTTTGAGCCTGGCCACCTAAACCACTGCCTCGCCTGAACATTATCATGCAGCGGTGTCTCTCTGACATCACAAATCATCACATTTTCAGATGACTCAGTTCAGTGAGGGTGAATATTGTGAGAGGAGAATTGGAAGAATGCGCCAATATGAGAATTAGAGACATAGATCATATTAATATAAGTCCACATAGCTAGGAAACAATGCTAAACACTGAAAAAGGCCATTTATAAGATAGTTCCCCTTTAAGTTATTTTCCAATGTAGATTCAGACATGGCCTAATTTCAAACTCTGTGATTAGTAATAGACATTTGAAAATGTACTTTGTGTTAAGCAAGGCAGGAGACCCCCAGGTGGTCACATGAAATGCTGGTGCGTCTGTTGAGACACCGATTCTACTTTGAAGTGAGATAACCAACTGTTCTCAGGGAGATGTTAAGACCTGCGTGACCAGTATCCTGTCTGTTGCAGCTGCCAACAGTTAAATGCAAATTACCTCCTGTGGTGATCCCACGTCTATGCAAGCACACACATTCTCTAAGCCTGTCCCTCAGGGCATATCAGGTTTAATGATATTGACATGTTTCTACAAGACTAAAACACATTAGTTTGATTTGAACACCAGTTTCAGGCAACATGTCTAGCTATGGTTACCAAATACTACTAAAAGTGTTTTTGCCATTTTTTGTAGGTGATAATGGGTTGTGTGTGTCGTGTGACCTACAACTGGGTTGGGCTGGCTACAGAAGCACATGTGTAAGTTTTGGTACCGGGCCTCTTGGAGGGCCCTCTCTATTCTGTGTTTTTTCCTTAGTAAAAATCAGATAGTATATTAGCACAAGCTGTTAGACGCTTCATGGAGCTGACTATGACTGCGTCATACTCTTTTTGTCATTACATCGTATCATGGGTGTGGGGTCGTAAAGGGGTGAACTGGTAACCTTTCCTCCCCCTTTTTTCTGTTGGTCAGGGGTAAACCCACCTGTCCTTCAAGGTTCCTGTCACGTTGCGGTTCGGCACGTTACAGGGTGAGGGGGGGGGGGGGGTTTCCTGGTCCCACGCCCTGGAATATTGGGCGTCTGCACCGCAGAAATTCCCCAGCCATAGAGTACGTCACTGTGCGCGTCTCTGTTGGTAGGACTTCCGTGTGCTGTTCAGGTCCATATGATGGATCTGTTTCGGGGGGTGGTCAGGGCTCCTCCTCACGAAGCTCCTATTCGGGCCTTCTGTGAGTTGGGACTCTCCTTCCATGTGAGGGAGCCTCCTCAGAGTACAGAGCCTCCTCCTCAGATTGATAAGGTGAGTGGAACCTCAAGAAGGAGTCCTACTCTATTGTGTGTGTATTCGATTCAATTAGATTATTGAGTGTGTATGGGTTCAGTGCCTCCTCCCCGGAGAGCCCTAAAACCAAACTTTTACATGGCTCAAGGTGCAATATATTCTTTTCAATCTGTACAGCTCGCGTGGGAAGTCTCTCTGGGGATTTCCGTCTCCTCTCTATGGGAGGGTGGTGGAATGTAAAGATGTAAACAATTTTTACCCCCGGCTGTGTAGACTGGGATACATACTGTTGGTGCTTCCTTCTTTTCTATTAAAAAGAGTTGGAGTTAGGAAGTATCACACCCCTCTTGTCGTTCCCCTGGGCGCCTTGGGGATTCAATGACAGGTCTAAATAGCCTGTTCATTGATGTGGTTGTGTCCCGACGCACGCATAGTGCTAGCTCGGGGTGCTCTGTAATCAGGCGACTGACTGGCACGCCTTGGTTGCTTGGGGTTAAAACGGCGTTTTTATAAAGCAACTGGGATGGAGGTTCCTCTTCCGACGACCTGTTTTGGTTGTCGACGGATTCTCGTTCATATCTGGGGGATGATGACGGAATGGATCTGAACATATGTAGAGGGGTCTCACGCCCTGGGGGTGGGCCACCGGGCGCGGTTCGCCCCGAACGTCTGGGTGGCGCCTTCTTTTCATGTTTAAGATCAACACGCATATCTGCCCCTTCTCCTGGAGTAGGCATGCCGGCGTGGTTAGGGCACGGGACTGGTTCTGGTCACGCTGGTCCGGATCAGTTAAACCCGTTGTCCGCCGGGGATGCAGATCTGCTGTTCTGGTACCCTGAGGGACTTGGGCTTTTTTCAGGGGGAAAAATGCCAGGTCGGTCCGGGTGTCACAGGGTTATGCGCTATGGAGACCCTGGTTGGGTACATTTTGTACTCAGCACTGTTGTAATGGCTTACGGCCATGCCAACCTGTACACGCTCGATCTCGTCAGATCTCGGCCGCTACACAGGTTGGTCCTGGTTAGTACTTGGTTGGGAGACCGCCTGGGAATACCAAGTACGCTGTAGGCTGGTTCTACATTCTTTTCGCTCCTCTCTCATGCATGGCGAAGAGGGGCCTGTTGGGGTGGTCTTTGACCTCCTCGGGGGACCCTGTGCTCCCTGTATCACCGGGCCCGGTCCGAAGTAATGTTTTCGTTGACCCGTAGGCTCGGGATAACCCTGTTGGAAACTGGGACACGGGTACTGCGGTAGTGCCGCAGGTAAGTTTTTGAGTTTTTCCTGAGGGGTTATGGGACCAACCACCGCATAGGGTAATGGCTGGGTGGTTGGTTCTCTGGTGTGTCGGTGCAGTGTCAACTCCCGGATTGCCCGGTTGAGTGTGCCCCTGCACGTTCATGACGTCTGCCAATTGTGTCAGCCTTCGCTTTGAGGGAGGTTTGTCATGGTGACGACAACGCCAGCATACGCCCCTTCCGCCGGCGCGGCTGTGTTCAGCTGACCCCTCTGGCGCCTGTCTCGTCCGCAGTCTCCACGCTCGGGTTAACAGCCTGTTGCCTGGTTTTTCCCCGGTGCGCTGACGGCCGTGCTGACCATAGATATATATAGAACACTAGATAGCTTGCCCGCGCTGCCGGCCAATGGAGAGCGACGTCACTGAACCGCCGCCATCTTGCTCCAGTTAGCCTTGAGTGAGAGTGAGTGAGCTGCACAGACAAAAATACTCATAACTCGCTGAAATATTGACGGATTTACAAACGGTTTGGTTTATTACAAGCATTATTAACGTGGCTATGATTCAAGCGGTTTGTAAAAAAAAACATCTTTAAATTTTTTTTTTATAAGTATGCAGTATCATAACTACATCTTTGATGTTTATAGCAAACCAACCCGTTTGTAAATCCGTCAATATTTCAGCGAGTTATGAGTATTTTTGTCTGTGCAGCTCACTCACTCTCACTCAAGGCTAACTGGAGCAAGATGGCGGCGGTTCAGTGACGCTGGTGACTCCGCCTTAAGCTATCTAGTGTTCTATAGATATCTATGGTGCTGACTGCCTGTACTGCAGGGTCAGTATGCCAGGCGGTGTACTATTGGGGGGACAGGGCCCGCTCGGCTGAGGGGCCTTTGTCCGAATACGCTGGCGATGTGGGGGGCGGGGTCACTAAGTGACCACCTGGTGGGGTCTTGATGCTGGCATCATGGACTTCTCTGGGCCCCTGTTCCAGGGGGTCCAGTCCCTTGGTGGGTCTGGGCCTTCCTGTGCGCTCCGCTGCTACGGCCTTGCCACGGGGTTGGGTTTGCCCTTGACCCCGTGATTCTGGGGGCAGTAACGAGGTTGTTCCCTCCGTTCGTTCCCGGGTGGCATGCGGGTTGTGCGTGTGTGTAGTCGTGGGGTCAGGCCACGGTCTGCTCACCCTGTGCGTTGAGTTGCTTGAGTGCCTCGTCGCACGGTCGGGTCTGTCGCCCTCCCGGGAAACCTCCAATAGGGGGGGTGCCCTCCATTAGGGGGGGTCGGGGGGACTCGGCCCTCCCTGTTATTTTTTTTATTTTTTTGGTCTTTTTCCCCCTCCATTTTTCCTCCGATTTTCTCCCATCCCAATGTTAGTCGTATGCCAATTCCCAGTCCCTTCCTGGTCGCTGCGCTTTACCCCCCACAGTCAGATCATTTGGGAGAGTGGAGGCTACCACGTGCTTCCTCCGACACACGTCCAGCCAATCACCGCTTCTTTTCACCTGGCAGCGCGGATTCTCATTGAGAGGGCGTAGCGTGTGGGAGGACCACACTATCCCCCTCACGTCCAATCCGCGCTTAGCAGGCGCCCCGACCGAACTGTAGGAGTCGCTGTTTACAACGACCCGGACCCACCCCGCCAGCTTCTCCCACCCTCTGATACAGCCAATTGTATCAGTGCAGACGGCCAGCCAAGCTGGTGACAACCCCGGAGCTGTGAGCTGGATTCGAACAGGCGAACCAAGCTCACAGCTCCGGGGCTGGTGACGAACGCAATCTCCGCTCGACCACCTAACCGCCCCTTGGCCCTCCCTGTTCTGATGGTTGTGGGGGGACTTCAGCGGGGTATATTTGTCGGCTGGTGGCTCCGCTCGGCCTCCCTATGTGCATGAGTGACGCCGAGCGGATCCACTATGATACAGAACGATAGGTTATGACTATAACCAAGTTCTGTTAATAGTGGTGACGCTCGTCGTCCGACGCCGCTGCATCCCTTGATCTCACTTTGTGGTGAAAGCTTGGGAAGGAGGAGAGCAGGTGACCACACACCTGCTTATGTAGGTAAGCTAACGAGGGGTGTGGTCAGACGAATACTGGGATAAAGGTACATTGTGGAATTTTATTCAGTGCGCGTGCACGTATGCGAGATAGTGCATGAGTGACGCCGAGCGTCACCACTATTAACATAACTTGGTTATAGTCATAACCTATCGTTAACCTTTCACTACCACACTACAGCAGGTTAACCTTTCAGTACCACACTACAGAAGGTTAACCTCTCACTACCACACTACAGACGGTTAACCATCTTTAGCCATTTAGCTGATGTTTTATCCAAAGTGACTTACAAGTTCTGTACAACAAGCAGGAAAATCAGCAGGAAGGGTCCAACTCTGGCAGCTAAGGGTCAGTAACATTGTTCGTCAAACAGTGTCGAACTTGAGTGCTACAGACCTAAGTGCAAATGAGCATAGTAGGTAATAGGCAAGGTAGATTCCTTAGTAGCAGAGTGCATACTAATACACTACAACAGTTTGTGTTTAAATTTTTTATTTTTTTTACATAGTTGGAAGTAGTTTATTTTGTTCGTTTTCTTTTGAGTGACTGGGTGATGCAGAGCCTGGAGTGTCTTTTGAGGGACATCACCATGGATTGAAGACAAATTCTCCTTACTGTGTGAATCACAAGCTATTGAGGAGGCCGAGTGCTGACTAGAACCTGACTGCACGTAGTTATGGACTACTCCCCCCCCCCCCCCCCCCCCTCTTGCCCTGGTTGCAGCGGGCTATAGTTTACCAGGGTAATCTATCTTGAATGCAGCGCATAGAGGCGATGACGTCTATGGCATTTTATTAATCTCAAAACGTGCAATATATGAGCACACAGAACAGTATCCGCACACAGAAAACCATCCTCGCAACGGAGCATTTCTTTCTTTATTTCTTTTTGCCTTTCTCTCTTTCTTCCCATCGCCCAATTTAGTCGTAATGCCAATTCCCTTATAGCAATGTACTACTGAGTTCCTCTGCCTTGTTTGCACTGCAGATTCATATTCGGTAACCCTAACACCCATTGAACACCTGATGACATCACCGGTTTGAGTCTTACTTCTCTGTCTTACTCGTCTATAAGACATTCTGTTTGTTTCCCTTTTTAATATCTCACCCAAAACCAACAGTGTCACGCTCGCATCGCTTCAGCTTTTATGAGCATTGGTCTTGAGACTATAATGAAACGCCACGGACGCCATTGTTTTCTAGGACAGCGAGGCGCGATGCGTTGTGTCAGGGGTGGAGGAGAGCCTGCAGGAACGCAGCATCGTGAGGGAAGGGGAGACGCATTCCTGGTGATGTGGTCACAGAAAACTGCCATCCGTCTCAGTTTAGCTTCTCCATTAAGTCCCTTCATACATCCTCCGCTCCTCTCTCTCTCTCTCTCTCTCTCTCTCTCTCTCTCTCTCTCTCTCTCTCTCTCTCTCTCTCTCTCTCTCTCTCTCTCTCTCTCTCTCTCTCTCTCTCTCTCTCTCTCTCTCTCTCTCTCTCTCTCTCTCTCTCTCTCTCTCTCGTTTCCTCACCTCCCTTCCAGCTCCCATCCGGGTTGCTATGGAAACTCCACATATGTCTCCGACAGCTGTTTTGCAGTTTTCCCGCAAAATGACAGTCACTCATGCTTCTCACACACACACACACACACACACACACACACACACACACACACACACACACACACACACACACACACACACACACACACACACACACACACACTCACTCACTCACTCACTCACTCACTCACTCACTCACTCACTCACTCACTCACTCACTCACTCACTCACTCACTCACTCACTCACTCACTCACTCACTCACTCACTCACTCACTCACTCACTCACTCACTCACTCACTCACTCACTCACTCACTCACTCACTCACTCACTCACTCACTCACTCACTCACTCACTCACTCACTCACTCACTCACTCACTCACTCACTCACTCACTCACTCACTCACTCACTCACTCACTCACTCACTCACTCACTCACTCACTCACTCACTCACTCACTCACTCACTCACTCACTCACTCACTCACTCACTCACTCACTCACTCACTCACTCACTCACTCACTCACTCACTCACTCACTCACTCACTCACTCACTCACTCACTCACTCACTCACTCACTCACTCACTCACTCACTCACTCACTCACTCACTCACTCACTCACTCACTCACTCACTCACTCACTCACTCACTCACTCACTCACTCACTCACTCACTCACTCACTCACTCACTCACTCACTCACTCACTCACTCACTCACTCACACACACACACACACACACACATTATACATACGCACGCACGCACGCACGCACGCACACGCACACACACACACACACACACACACACACACACACACACACACACACACACACACACACACACACAGACGATCACAGGGCAACAGACCGGTACAGCGACAGCACAGCACAGTGACACACCCCACAGGGGACGGATGGTATGGGTTGACCTGTTCCTCTCGCTATGAGCTGATGTACAGCGCTGTGCAGGGAGAGCAGAGCACAGTACCTGAGGCTAAATAAGATGTTTTAATAATGAAGGTGGATTATCCTCCTCCTGTCCTCCTCCTTACCGCTTAGACCAGGGGTTCTCAACGTTTTTTATACCACGACCCCATTTTATTTAGGATAACTTTTTTTGGCGACCCCACACTTAACTCATTGGACGCCACCGCTTAAGTGCGCCAGAGGGCAGTGGAACGCCATCGCTTTAATCAATGGGAGGACGGGGAGATTTGCGAGTGCTTAAAATATATCTTAACTTATGGCTATGGGTCTAATACACCCCGTCGCTTATCAATGAGTTGCTTGCAGTCAACATGTACAAAACGGATTGTTTTTTTCATCAGTGCATTTCCGTTTTATACCGTTTTGAATCCGAGTATAGTTTTGGTGATTTCTAGTAATTCCAGAGAAAGACGCGATAATAGCCCTTTAGTGGAATACACAAAACACGTTGTCATTTTTCGCCTGATTTATGAATAGTTTTCAAATAAACGCTAGATTATCGATAGTATATGTGTCCTCATGCACGATACAGAAGCGGGCTGAAAAATCGATTATCCGTGCATTGGTCGGCTCCAACGGCACGCACACACACACACACACACACACACACACACACACACACACACACACACACACACACACACACACACACACACACACACACACACACACACACACACACACACACACACACACACACACACACACACACACACACACACACACACACACATGTTGTGATCGCTGTGAAAGAAACATCTGATTAACCCAAGATTGGTATAGACTAGAGTCCTTACCTCACATCTGATGTCCTGCAAAAAGATTAATCCAATTCCTGATCGCCATTCCAAATATTGATCGTGTTTATTGATCCAACGTTATATATCCAAAACACATAATCCACGCTGCTCAGAGTGTCCCCAGTCAATGTGGTATAATATACTGCATGCCCGAGAAGGAAAACCTGGACCGGGTATTTTTTTTTTATGCACAGTCCCAGCCAATCCAATCCAATGATGTGCAATACCATCCGGGAGATGATAGGCGGCGGTATTTGCCCTTGTGCGAGCTCAGACCCATTCCCAACGATAACATCAGGTTGGATGGATGAAAATGAATGCATATCGCTAATAAAAGAAATAACGATTAAAACCTGACTATACTCGTGATTGGCGCTCAAGCGTCGGCAAGTTAACCCGACTATACTCGTGACTGGCGTCCAATGAGTTAACCCTTAGGAGTCTAACCTAAAGAGCTCCTCCTCCTGAGAATTTCCCCCTTTTTTTTTGTTACATAATATAAAATTACAGATTCATACCTTCAAAATAAGCCATCAATTGTCAAATTTGAGACGATAGTTTTCAATCAATGTCCTATCAAACATTCTGGTAAAATCCTAACAACTTTTCAGTATAGGACTTGAACTAGATCCAAGTTCATTCAGCTATCTGATGAGAGAACTACACTCACAGAATTCAATGTGATCATTGTCACTAGAACCATTTCACACCTGGAGCAAAGGCCCAGTTATTCCTTTGTTATTCCAGTGAATGGACCCAGCAGGAGGCCTAGCCTAGCGACAAGCGGCCACTACATAGTTGGGTATTGAAAAAATGCTCATATCCAAAAGTAGTAGAGAGAGAGAGAGAGAGAGATGTAAATGTGTGTGTGTGTGTGTGTGTGTGTGTGTGTGTTTCTGTGTGTGTGTGTGTCTGTGTCTGTATTTACAGTACTGTACCATATCAAAAAAAATAAGCAAACTAGACTAGATGTAAATGTAATGTGTAAATGTGTAAATGTAAATGTGTGTGTGTGTCTGTCTGTCTGTGTATGTGTGTGTGTGTGTATGTGTGTGTGTGTGTCTGTGAAACATGTCTTGTACTCATTTACCTCACTAAATACAGCAATGTGTAACTGTAGATTTCAAGAGAGAGAGAGAGAGAGAGAGAGAGAGAGAGAGAGAGCGACATTTATAATAATTATATTATTAATTAGTTTTTTTTACACACACACACTAATAACATGATCATAACCAGAGAAAACAAGACCAAAGACAACTGGAATAGAATATCACACAATTTTATTAAAAACACATAGAGAATAATAATCAACAAGAAACATCAACTGTATCAATTGTATTGTACAATGAACAACCCTATATATCACTTTTGGATTTCAATAGTAATACAAGGTGCCTCATATGATATTTGGCAGAGAGCGCGACCACAATGAATTTAGGCAAAATCTCCAAAAAAATTTAATTATGCACATGTATACAAAAAAATAGGTGTCTCCTCATGGTTGTATCTGCCTGTTCTGTATCACACTAAGTGATATGTGAAAAAGCAGTTCCTGTCTGGAATGAGACAGAGGGCCACACCACATTCACCGCACTTCCAGGGGGTCTTCATCTTACAATGTACACAAAACAGGCGGTCAGCCGTGGCCTTCTGGGATTTATCTGCCTGTTGCGTGATCGCAACAGGTGAATGGTTCCTTGGTAGGCGGTCCACTGGTGCTGTGGGTAGATTGTCCACTGCCGTGGGTAGGTTGTCCACTGGTGCTGTGGGTAGATTGTCCACTGCCGTGGGTAGGTTGTCCACTGGCACCTGTACAACTGTGATGCCACACAGCTCAGCTACCAGCTCCTGCTGGAAGACCAGGTGGGTCATCGGCTGCACATGCTGCTCTCTGCAGAGCTCCATGTGAAGAAGGTAGGAGTTAGTGGCGGCAATGTCCAGATAATGATAGAGCAAAGTCCTGTACCATCGCATGGTCTTGTGGTGTGCAGAGTAGTACTGGATGAGTTGGTCAGACAAATCAACGCCTCCCATGTACTTGTTGTACTCCAGGACAGGTGTTGGGCATGCAATGTTCTCAATGGACCAGGTCTCACTGCGCTTGTTTTTTATTCTCCTCAGCACAGTTTTTCCAGCGAATGACTCGTGGATTGTGGAGCAAACAGAGACTTCACGTGTGTCCATCCACTTCACAAAGACCAGTGGGCCATCACGTAGCCACCTGATGGTGCCCCTAGCATCCTTCTTTTTGAGAGCATTCACCTCTGTGCGGGGGCATTCTTTTCTGTTGTCTCTGTACGTTCCACATGCTCCGACACCCAGGCTATGCAGATCCCTGAAAAGCTTTGGACTTGTATAAAGGTTATCGACATACAAATGATATCCCTTGCCCATGGGTATTTGCTTGAGGTGTGCTGGCTTTATCAGGGACATGACAGAGTCATACGCCAGTCCAATGCCTGATTTGAACTTTGACTTCCCGGCGTAAACAGCAAAGTCCGAAGTGTAGCCATTGCTACTGTCAGCCAAAACAAAAAGTTTGAAGCCCCACTTCGTTGGCTTGGCTTTCATGTACTGCTTCATAGAAGTATGGGCCTTGCTTGCAACCATCCTCTCATCAATGGAAATGTTTTGCCTGGGGTGGTAGAGCGCTTTGCATGCAGACCTGATGGTATCCATAAGGGGCTTCAGTTTGCATTTTCAATGCAACTTCAATATGATGAGAGAGAGAGAGAGCACTTGTCATTTGAATTGAGAGAGAGAGAGAGATAGAGAGAGAGATTTGATTTTGTACTGTATGAAACAAAAACTTTACATCAAGCCTTTAAAAAAGACTTTTCATCTTCAAGATTAAAAAAACAATACAAACAAATAAATAAATAGAGCTTCACATATTCATAATGTTGTTAAAAACCAATTCATCATCAAAGACATCACAAATCACATTTCCATAACACCATTCCTGAGCAAAAACCTCCAAATTTCCCATAGCTTTATAAAACCTGAACTCCAGCCAGACTCTAGCCTTCACATTACAGCACCACACTAACACTGCATCCTGGTCCGGTTTATCTTCCACTCTGTTTCTCCTGTTTACATAGACTGCAAGCTTAGCTTCCCCCACCAGAAAATTAAGCAGTTGCCATTTTTTCCTATTGTCTTTTTTATATCCTGCTCCAAAAATATAACCAATAACAGAAAAGGTTTCACCAAAAAGCCTAAAAACGTCGGTGAGCAGCTCAAACAGCCCTAAAAGCCTGTTACACTCTAAAAACGCATGAAAAACAGTCTCAGTCAACCCACAGAAAGGACATTTATTATCCACCTCTGGGTTGATGATGGAAACAAAAGCGTTCACTGCCACAGCACCATGCAGAATCCTCCACTGAAGGTCAGCCGTTTGTTTTTTTAAAGGAGGTTTATATAAAACTCTCCACACAGGTTGAGTGTCATTACTTGCACACAGCCTACTCCTCCATACAGTGTCCACTCTATTGTTTAGCCATTTCTTATTAATTACTTTGACACAGTTTCTGTACCACGATTTCCTATCCATTTTGTAAAAAGCTGAACCCTTTACAAAAAGTAGAGGACCAGACATTTCTCCCAGTACAGGGCTCAGGTAGATATTTGGAAACTCATCCTGTTTATCCGGTTTTAAAGCTCCACTGCTGTATAATCTAAGCATTCCCAGCTCCTCAACAGTCAACCTCTGTCTCCAGAGATCCAGCACCCTGGTTGCGTAGCGCTGTGACCTCAGGCCCAATAACGAACACACAGCCTGAGCATCCTTTAACTCTGGTCCTGCTGTGTCTGCCAGCCGTCTCAGGCGTACCACTTCGGCAGCACACAGCAGTCCAGTCAGCCCAGGATTTGCACAGTCGCCTATATCCATCCTTGCACCGTGAACAAGAGGCTCCTCAAGTAACCAGTGCAACGATTTAATAGAAGTATTCCTTGTGCACTTGAAAAGTGTCCAACATTTAAAAAAACCCTGATAAAAAGGAGGAAGTGCATTTAACCTTAAAGTCGTCGGGTCTGTTAAAAACAAAGATACATCAAGTCCAAGACTATTTACTTGTCGAAGAATAAAAGAGGCAACTTCTCTCCAAACTAAATCTCTTGGTCCTAACAGATATCGCTGTATGAACTGTAGCCTCAAAGTCGCTGTCCTACTCGCTAAATGAACCAGGCCTTGCCCTCCCTCTTCTCTGGGCAAAAACAAAACACTCTGAGGAACCCAGTGCAGGCGATCCCAAAAGAAATCAACCATCTTTGCCTGCAACCGCACCAACATGCCTGAAGGAGGCTCCACACATGCCAGCTTATGCCACAAGGTAGAAGCCACAAGGTTATTTATTATCAGGACTCTGCCTCTATAGGAAATCTGAGGCAACAGCCATCTCCACTTAAACAGCCTTCCTTCTACTTTCTCCACCACATTCTCCCAATTTTTCTGTACAATCGTGTCATTCCCAAGGTATAGCCCCAAATATTTAAAACCATCCCTTTTCCAGATCATGTTTTGAGGTAACACAGGTAATCTACTATGCCAGTTTCCCACAGCTAACGCCTCACTCTTCCTCCAATTTATTTTGGCAGAAGACACAGCCCTAAAACTGTCAGCAATTCTTTCCAATATATTTACATCGTTTTGATTTTTTACAAAAACAACTACATCATCAGCATAAGCTGACAAAACAATGTTATCCTGGAACCCAGGTATAGCTAACCCTCTCATCTCATTTCTCAATGATTGTAACATGGGTTCCAATGAAATTGCATATAACATACCAGAAAGAGCGCAGCCTTGCCTAATACCCCTCTGTACCTCAAAAGGAGCACATAGAGAACCATTGAATTTTAACACACTCTCAATGTTCTGATACAAAACTTTCACCATAGCAATGAGACCATCGCTGAACCCAAAACTCTTCATAACACTCCAGAGATAATTGTGCTCAACGCGGTCAAATGCTTTCTCCTGATCTATTGAAATAAGAGCAGTATTCAATCCCAATGAATCAGAGACACCCAAAACATCACGAATTAAATATACATTATCTAATATTGACCTGCCAGGTACACAATACGTCTGATCACGATGTATGATCTGATCCATCACTTCTCTCAGACGGTTTGCTAAGGTCTTTGACAAAATCTTATATTCACTGCATAATATTGACACAGGCCTCCAATTCCTTATGTCCTGCAAAGACCCCTTTTTTGGCAGTAAGGTTATCACTGCCCTGCGACACGAAAGCGGCAACGCACCCTCAGACAGACTTTCATTGAATACCTCGAGAAGGTCGTCTTTCACAATGTCCCAAAAGGCTTTGTAAAACTCCACCGTCAAACCGTCAATACCAGGGGCTTTCCCGCCACCCATGCTCTGTAAGGCAGAATAGAGCTCTGACGAGTCCAAAGGTCTTTCCAGCAGCACATTCGACTCCCGTGATACTGTGGGCAATCCTTCACAAAAAGACTGTAGAAGGACATCATTGTCAGTGTACTCACTGCTATACAAAGCAGAATAAAACTCGACGGCCCGTCTCCGGATCTGACTGGCATCAGTGATGTCCTGCCCTGTCTCTGACAGAAGAGAGTGAATGAATTTATTCTGTCCATTCTTCTTTTCCAGACCGAAGAAGTAACTGGAAGGCACATCCATAGCATTGACATTCATAAATCTAGACCTTAACAAAGCTCCTTGAGCCTTCACACCTAGCAGGTCAGCTAAAGCCATTTTTTTTTTATTAAGGACTTCAAACTGTCCCTGATTTCCTGTGGACCCAAACATTTTCTCAAGGTCCACTATCTCAGTCTCCAAATCTCTCATGGAGGTAGTGATGTCTCTAGTCACATTGAGAGTGTGTTGTTGACAAAGCATTTTAATTTCTACTTTGCCACAGTCCCACCACTGCCTAAGAGAAGAGAACTCATTCTTCCTACTCCTAAACAGGACCCAAAAAAAACTAAAAACATCCCTAAAATCCTTTTCATGGAGCAAAGCTGAATTAAAATGCCAATACGCACTTCTAGGCACCAGATTCTTAATAAAGACATTGCACATTACCAATGAATGGTCTGTAAAACCAACAGGCAATATTTTACACATTTTAAAAACATTAAAATGATGTTTAAAACAATAAAAACGGTCAAGTCTAGCTAAGGAGACAACATTATCCCTACAATGAGACCATGTATACTGGCGCTCATTCCCATGAAACCTCCTCCACACATCAACCAAGCCATGTGTGTGTACAAGCTTTCTTAATGCACTTTGAGAAGCTGGATGGGGTTCATTATGATTCCTATCTAAACTGTTATTCTCTGTGCAATTGAAATCTCCAGAAAAAAATAAGAAATCATCCGGACTAAAATCGGACAATTTAGTACACACTATATCTAAAAAAGCCTTTCTTTCAGGCCCTTTAGAAGGAGCATAAATATTCAATAAAACCACATTAAATGTTTCAAAATGTGCTTTCACTACGATGAACCTACCCTCTACAACATGTTCTACAGTATAGGAAGCAGGAATAAAACGTTTTGAGAATAAAAAACCAACTCCACTACTAATTGTAGTATTATGACTCAACACTAAATCACCTTCCCATTCTTTCCTCCATTCCACCTCATTTACTTTATCACTGTGTGTCTCCTGCATAAAAAGAACATCAATGTGTTTTAACTTGACCAGTTCAAACAGCGTTGCACGTTTTCTCACATCTCTTGCCCCATTCAAGTTCAAAGTTCCAACCTTAAAATGTTCCATGGAGAGAAGAGGAGTGACTAGAACGCACAATAACAATAAATTAAAAGTTGCCCCTTGTTTTCCTTTCATAAATTTGTTTTCTGACCTTTGGCAGTAATTTCCTTAGTCTATACACTTCCTGCTTAGTAAAGCTGTTATTTCCCATGTGAAACCTGACAGACGTATAGAAAGCCTCTGTATCAGTAATATGTTCCTCTATTTTGAAGCCCCGAACATTCTTGTTTTCCTGTAGCAAAGTTTTGATAGTTTTGACTGACAGTGATTTTCTGTTTTGTGACTTCTTTAACTCAGACATGTCACTACAATCTGACTCATACTCCTCACTATCACTCTGGTCTGACTGTGAAGTCATTCCTTTGCGTTCATGAGGTGCAGATTGTGAAACATCCTCATCTACCATTTCCACCTCATTAGTCTGGTCATTAACTGAAACTCCCGCACTGCGTCCACACAAACCACTGCTACTCTCCTGTGTTTTCCCCCCAGACACAGCAGCACTGTATGTTTGTTTCTCCGAGGCCCCTTCCAGCTGCAGTTCTCCTGTAGCCCTGTCTGTCTGTTTCTCACAGGCCCCTTCTTCCTGTAGCTCACCTTTAGCACTGTCAGTCTCAGCTGAATTATCCCTGGCCACCTCTGTTTGTATCTCAACTGTAGCACTGTCTACAGCTGCTTCTTTAACCCCAACCACTTCTGTCTGTAGCTCCCCTGTAGCACTTTCAGCAGCAGCTGGTTTAAAACTGGCCACTTCTATCTGTAGCTCCCCTGTAGCACCCTCTGCAGTAGCTGGTTCAACCCTGGCCACTTCCATCTGTAGCTCCCCTGTAGCACTTTCTGCAGTAGCTGGTTCAACCCTGGCCACTTCTGTCTGTAGCTCCTCTGTAGCACTTTCTGCAGTAGCTGGTTCAACCCTGGCCACTTCTGTCTGTAGCTCCCCTGTAGCACTTTCTGCAACAGCCGGTTTAACCCTGGCCAATTCTTCCTGTAGCTCCCCTGCAGCCCTGTCTGTCTCAGCTGGGTTATCCCTGGCCACCTCTGCTTGTATCTCAACTGTAGCCCCGTTTACAGCAGCTGGTTCTTTCCTAGCCACTCTTGACTGTCCCCTACCACTAATTTCTAAAACCACAGTCTCATTATTTGACGGTTCTCTTCATTGCCCACTAGTTCCCTCCCCAAGGTCTGCATGCGCATCTTGAGCTTGCTTCTTAGGGCATGCTTTAATTACATGCCCCCCCCCCCACACCCAAAGCACTTCATGGTCTCTGATGATGCAAACAATACATAATCAAAATCTTCCACTTTAACATGGAATCTCATATTGAACTCATCATTCCTGTTATTCAGAATCATATACAAAAACCGTCTGTGAGAAACAACATGTCTCAACAAAGGCGACTTGCATCCTGTAAGCACCTTCTTAATGGGAGAAACTACCTTTCCATGTCTGGACAGCTCTTTTATCAGAAACTCATCAGAGATGAATGGTGGTACATTAGACAACGTGATTTTAGTTGATGGTTGCGCAAGTGGCAACACGGGAACGTGCAGGTCCCGAACAATAATACCACGTTCAATTGCTGCATTCACTTTCTCAACTCGATCGAGAAAGATTACCACAGCAGAATTCATTTTCCCTGCAGACTTAATACTGTTGTAACCAACAACTTTACCTACCGCTAAACTAACCTCTTCAACTGAGCAGGGAAACACGGTGCCAATCTTAATGCCGTGTTTCCTACTCAATTTGTTCAAATCAGCCATCCTGCGCGCCCGGTGTCTTGCCGACCAGCCCCAGCTGATCGGCTTTAGCCAAACGGACTGAGAACAAACCTCTAAACTCCGTTTAACACAACAACACACACTAAACCAACAACCTAACAATAAATAAGCAAAACTCTAATTCACAACTTGACAAACAACATATAAATAGAAAAGATAGAAAAAGTTAGAAACTCACTCACACGCAGTCTCACCCAACTCCGATCTCCGCTCCACTCACACGCATGCGCACAGGAGAGAGAGAGAGAGAGAGAGAGAGAGAGAGAGAGAGAGAGAGAGAGAGAGAGAGAGAGAGAGAGAGAGAGAGAGAGAGAGAGAGAGAGAGAGAGAGACAGAAAGAAAGAAAGAAAGAAAGAAAGAAAGAAAGAAAGAAAGAAAGAGAGAGAGAGAGAAAGAAAGAAAGAAAGAAAGAAAGAAAGAAAGAAAGAAAGAAAGAAAGAAAGAAAGAAAGAAAGAAAGAAAGAAAGAAAGAAAGAAAGAAAGAAAGAAAGAAAGAAAGACTACAACATCAATCCATTCATCTTTCCTTGTGACAATATTGTCAACCACTGTACTAGACTGTACAAGAAATTCCTTCTGTAATATACTGATTTATTTTGATTTCTCTGTTTGAGAGAGAGAGAGAGTGTGTGTGTGTGTGTGTGTGTGTGTGTGTGCAGGGGAGTAGCTGGGGGGGGGGGGGTAGGATGATTCCAAGGGCCCAGCAAATGCCCCAAAGTTTTGATGAGACTGAAGTATATACCCTATAAATATGTACAGCAACAATTAGCGGCTGAATGGGACTAAGTATTCACTGTGAGAAAGAAAAGAAAGCATCTGCATTTTCAATGCAAATTCAATATGATGAGAGAGAGAGAGAGCACTTGTCATTTGAATTGAGAGAGAGAGAGAGAGAGAGAGAGAGAGAGAGAGAGAGAGAGAGAGAGAGAGAGAGAGAGAGAGAGAGAGAGAGAGAGAGAGAAAGAAAGAAAGAAAGAAAGAAAGAAAGAAAGAAAGAAAGAAAGAAAGAAAGAAAGAAAGAAAGAAAGAAAGAAAGAAAGAAAGAAAGAAAGAAAGAAAGAAAGAAAGAAAGAAGGAAAGAAAGAAAGAAAGAAAGACTACAACATCAATCCATTCATCTTTCCTTGTGACAATATTGTCAACCACTGTACTAGACTGTACAAGAAATTCCTTCTGTAATGTACTGATTTCTTTTGATTTCTCTGTTTGAGAGAGAGAGAGAGAGTGTGTGTGTGTGTGTGTGTGCAGGGGAGTAGCTGGGGGGGGGGGGGGGTTAGGATGATTCCAAGGGCCCAGCAAATGCCCCAATTTTTTTTATAGATTGGGGGCCCCCACATTTTTTAATAGATTGGGGGGCCCACAAATTGATTCTTTCATGGGGCCCAGAATCTCCAGCTACACCCCTGTGAGCGCACCTTTCTACTCTAGAGCTGTCATCACCGTGATGCGCGCTTGAATGAACTGCGAGATAACTCATAACTCGTACACACACGCACTCTGTCTGCCATACAGTAGTTTATGTTGTTTTAGCGCGACGTGGGTATATACACAGGCGAGGATGAAAAGCATAAGACTACTTTTAATACATAAATTAACGTTCCGTCGGGTCCCGTGTATTCTCGAGAGAGAGAATGATAATAATAATAATAATGCAGGACCAGATTATATTATCAACGACAGACAGTGAGAAACACAACCCCCCCCCCCTCTCGCGCTGAAGAATATGCATATTAGATCACTCAGTGATTAACACCTATGCGCTGTTGGTGTGTGCGCGCGTCCATGGATGTGACGCGCAATGTAGTTTTTATCGCAAATGGAGATTATTACAAGCATATCATCTAGCAAGAATTAAACGTATTTACAAGTCGCATTAGGTTTAGCAAGTTGGGGGACCTATACCTTACATGTCAAAGCACTAGAAATGGCCATTTTTCTATTTTTATCGATTTCTGAAAATATGTCCTTTTTGAGCATTTAAGAGGGATTCTAATTTCTTTTGTTGTCCGCCGACGGGTTCAAATCTCCAGCGTGACTCCTAAGGGTTTTCGAGTAATTTCAACGTGGAATGAAGGATTTAAATGTTTTTATGAATTTGTTTTAAAAAAAAATTTAATTACCCACTACCCACGACCCCACTTCGGGTCGCAACCCGTAGTTTGAAAACCGCTGGCTTAGAGCAAAGGAAGAGGACACACCATGTTGTACGAGTCACAAGAACTCATGTGTCATAAATGTGCTGGAGCAGGGTGGCAACAGTGGCTCGGGAGGTAGAGCAGTCGTCTTGGTAATCCGGAGGTTCCCGGTTCGATTCCCGCTCCTCCCGGGCGGGCAGCGTGTCGAAGTGTCCTTGAGCAAGACACTTAACCCCTAACTGCTCCCGATGAGCAGGTCGGCACCTTGCTAATGGTCGCCTCCGCCGTCGGTGTGTGAATGTGTGAGTGAACGGGTAAAATGTGAGGAACAAATTGTTATATAAATGCACCATTTACCATTTACCTACAGTTGTCTGTGGAACAGCAATCAATCGCTTAAATATCAGGAATGGCAATGTCAATATTGTAAATTAAATACTTTAACCATTTCACTCCCACACGACAAATGGTTAACCCTTTCACAACAACACTACAGCAGGTTAACCTTTCACTACCACACTACAGATGGTTAACTACCTTCTGTAGTGTGGTAGTGAAAGGGTTAAATCATTTTGATGTAAAAACTAGCCAAATCCCTTGCCTAGCTCACCCACATCTGTACATCGTAAAAAGAAACACGTCATCAATGTACCAAAAATAAAATAAAATAAATTAAAATTACATTCTGGGTTTAGAATGTCAAGGCCCGAACCTTAACCCTGAGGCCCTAAACATGGCCAAGTCGTTGCTCAGTCAAATAAGCCTCCTCTTCTTTTTACTGGTACAAGTATCAGCAATTTTACGTCCCACTCCATTAATTTCCGAGTTCTAAGGTCTGCATATTTTTCCAGAGCTGATGACAGACGTAGCCATCCCATAATATGCCATATCACTCATTAGTGGCTTTGAAATGCCGCTTACATCCACCCATCATTAAACTCCCGTACCACGGACAGTGTTGATACATTCAGTGTCGAAAGGTGAGGTTTGTCAACTCGTTGGTTCAACAGCGCTATTGACCCGCGTTGCCTATATATATATATATATATATATATATATATACACACTCCTTTGTGTTTTGCTGCCCTGTGGGGTCAATATGCAGCTCTTGACCCCGTGACCTCTGCTTAGTCACGCTCAATAATGCGAGATGAGAATGAGAAAAGCAGACAGGTCCTTCCGTCTCCTTCTCGGTGGCTAACGCTAACAGGAGCTAATGGATGGGAGGGCTGTCTTGACTACTGCCTGCTGGGGTTCAAGTCTCCTAGAAACAATAAACCTTGGACTCGGTTAACCGTCTGTAGTGTGGTTGTAGTGAAAGAGTTAACCTTCTGTAGTGTGGTAGTAAAAGGGTTGATCTGTTGTCGTGTGGCAGTGAAAGGGTTCACCTTCAGTATTGTCACAGTGAAAGGGTTAACCCTTTGGTAGTGTGGTAGTGAAAGGGTTAGTGTTTTCTCCTCCATTTACGCCTTTTGTCAGCACAAATCTATCACTAATACATATTCTACTTCCATATCCTACTCTTACTAGATACGCTGCTGGCCAGTAGAAGTTTGTCTCTATTTATATAATACAACTCTGTATATACATGTGATTAGCACTACACTCAGTAGTACTCATTTGTATATGTTGTACCCAGTTTAACCACCTGTACATTGTATATTGCTGTGGCACTTTACTGCTTTACACTTGCACTCTGGTTAGATGCCAAACTTTTTTTTGTTGTACCATAAGGGAGAGTGGGGTAATTTGTGCCAAAGGGCAAGTAGTGTTACCCCTGTTATCTAGAAAACCATAGAAGAAGTTGGTCATGTGACAACATATTTTTGAAGAGGCATTCATTTCACTTAACCTGCAAAGAAGGGAGACACATGGCTTGAGAGTTAAGCACATTTAAAGGCCAACTTGCAGGTTAAACCCTACTCTGCAATTATGGGTAGTTTACATCATTGGTATCTAATTTCATTATTTATTTTTTTACATTTGACGCCGGAAATGCCACTCAGAAAGGGTTAAAAAGGTCCACGCACAAATAACATGCACGAGCAAATCAAAAAGCTTATCAGACGCTAGCAGGGCCGTGACGTACTTATCTTGTCTAGCACAGTCTCTGGAGCGTAACAGTAAGAAGCATTTTGTATAAAAGTATTCTGTACTTCTGTATGACAACTATTAAAGAAACGTCACTCGAGGCAACTTTCCCTACTTCTGATCCACTACAAGGAGTTTTGACGAGTGCAGAAAGCTATTTCCTTCATCCAAATGGACGCCTTACAAGACACAAATGGGTTTAATTGTCGGAGACTTTGATGGACCAGCTACAACTGGTTGAAACAAGGTTTTTAATGTCGTAAAAAAGAACTACATTTACCACTAGGCAGCCTGTTGTTCAGTACAGCAGCGCTACTGGTCTGTGGGCTGTCGCCTTATCCCCGGGTCATAGTATCAAGCTGGCTATCGTTACCCCGCTAACGTTAGCATCATGTCTACTGTCGTGCATGTAAAAGAGTTTTGGGAACGAGGAAAATGTGCAGGTCCAATTCTCAGACCTGTGGGACAAAGCACTGCACACGCATCATGCCTGCTAGCAAGCTACACGTTGCGGCATGTTGATACGATAGTAGCCCCCTCGGATAGCACTCAGTGCATCACAGTCACGAAAGGGGCTACCACGATAGCTATTAGCTAACTAATGTTATATATTCGTACTTGGCTTATCGCGTCCCGCTCTTAAAGCCTATCGAGATACCCCTTATCTCCTGTACCTATTGTACTCCATCATGGAAAAAACTTGTACACCCACACCTGACCGGGTCCCGCCTCTATGGAGGCGCAGCCTATAAGACCGTAACCATGGTCACCAACACACCCTTCCTCTATTTTCATTCCATCATATTGGATGCAGTGTACCTTATGTAACTAGTAGTATGAAAAGATTGGAGAAATTGCGTAATGTTGAAAGCTTACCGGAGGTTTGCTTGCCCCTGGCATCTTCGAAGCATGTTTCAGCGACACATTGGGCCTGTGCTGATGTTTCCTCGTCTGACGGCGGCAGACCGAGGGGCAGCGTACAAGGTTTGGCTATCAAGTCGGCTTGTACAAAGGTAAGGCCTTTGTCATTAGGCATCAATGTCGGTATTGGTAATGCTGTGGAGTATGTTTCGGCGCCAGGGCCGGGGTGGCTTGGTGATCGTTCCACTGCAGTGGACGTTTTCCTGGCAATCCTGGAGCAGGCTGCTAACGCTAATGCTACTACTGCTACTTCTGTTAATGCTAACGTTGACGCTGAAATGGGTCGTTGTTCTAATAATCCCCGCCGCGGGATGCCGCTTTTCCCTCCTCTTACCAGCTTCATTGATAAAGGTCAGTCGGTTGTTAATGTGGGGGGTTTCGCTGAGTCCTATTTACCTTTTTTACAGGTAAACGGGCTAACAACAGGGTGCAGGCTGGGTGTACCGTGGCTACGTAGCCAGGTAGCTTTGTTCCTGTGCCCCGGCGGGGATGAAGGACGTCCCACCCGGCCGATGCTTGACAGCGAATGGGCTCGGAGGGTGGCAGTATGGACGGATGAGTGTTATACTGCTGCAGGATGGTATTTAGCGGCGACCAGTGTTATGGCTCAGCTGGCTAGTTTCCTATCCACATTGGCGTCGGGTAGTAGGACTATGGGTCCAGCCGACATTGTAAACATGGTTCATGTTTATGGTGTTATAGAGATCTTGACTCAGTCGCAAGCTATAACTGTGGGGAGGATTAGGATGCTATCAACGTTGGTTGTTAGGCATGTTTGGTTGGAGCAATCTCCTCTTGGGGAAGAGGATAGGTTTTCTCTCCTCACGACTCCTTTTTCCACAGATAGTCTTTTTGGGCATTCTGTGGAGGCGCAGGCGGTTGTTGATCTGGGTCCTACACCGCCTCACGCTGTGCAGCCAGAGGTGGGAGCACGGTCTCGTCAACGACTGTGGCGAGATCCTCGACAGGCGGCCATGTTTCCCCCGCCAGTGGTGCCCTGGGTGGAGAGGCAACAGGGTCCCACAAGGCCGACAGCCTTGGCGGCCGAGGGATCGGCCATTTTGGGTGAATTTGAGTTTGGTAAAACAAGCCGTCGTCACTTTGCCGCGAGCAGCCCGCTCCCCGTTCAATCCTCTCTCTGTTACCCATGGAAGCGGGGCTCTGATCGTTCTCATTTGGCTGCGGGCTGCAAACCTTTCTTGAAGCGCATGCGGCCCCATTCTTCACTTCTCATGGGGACAGGGGCTGACATCCAGTTGATGGCTAAGCCTGGGTCTGTCCGTGAGAATGTTCTGTCACGTGGTTCCTGCACCACACGTTGTGTGTTGGATGAGCCTGGTGTTACAGCTGCCACTAGCTACAGTGGTCAGCAGGGGGACTCGAGGCCTCTTCTGTTGAATGCATAGCAAGGGTTACCCCGGCCTCGCCTTCGCCAGGCGGGGTATCGCGCTGATGCCTCCCACTCCCGTCACAGCGGCAGTGGTCTGCAAAGAAGAGGCGAGCGTGATTTGGGTGGTAGCAATATCACTGCAGGGCTTCGGCGTGTAGGAGCCCATGGGGTCATCATGCCTTGCGTGTCTAGCTGCGGAACAACTCCTCAGCATGCGCTAGAGGGGTGTTCAGGGGGGGGGGGGGGGGTGTGTGTCAACCAGTTTGATGACAGCTTCTCCCGTATCAAACCGGCCCTTTCTGTCGGGGTCCCCCCTTGTGTGCGTTGCACAGCGGGAGGGACCGGGCCAACTATCTACTGGTCCTTGCGGCCCAGCGTCAGTTGACGGCGGGTGCGCTGTGGGATTATTTTCACATATGGCGACAATAATGCCATCTTGTGGGGTGGATGGCGAGAACGTTGCGGCAGGGGCTTGTGTTGCACTTCGCACGACCCCACCCTCCGTTCTCAGGTTTGGTGCTGACCCTATTGTCAGGGTCAGACGCAGTGACAGCCTTGGCCGACAAGATCCAATCTCTGTTGGCGAAGCAGGCCGTCGTTGTGGTTCCGAGAGAGGATGCGATGTCAGGCGTCTACTCCCGTTATTTTCTGGTACCCAAGAAAACAGGGGGGGGTCAGACCTATACTGGATCTGTCCGCGTTCAATCGGTTGATTGTAGCGAGACCGTTCAGAATGTTGACCGTCAAACTCCTTCTGCTTGCTGTCAGAAGGGGAGACTGGTTCACCTCCATAGACCTGAAGGATGCGTATTTTCACATCCCCATTTACCCTCCTCACAGGAAGTTCCTATGGTTCCTGTTTCAGGGCGTAGCGTACGAGTACCAGAGGATGCCGTTCGGTTATTCTCTGGCTCCCCGCACATTCACCAAGTGCGTGGCAACTGCGCTGGAGCCTTTACGTCGTCGGGGGTTACGAGTTCTATTCTATCTCGACGACATTCTACTCCTCAGTCGTTCGTAGGAGGTTGTCAGGTCTCATACCAGGCTGGTGGTGGAATTCCTCACCAGCCTGGGTTTTGCTGTGAATTGGAAGAAGAGTACCCCTCTTCCCAGTCAACTGGTGGAGTACTTGGGCCTGACGTTGAGGTCAAGACCCATGATTGCAACCCTCTCGGAGCAGCGCCAGGTGTCTATCCGTCACACGCTCGTGGGTTTCCGTCTGGGAGGGATGGTCACGGCGCTGCAAGTGATGCGTCTGCTCGGCATGATGGCATCTGCTCACACGGTGGTTCCTCTTGGCCTCCTCTTCATGAGGAGGATACAGAGGTGGTTTCTCTCTATGAGAATAGATCCGGTGAGGGACAAAGGGAAATGGTTGACGGTTCCTTTTTCGATATGGGGAGATCTCGCCCACTGGAGGAGGCTGGGTATCCTCACCATTGGGGTCCCCATGGGCAGCAGGCGCTCACACGTCACGGTCTTCACCGACACCTCTCTCACGGGTTGGGGAGGGACGTGTCGGACCCACGCAGTGGGGGGCAGCTGGACGGGGGTTCATGCTGGCCCAGCTACCCTACATATCAATGTGTTGGAATTGAAGGCGGTCCTCCTGGTCCTCAAACGGTTCGACCACCTGGTGGTAGGCAAACACGTTTTGGTCAGGACAGACAGTATGGCGGCAGCGGCGTATATCAACAGGCAGGGTGGGACTTGTTCCATCCGCCTGCTCCGGGCGGCGGTCGAACTTTGGCTATGGGCATCCCGCAGGCTGCCTAGTCTGAGGGCGCTCCACATTCCTGGTACAGAGAATATTGGCGCGGATATGATGTCTCGGTCCTCATTACGACAAGTGGGAACTCCGCCCCGACATAGTCAGACAGATCTGGGATCGGTTCGGGGAGGCCTCGGTAGATCTGTTTGCGTGCCGACGCTCTCACAAGTGCCCCTTGTGGTTCTCGCTCAGTCGAGCAGATCATCCCCCCTTGGGGGTGGATGCCTTCTCAACCTTTCCATGGCCGCCTGCTCTTCTGTACGCCTTTCCTCCTGTACAGCTGTTGAGTCAGCTATTGGAGCGGATACGGAGGGAGCGCAGGACGGTGATCCTGGTCGCGCCGGACCGGGGCACGTCAGTGTGGTTCCCGGTCTTGATCCAGCTTCTGGTCGCTCCTCCTTGGGTCATTCCTTGGTCGGCGACGGCCCTCTCACAGCACGACGGGTCACTGTTCCAGTATCCGATGTTGGGCCAACGGCTGTTGGTGTGGCTGGTGGGAGGGTGAGTCTGGAGAGGATGGACCCTTCGGTGGTTGATACCATCCGGAGTGCACATGCTCCCTCCACTGTCGCGCTTTACGCGGGCAGATGGCGTGCGTTCCAAGAGTGGTGTAAGGCGGGGGGCTGGGACCCAGTCTCCTGCCCCCTGGATGCTGTCCTGAGTTATCTCCAGTCTCTTCTTGGTAGACTGTCGGCTTCGACGGTGAGGGTATATGCGGCGGCTATATCCTCCTATCATGAGGGAATTGAGGGGACTGTCTTGTTCAGCCACCCTCTTGTGAAGCGTTTCCTGCTTGGCGCTCGACGCGTTAAGCCGGTGCAACGCTCCTTGGCTCACACTTGGGATCTTCAATTGGTCCTCGGTCGGTTGTCCTTGGCCCCGTTTGAGCCGCTCGAGCAGGCGCCGTTGGAACGGCTGTCTTTCAAGACCGCGTTCCTGCTGGCTGTCACTTCCGCTAAACGTGTGGGTGAGCTCTGTACTCTCTCGGTACGTCTTTTCGGGCCGATTGCGGTGCCACTCTGCGACCTAATCCTGCTTTCATGCCTAAGAATATCCGGAGTTCCTTCCGCTCCCGGGATATTGTGGTTCAGGCGTTTCGTCCTCCTCCTCACGCTAGTGAGTTAGATGCAGGCCTTCACCTGTCATGTCCGGTCCGCGCTTTGGGAATTTACCTCAGCCGTACTCAGGACCTCAGGGTTACCGATCAGCTTTTTGTCTGTTACGGTGGTTCTCGTGCCAGTAAGGCACTGTTGAAACAGCGCCTGTCCCATTGGTTGTGCAAGGGCATTGCCCTCTGCTACACATTGGCTCGGCAGGATCCCCCTGGGGGCATCAGGGCGCACTCCACTCGTGGGGTGGCTGCCTCTGCCGCTCTCCTGGGTGGGGCCTCGGTGGAGGACATCTGTGCTGCAGCTTCATGGTCCTCCCCGGGCCCCTTTGTAAGGTTTTACCTCATGGACATGACCGGGGGTTCTGTCTCCCAGGTGGTTCTGGGGTCTGTGGCCTTTCCTGCTTCCCGTCCTTTGGTAGGGTAGCAGGAGTGTGTTGGTATGGGCCACAGTGTGTTAGGTCACACTTGGTTCCGCCTGTGCTGTGTGTTCAAGGGGTTCTAGTTCCCTCTTGCTCACACTCAGGTGGAATTGACTGCACCCCCCCCTTCATTAGGAAGGATGGGGTGACAGGGCTCCCCGAACCCCTTGATGTGGGCTTACGGGTCCTCAGGGGGTACATCTGTCGGGCCTCGTGTCCGCTCTAACCCATATCTCGATAGGCTTTAAGAGCGGGACGCGATAAGCCAAGTACGAATATATAACGATAGGTTATGTATATAACCTAGTTATATGAGTACTGGCTGAGCGTCCCGCTCTTAAGCAGCCCTGAGTTCCCTTTTGAGGGATCTTTTACTGGAACGGGATTTTGGCGAGGAAGGGTGTGTTGGTGACCATGGTTACGGTCTTATAGGCTGCGCCTCCATAGAGGCGGGACCCGGTCAGGTGTGGGTGTACAAGTTTTTTCCGTGATGGAGTACAATAGGTACAGGAGATAAGGGGTATCTCGATAGGCTTTAAAGGTCAACCTCCACGTTGTATTTTTGTTCAATAAACAATGTGGACTAGGCCAACAGTGGCTTTCATGAAGAAGGGGGAAAAAAAGTATTGAAATTGACCCAGTTTTAGCGTTTTTATCAAACATTTTGTCTGCCCAACACAATCACCACGCACGTGCATATTTTAATCAATGGTTCATAACGTGCGTGTGTAATCGAAATGATCGTCACAACAGGTGCAGGGCACCAGGGGGCTCACCAGGGGGCGCTGAGAGTCACACAGCTAGTGGCAGGCAGAGAGCCTTGCTACCATAGATATATGCTTGCTACTACTAGCCGAATGAAAATGTATCTGTTTCACCTCACTATTGCTCCGTGATTATAGCCATCCATCCATCTCTAAAGCTAACCACTATTTTTAAAAGCCACAACCACGTTACCATATTTGTAATAATGTAAATCATTGTGTCGTTGTACACATATTGTGTTTATAACGTTAGTAGATAACATAGCTTAGCTTGGTAGCTATTGTGCTAACAACATATCCCGACATCCGGCTCGCTGGCCGGCATGAACGGCCGACCCAAAATGGTTCTCTCCTCTCTGTACACCCCGTCCCCACGGGTGCCCTGCCGGGGGGCCCATGGACGGGACGGCGGCGGCAGCCGTAGGGTGCTCGAGCCCGTAAAGGCTAGTGTTACACGATAGCTATGAGCTAACTAGCGCTGCGGGCTCCGGCGCCCTGCGGCCGCCGCTGTTGTCGAGTCCACAAGCTCCTCCGCGGGGACGGGGGCACACAAAGAGGAGAGAACCACCCGCAGGGACGGCGGGCTATAGGCTAACGTCAGTGAGTGTAGCAGGGACGGCGGAGATATAGGCTAACTGTGATGCACCGAGTGAGCCACCATTGATCTAGTACTATGACCCGGACGGACATAAGGCATACGTTTCCTGAAGTGACGTCACGGCCGTGCTAGGTGCTAGCGTCTGATAAGCTTTTAGATTCGGCTCATTAATATGCACCTGTTGTCCTGTTGTGACGTCGGCGTTTGATAAGCTTTTTTGATTCGCGCGTGCATGTTATTCGTGCGTGGACCTTTTTAACTCTTTCAGAGTGGCATTTCCGGTGTCAAATGGAGAAAAAAAAAATAATGAAATTATATACCAATGATGTAAACTACCCATAATTGATCAGTAGGGTTTAACCTGGAGGTTGGGCTTTAAGAGAGGGACGCTCAGCCAGTACTCATATAACTCGTTACTCGTTAACGTTACAAGCTCAAACACCTTATAACTACTACTATTGTCATGTCCATAAGTTCCCTGGCAGAATACTTGTGAGGACAAAGGTATACAAATCGGGCCATGTTAGGAGTTTCGAGAATGCTGGCTACCAAGCTAGCTAACTTAGCTACTAACGTTATAAACACAATATGTACAACGACACAATGATTTACATTATTACAAATATGGTAACGTGGTTGTGGCTTTTACAAATAGTGGTTAGCTTTAGAGATGAATGGCTATGATCACGGAGCAATAGTGTTAGGTGAAACAGATACTAGATCCTCGGCTAGTAGTAACAAGAAGGCTCCTTGCTTCCTGCCACTACCTGGCTGTGACTCTCAGCCCCCTGCTGTCCTGTACCCAGTGTGACGTCATCATTAAGATGACACACGCACGCTATGAACCATGGATTAAAATATGCATGTGCGTGGAGGTTGTGGTTTGGTCGACAACATGTTTGATAAAAACGCTAAAACTGGGTCAATTTCGAGTCAGCGTTGGCCTAGTCACATTGTTTATTGAACAAAAATACAACCTGCAAGTTGGCCTTTAAGTTTAAAAAAAAATGTTGCCCTCCAAAGTAAAATTCACACATGTTTTAGTGGTTTAGTAAGCTACACCATGAGTCTATACAGTTAGCATGATGCTAGCTCAAAACAGCTGGGGGATGCATTTTCTTTTCAAAATGGTACGGATTGGGGTGATTTGTGCCAAAGTGCCTGGGTTAAGTTGTGCCAGATGTTTTGTTTGTTAAGTTGCCCCAACTTATAATTATTAACTATATATATTACTTTATCCACCGATTGCGGTAATTATAGACCCTTGAGCCTCCTCGGAACGGATATCAAGCTGTATTCCAAGGTATTAGCCATCAGACTTCAAAAGCATATGACATCTTTAGTTCATCCTGATCAGACTGGCTTCATAAGAGGCAGCTTGATCACAGATAATATAAGACGGTTACTACATGTGCTAGATGCCAGCAAGGATGCCACTCCACCTATAGCGATGCTGTCCTTGGATGCGATGAAAGCCTTTGATAGGTTGGAATGGTCTTATTTATGGGCAGTACTAGAAAGGATGGGGTTAGGAAACGGATTCATTTATATGATAAAAGTATTATACAAAGACCCATCGGCCATGATTACAACAGGTCAAATTACCTCTGAAATCTTTCCTGTATCGCGCTCCTCCAGACAGGGTTGCCCTCTTAGTACCGGACTATTCGCTTTATCATTAGAGCCTTTAGCACAGTATATAAGACAATCCCAATCCATAGAACCAATCGCAATTAAGGGCACACAACATCATATTAGTTTATATGCGGACGACGTAGGGCTGGGCGATAAAACGATAACAATATATCGCGATAAATTATTTCCTCGAAATAAACATGAAACGTGGTCGCAAAGTTTCGATATATTGATTTTCCAAGCTTGGATATGAGCACACGCACTAACAACCAATCGGTGAAGGAGATGGCCGACAGTGAAGGAGACCCGCGCTGCACCTCTGGGTAAAGAGGTAGGACTCCAGTAGTAAACAAGGCTGGCTAGGATAATTAGCTTGCACGTCGCTATTTTATAGTTTACGTGCCGAGTGGGTGTGTGGCGTGAATTCTGAGGCCACGGTTAGAGTAGTGTGGGGTATGCGGTGGACGTCGTTGCAATGTATTGGGGCTGAACGGAGTATTTTAGGGTGATATTTAGTACATTGCAAACAAGGCTGGCTAGGATAATTAGCTTGCACGCCGCTATTTTATAGTTTACGTGCCGAGTGGGTGTGTGGCGTGAATTCTGAGGCCACGGTTAGAGTAGTGTGGGGTATGCGGTGGACGTCGTTGCAATGTATTGGGGCTGAACGGAGTATTTTAGGGTGATATTTAGTACATTGTCATGGGATACACCGCTTGCTCTGGCTAACTGCTAACGTGCGCGGACTGATGACGACATCAACTCGAGACATTCGCAGCAGCAAAACAAGTCTATTAATAGCCCGTCCATCGGCGCCGGACATAAGAAGTTAATTAAACTTGACAGAAATTATATCGACAATAATTATCGATATCGAGTTATATGAAAATAATTTTATAATTGTATCGCGATAAAGTTTTTGGCCATATCGCCCAGCCCTAGGACGACGTAATATTGTTCACCTAGAATCAGGCATTAAAGCGTTCCGTCTTGGGACGGATATCCGTCCATTTGATTTGGAGATTCCGTCATTTGATTTGGAGTCGTGACGGATTTTAACCTGAGCCAATCAGAGGCGTCAAATATCCTTTTTTTCCCCTACCGCGGCCGCACCAAGCAGTCATTTGCGAGCAATCGGCAAATTCTCAGGCAAATGCAACCAACCAGAAGGCGAGATTGTTCTGAGTTTACAGCCCTTTCACCCGCCTCCGCTGTGCTCAGCACCAATGGGAAGCGCCCATTTTCTTTTGAGTTTCTGAAACTCCGCCATTGCTCTCTAGCTTCTAGCTCTACTCGCGAGTAAACTTGACTCATCAACAACATGCGGCAACTTTTACGAGACCGTAAGTTCATTTGACTTATTCTAGTCTAAAGAAACATATATATTACTATTGCTATTGATAAATCTAGGTAACGTGAATGCCACAAAACGAATGCCTTTTGTTAATCAGAACGTTATTTACGCGACAAGCAGTGTGTTGTTGTTGTTGTTGTTGTTGTTGGTGGTGTTGTTTTGTGTGTGTGCTTGCGCCGCTCGCTTTCTGATAAATGTATGAATGTTGATAAATCTAGGTAACGTTAATGCCACAAAACGAATTACTTTGTTAATCAGAACGTTATTTGCGTTATCAATTGTTTTTAAGCTCAATAAACGTCTTTCTCCCATTTGTCCGGGAGATCTCTGGGTAACAGTACTGTATATTTGCATATCATATGTCACAAATGTAACATTACTATGTAGTATGTCATGTATGTCACTATGAATTGAAAACGGGGGACCCTGATGTAAACAAGACAAACGTCTTTCTCTGGTCTGCATCCCCTTAACAATTGTGTATTGAGCTGTACTGTATTGTACCCATTTTGCAATCTGTTAAATATTGATTGATTGTTATTAACAGATTGCAGAATGGGTACTATACAGTACAGCTCAATACACACAATTGTTAAGGGGATGCAGACCAGAGAAATACTTTCATCTTGTTTACATCAGGGTCCCCCATTTTCAATTCATCATAACATATATGACACACATGACATACAGATAGACAATACTGCTACATCTATACATTTATGACATACCAGATTTACAAATACAGTAGCCTATTGTTTGTGATACAAAAATAGTCTAAAAAGAGTATATACATTTGACGAAGAAACTGTACATTGGAGGTGGGTGGGTGGGTGGGATGGGGGGGGTTGTAACTGTACATTGGATTATCGACAAAACCTTACTTGGTCCCAAGGAGAGGGTCTTGTGTATTAAATAAAGTTTTCATTCATTCATTCACTCTGGATCTTGTAAATCCAGTAGCAATACACACAATTGTTAAGGGGATGCAGACTAGAGAAAGGCGTTTGTCTTGTTTACATCATCAGGGTCCCCCATTTTCAATTCATAGTGACATTTATGACATACACAACATACATGACATCATGACATTTATGACATAGGGACATACATGCCTTACAGGTATATAGTAATAGTACTGTTACATTTGTCACATATACGATATGCAAATATACAGTACTGTTACCCAGAGATCCTAACAGTAAATATATACATATGATGAGGAGGAGACTGTACATTAGGAGGGGGTGAGTGGGTGGTAAAAAAATATATACAAACGGTGGGGAGGAGACTGTCCATTGCGAAACGTGTTTAGTCCCTTGTTTGTATCATAACAAGCCGTTTAGTTCATCGTTCAAAGTAATGGGAAAAGGGTGCTAGCTCGCCATCAATCAGAAGCTAGCCACAAGACTTGCATTATTTCACGCTCTCCAGCACACAGCCTACCTGCCTGGCACAACAACCACAACAGTAGGGTCTATAGTCACAGTCAGGACAGTAGGCTCTACAAGTAGGCTCCCTTAAAACGCTAACGCTATTAAAAAAAAATACAGTGGAGGTTAAAATAAGAATATGACTTGGCCAGAAAAAAAGTTCAGTCAGGAGATTTTTTTTTGCTTTAATCCCTGCCTAGAATCAACTTCATTAGCTCAATGTTACCGTTACCCCCTCCTGATGGTTACTGGAAAAAATTACATTCCACCGCATATAAATTTATTTGGAATAACAAACCTCCACGAATAAAAAGATCCACCGCACAGAGAAACAAAGCCGACGGAGGTTTAGCATTTCCAGCATTTTACCACTATTTTAAAGCATACTCTTTAAGACCACTGACAACCTGGTTTGACTCCCAAGCATCTCTATCCTGGAGAAACTTAGAAGAAAAGATAGTAGCACCACATAGACTGCAGGACATATTATACACCATATTATCAATTAAGCAATGCGAATTGAAATTTGGCCCTCTTATTACACATGTGATTCGGATATGGCGTGAAACACAGAAAAACATAAATGGCATAGCCATACTCCCCTATTCAATAACAATGCACTCCTTATTGGAAAACGACCTATCAGATACCCCAAATGGGGAAAGCAGGGCATACATACATTGGGAGATGTTTTCAACAAACAGGGTTTTTGTAGCTATCAAGATATACGTAACAAATTTAACCTCACCAGTTCCACATATTATTTCTACGCACAGTTTTTGGAATGTTTGAAGGCTCATGGAGTCCTATTAAAGATACCAATTGAGCACCACAGATATCACAAATTCTTCTATGAAAGAGAGACATCGAGAGGCTTTGTATCTGACTTTGATCATCACTTACTAATGTCTTCGTATGGAATCCTTCCCCTAGACTCAGTCTGGAGGAGGGATATACCAGACTTGGAAGTAGATTTTGATTGGCAAGAAGTCTGGGCAAACATTCGAATTGCGTCACGCAACCCGGATCATCAACCAATTAATCATAATTATATTCATAGGACATACCTGATTGAACAGAATGGGACTTAGACAAGATTCTCTATGTTCCTTATGTACAAATGGTGATCAGGGTACATTTATGCATATGTATTGGGATTGCCAACCTCTTAAGATATTCTGGGAAGAAGTGACCCTGCAATTATCAGAATTTTTATTTCTGAACATACCTGTACAGCCCTCTGTATTTCTGTTGAATGATGTTTCTCAGTTTGCAGCCTCTATACAGCTAAAGAGACTAGTTTTGTCCGGTCTCACAGCAGCTAAAAAGCTGATAGCATCACGATGGATTCAACTGGATAAAATGTGCCGGAAGGTATGGGTTCTTACCTATCTCGATGTGATTTATCTAGAGATATCTACAGCAAGAATTTTAGGTGTCAGTGAAACCAGCATTGCAATCTGGTTAGAAGTGGTGGAGAGAATAAAGTCTAGCATATGAATTGTAATTCCTGGTTAGAAACAAATGAAAATGGATGGATTATCCAAGTGGGGGTCCTGGGGGGAAGAGCGAGCAAGAACATATGTATGTATTGGATTGGATTGCAAGTATTAGGTATATATCTCGGAAACTACATTTATATTGATTCAAATGGAATGTATAGTCCTGTGATTTATGTTGGATATTTACTGTTAATGCTTGTGTGTCTAATTTTATGTCATGTTTAAAAAAATTATATAAAAAAAATATATAAAAAAAAATATATATTACTTTATTGTATTTTATTGTTATTGTACATTGTATTCTTACATTTGATCACTAAAACTATGTGATATTCTTAATTTTAGACCAAAATCCATCATGCCACGCAGATACAAACGGAAGACAGACAGGGTTTCAACTCCTCTTGAGAAGTTGGAAAGAGCAGTGAACGAGGTGCAACAGTGGAAGACTATATGTCAGGTTGGAAAGGAGATGAAGATCTGCAGGATGCTTTTACCGCTTTTGAGATACAAATCATCTGTTTTACTTAAAATGATCAGTGGCACAATTTGCCCCAGTGTATTCTCTCTAATGTCACAACTTACCCCGCACCGGGGGCAAGTTGTGCCACAAAACATACGGTTATCTATATAACCATAGTTATGTGAGTAATAGCGGCGCTCTGCGCCTACTGGAATATATCCCATATCAGTCTATATACTGAATACATTTCTCCATATGCACCTATACACACCCATCCGCCTGGCCACACCCCCATCCGCTCCTCTACATAAGCAGGGGTGTGGCCATACTAACAGCTCCTTCCCAAGTCTTTCACCACCAAGGCGAAGACCACGGGGTCCTCAGTGAGTCTGGCGCAGAGCGCCGCTATTACTCACATAACTATGGTTATATAGATAACCGTATGTTATGTTACGTCATAGCTTACGCTCTGCGCCTACTGGAATACAGGAGCTGAGCAGAGCGGAAGCCCGACAAATGCACTTGCTGAGGCACCCCACAACCATCAGAACCGGGGAGGACCCGAGCCCCTGGACCCCCCTAGTGGAGGACGGGAGGGAATCGGATCCGACTGTGCGAAGAGGGTTTAGCAACTCAAACGCACAGGGTGAGCAGACCGTGGGACTTACCTTCCCACAGAAGAACCCACGACTACACAAATGCGCAACCCACATGCCACTAGGGAACGAACGGGAAGAAACAAAACCCCCGTTACAACCCCTAATATCACGGGGTCAAGGGCAAAAACCCAACCCCGTGGCAAGGCCGTAGCAGCGGAGCTCGAAGGAGGACCCAGCCCCAGGAAGGGACTGGACCCCCCAGAAAAGGGGGCCTGGTGAGGCCAACGACGCCGCAGCATTGAGACCCCACCAGGCGGTCACTAGTGACACCACCCCCCACATCGCCAGCGTATCGGGCAGGGCCCATCCAAGAGCAGGCCCTTCCCCCCTACAGCACGCCGCCCTGAAGCACTCAAGAGGCTACACCCACAGCGGGACCAGGCAGCGCACAGGGGGGAGACAACCCCCAAAGAGGTTGATCCCTCAATCCAGGTAACAGGTCAAAAAGACTCAACCTGAGCCTGGAGCACTGTGGACTAGACAGGCGCCAAAGGGGTCTGCTGAAAACAGCACCCCGGCGGAAGGGGCGTACGGTATGCTGTGCCTCCACAAAAAAACCCGACCCTCTAGAGGGGTCGAGGCAGAGAAGGCAGACACGATTGGCAGACGTCATGAAAGGTGCAGGGGCACACTGGCCGGCAGACGGGGTCAAGCCCGGCCTAACCCGAGAGTCGACTCTGCTACCAACACACCTGGAAACCAACCACCACCTAACAGGAGGCGGTTGTTCCTATAACCCCCCCAAGAAAAAACTCCAAAACACAACTGCGAGTATACACCGGCTATACAGCAGTACAAGTGTTTCAGTTCTCAAGAAGGGGTTAACCCAGGCCAACAGGTCGACGAGAACGAGTTCGGACCTGGGCCCGGCGGACCGGGACGTACACAGGGATGCCAGAGGTGTACAAGAACCACCTCGACAGCCCCCTCCCAGCCCCGCCAAGCAGGAGAAGAGAGGGGCGAAAAAAGAATGAAGAAGGACCAGGCTCCTTTAGCACAGCGCAAGGTACAACACAATATGGACCAAGCAACAGTGAAGGATAACACGCAGTGACATAACCACGAACACCTCCATAACATCAAACCCTGCAACGCCTGGGCCGACCCGGCATTTTCCCCCCGAAAAAAGCACAAGTCCCTCAGGGTACCAGAACAGCAGATCTGCGCCCCGGTGGACAACGGGTTAACTGACCTGGTCCGGCGCGACCAGAACCAGTCCCGTGTCCTAATCACGCCGCCATCCCCAGTCCCAGGAGTGGGGGTAGGTACGCATGTCGATCTAAAACATCACAGAGGGCCCCACCAAGCCGCGCCCGGTGGCCCACCCCAAAGGCGTGAGACCCCTCCGCCAATGCTTTGATCTATTCCGTTATCTCCCCCCAGAGATGAACGAGAATTGATTGATTGATTGATTGAAAACTTTATTAACAGATTGCAGAATGGGTACAATACAGTACAGCTCAATACACACAATTGTTAAGGGGATGCAGACCAGAGAAAGACTTTCGTCTTGTTTACATCAGGGTCCCCCATTTTCAATTCATCAGGACATATATGACATACATGACATACAGATATTCAGTACTGCTACATCTATACATTTATGACATACCAGATTTGCAAATACAGTACTGTTTGTGATTCAGAAGGAGTTAAGAAAAGGGAGTATATACATTTGACGTAGAAACTGTACATTGGAGGAGGTTGGGTGGGGGGGGGGGGAGAAACACTGTATAAACAAGCAAAACTGTACATTGAGGGGGGGGGAGACACTGTACAAACAAGCAAAATTGTACATTGGACTGTTGACAAAACCATACTAGGTAAGTGACTGTACATTGGAGGGGGTTGGGTTAGGACATTTACAGGGGCCAGTTTTGAATTGCAGTCTCCCGTAGGTATCCCTTGAGAGTGGTTTTGAAAGTGGGTAGTGATCCACATTCCTTTACAGCTTTGGGTAGGGCGTTCCACATTGATGTGGCATAATTGCGAAACGTGTTTAGTCCCTTATTTGAGCCGAATCTGGGTTTAACATGATTTGTGGCGCTCCCTCTGGTGTTGTGATCGTGGTATTCACTGACCTTTGGGAAGTATTTTGACATGTACATGGGTACCTTGGTCGTGTAGTGTATCTTGTAGACCAGGCCCATTGCAAGTTGCTGTACTCTGTCGTCTACTCTAAGCCATCCTAGGTTGTCAAAGTGGGCAGGGGTGAGGTGGGTTCTAGGAGTAAGGTCAAGCAGTAGTCTGACCAGTTTGTTTTGAGATGTTTGAAATTTTGTTTTTAGCGCCTTTGAGGTGCTTTGGTACCATGAGGTGCAAGCATAGCATAGAATGCAAGCATTCATCGAGACTAATCTAGTACACTGGCGCTCGGAAGAGACAAAACTACATCCTAGTTGCCCCATAAAAACGCTGTTTCAATGATGAGCAACCAAGGCGCGCAAGCCCATGCGTGGTTCCACACAGAAGCACCCAGGGCCAGCACTATGTACACGTCGAGACCCAAAACATATCAACGATAATTCTAACAAGAACCCTCCAAGCCGCCTGGGAGAGCGGCAGGAAGCTGGCCAAGACACAGATATGGGTCCCATATGACGCGTCTGAGGGAAAACACCCCTGTCAACCCTGCCCTGTATAAAAGAGAGGAGACAGGGAACCCCCAGAGAGAGACATCCCACGTGAGTAATAATTGAAAAGATATATGCAACATTGAGCTACGTGTTCATGTAACAATTGGACAAAGACTCTCTGAGGAGGAGGCTCTGAAACTCTGAGGAGGCTCTCTCACTGAGAGGGAGGTTCTGAAACTCACAGAGGAGGCTCTGAAACTCCCTGAGGAGGAGGCTCTGACCCAATATACACTACTAGTAGGGAGCAGAGCAGAAGAACAAATTGTCTCTACTGCATTGTATCACCTATCAAGCTCAAGACACATACTACAGAGTGCAGAGCAGAACTTCTTGTTAAGTTCTCACGCACCGCATAACTCATCTTGACAATAACAGAGGTCCACAACATGGAGCCTGAAAAGAACTCACGGAAGTCTCACAACCAATAGAAACGCGCCCAGTGACGTACTCTATGGCGGGGGGAATTCCGTGACCCACCGCCCAAATATGGCCTGCAGAATAATGAAAGACCCTCACCATCCCAACAACAGCCTGTTCAAGCTGCAGCGGTCAGGCAAACGTCTGCGCACACCAGCAACCAGGACAGAGAGACTTCGGCTCAGATTCTTCCCCCAGGCCATCAGAGTCTTGAACACTGAACTCTCCACACACAAGCACACATGAGCACACACACAACACATATACTGTATATACGCTCACACACTAACAGTCACTTTAGCATGAACACACACACACACACACACACATGCTGCACACGCTCACACTAAATGGTGACACTGAGTGGTTCTTGTATAGTGTAATGTGTTAGTGAAATGGTTAACCCTTTGTCATGTGGTAGTGAACGGGTTAACCTTCTGTAGTGTGGTAGTGAAAGGGTTAATCCTTTGTCGTGTGGTAGTGAAAGGGTTAAATGATTAGTCATGTCAAGTAGGGATGCACCGATCCGATATTGGTATCGGTATCGGCCGCCGATATCAGTAAAATAGCTGGATCGGGTATCGGTAATAAGAAAATAATAATTATATCGGATTTTTATTTAATTTTTTTATAAATAAAATAAGAAATAACCATTCAGTACATTTATATCTATGTGTTAATTTTTTACATTTAGTTTCACTAAGTTAGGAAAGTAATGTTTTAAGTCAAGTCTGATGTTGCCTTGCACAAAAGAATGATCCCAGTCTCTTCCACACAGTGACAGTGAGGCATACAGTTTATTAATTGAATGAATGAAGTTTATTTTCTGTCTTTGTTTACAACAAATCAAAAACACACAAAAAAAAAAAAGTGGATTTAATTTTTTTTTGTAACTTTTTTGGGAGGGGGAAATTGGACAATGGGTATCGGATCGGTATTGGCCGATACCCAAACCCAGGTATCGGTATCGGGACTGAAAAAGTCGGATCGGTGCATCCCTAATGTCAAGTAACCTTACTTGACCGAACACCACAGAGTTGCACCACTCGCTAATTGGGTTTCAACGTGAGTGTATGAGGTCCGTTCCCCTGGAGCTAGTTGTGCGTCCGGCAGGCCCTAATGGTGGGTCTACAGCGTCTGGCTGTCAGGCTCCAAGGTTGAATTCATTGCCTGGATTGACTCTTGAGGTCGGAGGCTTCTTATTCTTCTCTTCAAACATTTAAGACCCATTATACAACGGCATGCAAATTTCTCGATTCTGATTGGCCATTCACACGTCTTTATTGGTAACAATCCACGGTCCTGGGCTCAGGACCCGCCCACAACCAAATCACATAACCCTCCCCGGCTCACTCCGGGAGAAAACAGGATCGCGGAGAACAAATGGTTATGTTGAAAGCACCATAACGACTAAATATGAAGCGATTCTGTCAAGGGGAATGTGTTAGTATTTTAAACAATGTTGGATGATGTAATTGATGGGTCTTGACTCAATCTAGAACAAAAGAAAAATCGCGGATTGATTGATAGATTAATTGATTGATTGAAATTTCTTCCTTCCTACTTTCCGACTGCAGCGTTCTCTCTCACACTGTCCGACGCTGGCGTACCCACAAACACACACATACACACACACACACACACACACACACATACACACACACACACACACACGCACACACACACTGTGATACACACACACACACACACACACACGCACACACACACACACACACTCCTGTCTGCAACAGCGGGGGAGTCAGACTGAGAGAGAAGCAGCGCTGTTTTAAGTGAGCATGGTCTATTGAATTGATTGATTGGTTGATTGCTAATTTTATTACTGTACCCCTGGTTTCCAACTGGTTAAGTTTAGGCTAAAAGAAATAAATAAAAAAATAGGGCGAAGAAAACGTTTTTTTCCTATAGGGCAAAGAAAACGTTTTAATAAATTTTCAATCAATCATTCCAATAATACACAGTTGGATGTGTTAGTTGGTTGGATGCACTTCAAGCTGCTTCCACATGAGGCAACTTCTCTCAATCATTCCAATAATACACAGTTGGATGTGTTAGTTTGGTTGGATGCACTTCAAGCTGCTTCCACATGGAGTTGTGGGAACTACTTTTTCTGGCGGATGGTTTTTTCAATAAATCTTCGATTAATGTGTGTTTATTGTATAGAAATAAGGTTGGATGAATCTGGCAGTTGTATAAAAGCTTTACACCACGTGCATGCCTAGGGGGGTCTAACGACCCTCGGCTGCGCCTCGGGCCTAACAACCACCCCTAGGCATGGTTTATTGGTCACAAACCACTCCTGCGTGTGATGTAATGCTTAATTATACAACGGCATGCAAATTTCTCGATTCTGATTGGCCATTCACACGTCTTTATTGGTAACAATCCACGGTCCTGGGCTCAGGACCCGCCCACAACCAAATCACATAACCCTCCCCGGCTCACTCCGGGAGAAAACAGGATCGCGGAGAACAAATGGTTATGTTGAAAGCACCATAACGACTAAATATGAAGCGATTCTGTCAAGGGGAATGTGTTAGTATTTTAAACAATGTTGGATGATGTAATTGATGGGTCTTGACTCAATCTAGAACAAAAGAAAAATCGCGGATTGATTGATAGATTAATTGATTGATTTAAATTTCTTCCTTCCTACTTTCCGACTGCAGCGTTCTCTCTCACACTGTCCGACGCTGGCGTACCCACAAACACACACATACACACACACACACACACACACACACACACACATACACACACACACACACACACGCACACACACACTGTGACACACACACACACACACACACACACGCACACACACACACACACACTCCTGTCTGCAACAGCGGGGGAGTCAGACTGAGAGAGAAGCAGCGCTGTTTTAAGTGAGCATGGTCTATTGAATTGATTGATTGGTTGATTGCTAATTTTATTACTGTACCCCTGGTTTCCAACTGGTTAAGTTTAGGCTAAAAGAAATAAATAAAAAAATAGGGCGAAGAAAACGTTTTTTTCCTATAGGGCAAAGAAAACGTTTTAATAAATTTTCAATCAATCATTCCAATAATACACAGTTGGATGTGTTAGTTGGTTGGATGCACTTCAAGCTGCTTCCACATGAGGCAACTTCTCTCAATCATTCCAATAATACACAGTTGGATGTGTTAGTTTGGTTGGATGCACTTCAAGCTGCTTCCACATGGAGTTGTGGGAACTACTTTTTCTGGCGGATGGTTTTTTCAATAAATCTTCGATTAATGTGTGTTTATTGTATAGAAATAAGGTTGGATGAATCTGGCAGTTGTATAAAAGCTTTACACCACGTGCAGTCGTGATTTGTGACCAATAAACCATGCCTAGGGGGGTCTAACGACCCTCGGCTGCGCCTCGGGCCTAACAACCACCCCTAGGCATGGTTTATTGGTCACAAACCACTCCTGCGTGTGATGTAATGCTTAATTAAAGTGCTGGTGGGCCGCTATCAGAACGAGAACTCTGTATTTCTCTGTGTGTGTGTGTGTGTGTGTGTGTGTGTGTGTGTGTGTGTGTGTGTGTGTGTGTGTGTGTGTGTGTGTGTGTGTGTGTGTGTGTGTGTGTGTGTGTGTGTGTGTGTGTGTGTGTGTGTGTGTGTGTGTGTGTGTGTGTGTGTGTGTGTGTGTGTGTGTGTGTGTGTGTGTGTGTGTGTGTGTGTGTGTGTGTGTGTGTGTGTGTGTGTGTGTGTGTGTGTGTGCGTGTGTGTGTGTGTGTGTGTGTGTAAAACATGAACACAACATGTGCCTCTTTGTGTATATGCACTAGGGCTGTACCGAATGCTTCGAAGCTTCGATCATAATGTTGACATTCAAATTCTAAATCAACATTCGAATTTTTTCTTTTTTATTAAAATATTATTATTATTATTATTATAATTTTTATCTTTTTTCTATTCAATCTGTTTAAACCAATGGGGGTTTTCTTCACAGTTGCAGTTAACACTTTAAGTGCCGGAAACATGTTTAGGCGTCTTTCCTAGCCATGCTCAAGTTGCCTAGGACGCCGTAACTCGTCTTTGATATCAATATTTCAAAAATCTGTGATCGGAATCATATTTCCCCTCTGCAGCCTTCACACACAGTTCTGAGCTCCTCTCAATCCTCTAGCGGTTCAAGAGCGCCATCTGGTGGCCGATCGGCAGAAGCGCCAAGCAGGAAGTCATGTGGATGAAGTGGTGATCACCCATATTACTTCCGGGCACTCGCTATAGGTCCCGGGACTCGAGCTCGACACAATACATAGCGATCCGTTGCCAATAACTCGATAAGCAACATGATTTGGACGTATATACTATTATACAACCTGGAAATGGACCGAGTATTTCGACATCCCATAATGGAAAACTGTCTACCCCACGCTGATCGCCCAACGGCCCGAGGAGACTGGGGTGAGTTTTAGCATGTAATATTACCGTGTTCGATACTAACTGATCTGATGAACATATGACCCACATTAGATGAATGGTATAACGCTGCCCACGGAATTATAAACGCCCCCTCGCCCATCCGGTCAACATCAGATGACGTGTAGTAACTTCCAGAAGTACGTCCAGTTGGAATTTTTTATATCGCGCCGATTGCTATCAAACTGTATTTCATCATCAATATAATGCATTTGGGGCTATAAATCACGTTCTGGAGAAAGCTGCAGAAAGAGATGAAAACATACTTATACCTTAGACCATATTTTAGTATGAATATGTGAATGAAAAAGTTTAACGTTGCTACACCATGAACAATACATATAGGACCTTGAATGGGCCCTAATAATGGCAATCTAGCAATAGAATTTTAAAAGTTATAGCCCTGCAAAGAAGGGGAACTTCTCCATGTTAAATAGAGCTGGCAACGGATGGTATATCATGAATTTAGCCTTAGGCAATCAAAGTGTTAAAGATTAGGCTACACTAATATTATAATATTATACTATAAGACGTCACCATCACTTTCATACCAACCGTGCCCTTATTGGATTATTTATGTTGATGAAACGGATGAGTTATATTCATTAAAGAAAGTTGATTTAATAAAAGAAAAATACTCATTTAATCAGATTAATCACCGTATTCAAATTAAGGATTTAGTTAAAAAAAAAAAAATTATGAAGTAATTTCTTTTTTATAGACATTCGAAGCGTCGTTCGAATACTTCAATCGAAGCTTCAAATGTTAAAAAATGACATTCGGTACAGCCCTAATATGCACACATGTTCATACATGACGTTCATGCGTTTTCCCGGTGGCCTGGCCTGCACAGATTAAAAAAAAAAATTATAATAAAAGAAATAATATATTAATTTTATTTTTTTAATTTTTATTTTTTTATAATTTTTTTGCCAGGCCATTGTTTCTAGTTGTGGCGGCGGCGCGGCGCAATAGTTAGATAACCTAGGTAGGTGGGGAACAACCAGGATTTCACTGTCTGCAACAGAGTTGGATAACTATCTGACTCTCTCTCTCCCTCACACGGACACACACACACACAATGGAGCCGTGCTGCCGCTTGTGATTGGTGGAGGCGGGACCAGGCGATACAACTGATTGACAGCGGTGGCGGCGAATGGAATGGCAGACGGCACTCAGATGCAGAATAACAGCCAGGCAGTGAGCCAGGTAGTGAGGGACTCGGGAGAGATACAGTAGAGCCAAAGTCAATTAACGTTGATGTCAAGATGGACAGTGGAAGAAAGAGAAAGGATGGTGGAGGAGAGAGGGATAAAACAAAGAAAAAGAAAGGCCCTTACAGGAGAGAGTGGTTAACTGTATTATAATAGTAAATAGAAAAATATGTTGTGCTCTTGCTTTTTTTCTTTTTGAAGGTGGAGAGAGTACCATTGCTAGTGCCACAACAGTTTTATTTGAGGTTCATAACAGTACATTGTACTAAGCAATTGTTGGCTCATTAGTTTGTGATTCACATGCACTAAAATTCACCAGAATGCAGGAAATTAAGTCTTTGTAACTAACATTTTCCGGGTGGGGGGGGGGGGGAGGTGGGAGGGGGGGGTGATAATAGTTACTGAACGTGTTATAAAGCAATTTAGACTGGGATGGATGGATGGTTTGTTTGATAGATTGTTTTATTGTTTGATTGATTGAATGTTTGTTTGATTGATTGAATGTTTGATGGTTTGTTTGATAGATTGTTTTATTGTTTGATTGATTGAATGTTTGATGGTTTGTTTGATTGATTTAATGTTTGATGGTTTGTTTGATAGATTGTTTTATTGTTTGATTGATTGATTGAATGTTTGTTTGATTGATTGAATGTTTGATGGTTTGTTTGATATATTGTTTTATTGTTTGATTGATTGAATGTTTGATGGTTTGTTTGATTGATTGAATGTTTGATGGTTTGTTTGATAGATTGTTTGATTGTTTGATTGATTGATGGTTTGTTTGATTGATTGAATGTTTGATGGTTTGTTTGATAGATTGTTTTATTGTTTGATTGATTGAATGTTTGTTTGATTGAATGTTTAATGGTTTGTTTGATAGATTGTTTTATTGTTTGATTGATTGAATGTTTGTTTGATTGAATATTTAATGGTTTGTTTGATAGATTGTTTTATTGTTTGATTGATTGAATGTTTGATGGTTTGTTTGATTGAATGTTTGATGGTTTGTTTGATAGATTGTTTTATTGTTTGATTGATTGAATGTTTGTTTGATTGATTGAATGTTTGATGGTTTGTTTGATAGATTGTTTTATTGTTTGATTGATTGAATGTTTGATGGTTTGTTTGATTGATTTAATGTTTGATGGTTTGTTTGATAGATTGTTTTATTGTTTGATTGATTGAATGTTTGTTTGATTGATTGAATGTTTGATGGTTTGTTTGATAGATTGTTTTATAGTTTGATTGATTGAATGTTTGTTTGATTGATTGAATGTTTGATGGTTTGTTTGATAGATTGTTTTATTGTTTGATTGATTGAATGTTTGATGGTTTGTTTGATTGATTTAATGTTTGATGGTTTGTTTGATATATTGTTTTATTGTTTGATTGATTGAATGTTTGATGGTTTGTTTCATTGATTGAATGTTTGATGGTTTGTTTGATAGATTGTTTTATTGTTTGATTGATTGAATGTTTGTTTGATTGATTGAATGTTTGATGGTTTGTTTGATAGATTGTTTTATTGTTTGATTGATTTAATGTTTGATGGTTTGTTTGATTGATTGAATGTTTGATGGTTTGTTTGATAGATTGTTTTATTGTTTGATTGAATGTTTGTTTGATTGATTGAATGTTTGATGGTTTGTTCGATATATTGTTTTATTGTTTGATTGATTGAATGTTTGATGGTTTGTTTGTTTGATTGATTAAATGTTTGATGGTTTGTTTGATAGATTGTTTTATTGTTTGATTGATTGAATGTTTGATGGTTTGTTTGATTGATTGAATGTTTGATGGTTTGTTTGATAGATTGTTTTATTGTTTGATTGATTGAATGTTTGATGGTTTGTTTGATTGATTGAATGTTTGATGGTTTGTTTGATAGATTGTTTTATTGTTTGATTGATTGAATGTTTGTTTGATTGAATGTTTGATGGTTTGTTTAATAGATTGTTTTATTGTTTGATTGATTGAATGTTTGATGGTTTGTTTGATTGATTGAATGTTTGATGGTTTGTTTGATTGGATGTTTGATGGTTTGTTTGATAGATTGTTTTATTGTTTGATTGATTGAATGTTTGATGGTTTGTTTGATTGATTGAATGTTTGATGGTTTGTTTGATTGATTGTTTTATTGTTTGATTGATTTATTGTTTGATTGTTTGATTGACAGTCCGACTGACTGACTGACAGTCCGACTGACAGTCTGACTGACTGACTGACAAACTTGAAATGCAGTAATACTATTAGATCGATCAGGTGGGAATATATTGTATTGATCAGGTTAGTAGATATTGTACCGATCAGGTATTATAGATCATGTGCATGCAATAAACAAACAAAAAAAACATTTTGACTGTTTCTCATTCATGTACTGTGCATAATCTGCTCCCGTGTTGTAGACACTGTGTTGCTCTGTACCTACCTGTTTTCCAATTTATTCGTCCATACATGATAAACACATTCATAAAGTAATAATATCTTGTATTGATAATATATCAATTAGTTTCACTTGGAAATACTACTACCTTATCAACCACCATGCCTGGCGCTAACGAACAAGTAAGTTATAACTACTGGTGTAGGTCCAGAAAACATTATTATAAAATACAGAATACTTTACCATGCAGAAAACTTGAAACTTTGATGAAATGAAGACATTTTTATTTCAAAATATGTTCAATAAACTGGGTGACAGTCATCAGTACCAACCATTGTTGCTGTGCATTAGACACATATGCTGGTAACATTCACAGTATAAAATTATGGTAATTTACCAAGACAATACCTTATAAAAAGTGAACACTGGATGATGATGACCAACCATTGTTTCAGTGCATTTAGAAGTTTGCTGGTAACATTCACAGTATAGGATTATGGTAATTTCCCAAGACAATACCTTATAAAAAGTGAACACTAGATGATAACCAACCATTGTTTCAGTGCATTTAGAAGTTTGCTGGTAACATTCACAGTATAGGATTATGGTAATTTACCAAGACAATACCTTATAAAAAGTGAACACTGGCTGATGATAACCAACCATTGTTTCAGTGCATTTAGAAGTTTGCTGGTAACATTCACAGTATAGGATTATGGTAATTTACCAAGACAATACCTTATAAAAAGTGAACACTGGCTGATGATAACCAACCATTGTTTCAGTGCATTTAGGAGTTTGCTGGTAACATTTACAGTATAGGATTATGGTAATTTACCAAGACAATACCTTATAAAAAGTGAACACTGGAGGATAATCAACCATTGTTTCAGTGCATTTAGAAGTTTGCTGGTAACATTCACAGTATAGGATTATGGTAATTTACCAAGACAATACCTTATAAAAAGTGAACACTGGAGGATAACCAACCATTGTTTCAGTGCATTTAGAAGTTTGCTGGTAACATTCACAGTACAGGCACGTCACATGATCAACTACAGGGCATATCTTACTTGGTCTCTCGCATCGATGACTGCATTGTCCATTGATAAATGGATGAAGCGCCAGATGATCTGTGGACCAAAAAATATCCAATACATGCTTCCAAAGTATATAAATAAGAGGCCAATGGACTGCATTAGAAAAGTGTGGTATGTTACCTACAGTATATACTTTTATAAACTGGGTGACTGTCAGCAACCATTGGTTCTGTGCAAACGGTAAAAATGAGGGGGGAAAAAGATAAATAAAAAAATATACTATATAAACACACAATGCAAATGATGAATGGAGTCGACACAGCTAGATCGCTAACATACCGTCTCATCTGCAAGTGGTCCAAACATGCCTATGCAATATCGACAACCGTGGCCCAAATACATGTGTTCAACACATTTGTCTTGTACAGAAAACAGTGCAACTACCCATACACTATACTATACTATACTATACTATACTATACTATACTATACTATACTATACTATACTATACTATACTATACTATACTACACTATACTACTCTCAGCTAGCTATACTATGTACCGGTACACATGGTTCTGTCTGTATCACACCATGATGGATTATTTAGAAGTAATCTGTACTTCTGTGTGCCGGATTATTTAGAAGTAGTCTGTACTTCTGTATGACAACTAATAAAGAAACTATTTAGAGAAATCCCTCTTTGTGTGGTACAGAGTGAAGCATTTGTCACGATGCAGGGGGACTTTGCACAATGTGCAAAAATATCTGGTCTCACTCCTGATGCCACGCCTACTGCAGACCCGACATTTCCTACACGGTAGCTTTTGCTTGGGGGTGGCTTTGTATGCAACCATTACATGCTTCCCAAAACGACTCACTAATCTGCTCTGCGGGTCCCCCGGTGGGGCCCTAGGGTTGCACTGCCCGTCACGCCCCACCTGCTCAGCCCTGCCTCCTCCTCCTCACCCCCACCCCCTGCCTCCGCCTCACCCCCACCCCCTACCTCCGCCTCCGCCTCCTCCTCCTCTGTCACCCCAGGAATCTTCAACTTCTGACCCCCTGTGTAGGTCCGCGCCACAGCCCTGGTGAACCGGAAGAGGTTGTAATAATGCCCTTGTGGGTGCCTGATTTTGTACAAGACAAAAGTGTTGAACATACATATTTGGATCATATACATCACAAACTTTTTGGTCCACTTTCCAGTCTTACGTGCAGCCGGATAGTACGATATATTCTGATCCAACTGGTCGACGCTGTTCATGAATTTATTGTAACACATGATGGTTGACGGCTTGAGCATCTCCACCCTCACCGATTTGCCCTTCTTCTGCTTCTGCCACACTTTTGCCATTTCCATGGTGTCCTCGTGGAAGCTGGTGATGGTCTTCACAATCCTTTTATCGCGCCATGCCACGATCATGACCTGCTTATTGTTGACAGCAATGCGCTCCCTCACACCGATGTCAGCTTTGGTCAGGTTCTTTATGATCGCTGGCTCCCCCCGGTGCTTCCTGAGGGTACCACAGACGTCGGTCCTCAACTGTCGGAGCCTGGCGGACATGTGTACACTGTTGTAAAAATTATCCATAAACAGCGTATAACCGGCCCCAGACAAACGGCCAAGCAGACCGACGACCGTGTCCCCCAGGTTCGCGCCCTCCCGGCAATATGGCTTGAATGCGAAGCAATATCCTGTGCGTGATTCGCACAGGAAGTACGACTTGATGCCATACCGGGTTGGCTTATTGGGGTTGTAGACCCGGAAAGTCAGGCGGCCTCGCCATGCCATCATCCCCTCGTCAATGGCGAGCTCACATTCGGGCTGGTACAATTCCTTGCTCCTCATGTTGACATGGTCGACTACAGGGCGTACCTTACACAATTTGACTCTAACATTTAGGGACGTATTGTCCACAAAGTGGAGGAATCGCCAGATCAACTCATACCGGTTGCGTGGCATGGTCAAAACATCCTACTTTCACCTCCGCAACATCGCAAAAATCCGTCACTGCCTCTCCCCCCCCGCTGCTGAATCCCTCATTCACGCCTTCATCTCCTCCCGCCTGGACTACTGCAACTCCCTCCTCACTGGTATCACCTCCCGCTCCCTCCATAAACTGCAAATGGTCCAAAATTCAGCCGCCCGCCTCCTCACTAACACCCGGTCCCGCGAACACATCACTCCTGTCCTCCACTCCCTCCACTGGCTCCCGATCAAACACTGCATTAACTTTAAAACACTACTCCTCACCTTCAAAGCCCTCCACAGCCTGGCCCCCCCCTACCTGACTGATCTCCTTCTCCCCTACCGCCCAACCCGTTCCCTCCGGTCCTCCTCCACTGCCTCCCTCACTGTCCCGACATCCAAGCTCAAAAACTTCGGAGATCGGGCCTTCTCTCGCACTGCACCCCGACTCTGGAACTCCCTCCCCCAGTCCATCAGAGACTCCCCTACACTCTCCACCTTCAAAGCTCGCCTCAAAACCCACCTGTTCTCCCTTGCCTTCAACCCCCCCCACCCCTAACCCCCCCCCTCCCCTCCAACCTGATCGATATGTCTCTAGTCTGTTTTTTGTGCCATCAGGCTGTCTCCCCCGTTCCCCCCATGGTCTCATGTTCCTTTGTTTTTGTTTCTTTGTTGTTTTGTTTTGTTTCTTTGCTTTTGCCTCTTTGTTTGTACCCCTGCTCCCGACTACTGTCAGCGACTTCGGGTTATTGAGAAGCGCTATATAAATTAAATGAATTATTATTTTATTATTATGGTGGCTGAGTAGTATGGTGTGAACATCATATCATCCGTGGTCCACATCATGTCCACGCGAGGCTTCCAAAGGATACTGCTCAGGAAATTGAGTCCAAGGAACTTCTTCAGCTCCTTCAATGTGAGGGCCGTCCAATTCAGTGCCCTGCTACTGGTTAGCGTGGGGTCCAGCCGGGCAATGGACTGATCAGCGTAGAGGTTGGTCTGGGCAACAATGGCATTGAGAAAATCATCTGTCAGGAACAGATCTAGCCATTTTGCAGGCCGGTAGGAATTCAGTGCCGCGGCGTCCTGGAGCAACCCCGGTTGGGCTGTGAATGGGATCCTGTGAGGCACCCAGCCCTCACGAGACCAGGCATTCTCCTGTTCCTGACGGATCGCAGACCTGCTCTTCGCTCCTCCGCGTCGCACGCCACGACCTGTCAATTATACAAATATACTATAACACCCCTACTGTAGACAAACATTCATATGCCACGTAGTTACAAACTGTGTGTGAGTGAATGAGTGAGTGTGTGTGGGGTTCAGATGTCAGAGCTGGACGTGGTGTGGGGGTCAGAGGTCAGAGCTGGAAGTGGTGTGCAGAGTGAGGCCAACTTACCGCGCTTAGATGTGCGTTTCCGCCCTGCAACGGGTTCCGGCATGTACCGACTAGCATGCAGTTCTAGAATCACATGATGTAATACATTACACTAGGGCAACGTATTGTCATTTTATTTACATGATATATATATATATAGCATTATGTGTTATATTTTATGTACAATTACCTGCAGGAGTAGACTGTGATGCTATGTCGTTGCCAGTCTCTGTGTCACTCTCAGCGGAGTCTGCGCCAGAATCTGAATTGGATTCAATTCATTCAGTAAGTAAGTCTCATAAAACACAATAGTAATACATTTACATACATGAATGTAGTTAGTACATACCAAAGTATGTTGGTGTACCACCGCCGGACTCGGTGTCGGATCCTGTAATGAACACAAAATAAATCAGCAGCCATTGTACATCAAAGCATGTACATGTGTGTGTGTGTGTGTGTGTGTGTGATGCAGGCATTGATGCACAGTGATCTGCTTATTTGATTTGGATGTTATATTTCCATTATTTTATTCATGCAGGTTCAAATCGATACATACAGGCTAAGCTACATTATTGGATATGCATAGAGGCCTCACCATGTGCTGGGAAGTTTAAAGGGGTGCGGGGAGTGTTCATGGCTTTGATGTTATAGGCCTTGTCCATGGCTTTGATTGTGTGTGTGTGTATGTGTGTGTGTGTGTGTGTGTGTGTGTGTGTGTGTGTGTGTGTGTGTGTGTGTGTGTGTGTGTGTGTGTGTGTGTGTGTGTGTGTGTGTGTGTGTGTGTGTGTGTGTGTGTGTGTGTGTGTGTGTGTGATGCAGGCATTGATGCACAGTGATCTGCTTATTTGATTTGGATGTTATATTTCCATTATTTTATTCATGCAGGTTCAAATCGATACATACAGGCTAAGCTACATTATTGGATATGCATAGATGCCTCACCATTTGCTGGGAAGTTCAAAGGGGTGGGGGGAGTGTTCATGGCTTTGATGTTATAGGCCTTGTCCATGGCTTTGATTGTGTGTGTGTGTGTGTGTGTGTGTGTGTGTGTGTGTGATGCAGGCATTGATGCACAGTGATCTGCTTATTTGATTTGGATGTTATATTTCCATTATTTTATTCATGCAGGTTCAAATCGATACATACAGGCTAAGCTACATTATTGGATATGCATAGAGGCCTCACCATGTGCTGGGAAGTTTAAAGGGGTGCGGGGAGTGTTCATGGCTTTGATGTTATAGGCCTTGTCCATGGCTTTGATTGTGTGTGTGTATGTGTGTGTGTGTGTGTGTGTGTGTGTGTGTGTGTGTGTGTGTGTGTGTGTGTGTGTGTGTGTGTGTGTGTGTGTGTGTGTGTGTGTGTGTGTGTGTGTGTGTGTGTGTGTGTGTGTGTGTGTGTGTGTGTGTGTGTGTGTGTGTGATGCAGGCATTGATGCACAGTGATCTGCTTATTTGATTTGGATGTTATATTTCCATTATTTTATTCATGCAGGTTCAAATCGATACATACAGGCTAAGCTACATTATTGGATATGCATAGAGGCCTCACCATGTGCTGGGAAGTTTAAAGGGGTGCGGGGAGTGTTCATGGCTTTGATGTTATAGGCCTTGTCCATGGCTTTGATTGTGTGTGTGTGTGTGTGTGTGTGTGATGCAGGCATTGATGCACAGTGATCTGCTTATTTGATTTGGATGTTATATTTCCATTATTTTATTCATGCAGGTTCAAATCAATACATACAGGCTAAGCTACATTATTGGATATGCATAGAGGCCTCACCATTTGCTGGGAAGTTCAAAGGGGTGGGGGGAGTGTTCATGGCTTTGATGTTATAGGCCTTGTCCATGGCTTTGATTGTGTGTGTGTGTGTGTGATGCAGGCATTGATGCACAGTGATCTGCTTATTTGATTTGGATGTTATATTTCCATTATTTTATTCATGCAGGTTCAAATCGATACATACAGGCTAAGCTACATTATTGGATATGCATAGAGGCCTCACCATGTGCTGGAAAGTTGAACTTTGAACTTCCCAGCACATGGTGAGGCCTCTATGCATATCCAATAATGTAGCTTAGCCTGTATGTATCGATTTGAACCTGCATGAATAAAATAATGGAAATATAACATCCAAATCAAATAAGCAGATCACTGTGCATCAATGCCTGCATCACACACACACACACACACACACACACACACACACACACACACACACACACACACACACACACACACACACACACACACACACACACACACACACACACACACACACACACACACACACACACACACACACACACAATCAAAGCCATGGACAAGGCCTATAATATGCATATCCAAATGATGTAACTGTATCGATTTGAACATGCATGTAAACACACAATATTCACATTGCATTCGTCAACATGACTTACCCTTCTCCCCTCGACCACCACAACCACCACCACCATGTCCCCCGTCGGACTCGTGAGATGAATCAGATCCATAGTATCTCCGACCAAGATCAATGTCCTCGTCAGATGACTCCCGATCTATAATGAATGCATACCGGCGTTGGTTGGCGAACTAACGTTACATATTCACAGTATACAATGAATCAATTAGCGTTAGGTAAATCATCATCAAAATATACACGTTTCACACACACACAATCACATCTACACGACCTTACCTGGTGGTTTCCAATCGGCGCTGCCGTCAGATTCATGCACAGTTGAATCGCTGTCCGATGAGGCTGAAGAAGATATCAGCACAGCCACCTTCCTCTTCCTCGAACTGCGACGGGGAGATACGCTCCCGGTCCCGGGGCGAGACACATCGCTGGGCCCAGCGACGGTCTCACGGCTCTCCCCGGTCGGAGCTACCAAAGGACCGGTCGTTGGTGCTGCTGCTGCTGCTGCTGCTGCTGCAATGGGTCCAAATGCCAGCTTGGTTTGAACAAACCGATCCGACGTCGGCCTGTCCCCTCGCCTAGTACCTACACTACGTCTCCTCATACTGATCTAAATGGAACTACTAACTGATCAAACTACTATTACTACTACTACAATATACTAACTAAACTGCACACTAATCCCTCACAAAAGTACTACTAGTTAGCACGACTAAGTACTTCTAAAGCACAGCTGAAACCTTACAATTATTCTGATACTACCACTATACTGTATAAAACTATAAATATAGACTATAGGCTGATCTCAATACAAATATCTCTCTCTCAATCTCTCTCTCTATCTCTCTATCTATCTATCTCTCTCTCTCTCCCCAACAAAACCTTGTCGATTCTGGGACGGCGCAAACTTTTATACCTGTGGTCAGGTATGCTGGCCAATCAAATGTCAGCTTCATTGTAGGCTGCAATATTCATTCTCTTGTGATACAGTGTTAGAAAATAGGGGGACACTGCCACCTAGTGTAATTTGAGAGGAAATGCAGTTTCCGGTCCAAACTCGCTGCCAAAAGCTCCGCGGTGAAGTTCAGACTGGGAAAATCGAAAAAAGATGTAAACAGATCAAAGACGAGTTACGGCGTCTTCGGCAGAATGAGTATGGCGGGGAAAGACGAGTTTCGGCGTCTCCGGCGATTAAAGTGTTAAGGGGATGCAGACCAGAGAAAGACTTCCGTCTTGTTTACATCAGGGTCCCCCATTTTCAATTCATCATAAATATACAGTTCCCTCCCCCTTGTATATATTTACTGTATGTCACAAATGTAACAGTACTGCATTGAGTATGTCATAAATGTCATTATGAATTGAAAATGGGGGACCCTGATGTAAACAAGACAAAGTCTTTCTCTGGTCTGCATCCCCTTAACAATTGTGTGTATTGAGCTGTACTGTACAGTACCCATTCTGCAATCTGTTAATAAAGTTTTCAATCAATCAATCAATCCCGCACAGTGCAATACTCCAATTCAGCCATTGGCAATTCAGCCATTGGGTGGGTGGCGCTGCTGAGCGGGCCTGTGACGGCCTGACAGCGTGGGGACAGAGAGTGCTGGGCTGACGTTCTGCAGATGGATGCTTCTCACACAGACCGCAAATAAACTAACGCTTATAAAATGATTTAATAGGCTAAACTTCGTTTAAAATTCTTTATTTTACACTTGTTTATTGTGTTTGATTTTTGTCGACATAATGCTACGTGGCCCGACTAGATCCGTGACTCCGTTGCGATACAAATGAATTATCTATAAAAGTGGCATAAACTAAGCTTATAAAATGATTTAATAGGCTAAACTTCGTTTAAAATTCTTTATTTTACACTTGTTTATTGTGTTTGATTTTTGTCGACATAATGCTACGTGGCCCGACTAGGTCTGTTACTCCGTTGCGATACAAATGAATTATCTATAAAAGTGGCATAAACTAAGCTTATAAAATGATTTAATAGGCTAAACTTCGTTTAAAATTCTTTATTTTACACTTGTTTATTGTGTTTGATTTTTGTCGACATAATGCTACGTGGCCCGACTAGATCCGTGACTCTGTTGCGATACAAATTAATTATCTATAAAAGTGGCTATCTTTGAAATCCACTGCTGTGGCAGCCTGGGGCCAGCCTTTATCGCTCCGGGGAAACATAGGGGGAACATAGGACCCGGGGAACATAGAACCCTTTTGGAACATGGGAAACATAGGGGGAACATAGGACCCGGGGAACATAGAACCCTTTTGCGGATGGGGGAACATAGAACCCTTTTTTCAAAAAAAAAAGAAAAAGCGGGGAACATAGAACCCGGGGAACATAGGGATGACCCCAGCATGTCTATGTTCCCCGGGTCCTATGTTCCCTGATTGATTGATTGATTGATTGAAAATGTTAGACCACCAGCCCTGATTCCAAACTCTAACCTTAACCAACTTCGAAAGAGGGCCTAAGCTTAACCAGTTCGAAACAAAGCGGACATTAATAATTAATAAAATACATTTTTTTTATAAAATGTTCAATCAATTAATCAATCAATTGGGGAACATAGGGCCCGGGGAACATAGGACCCGGGGTACATAGGGATGATCCCGGGAAATGAATGAAGCGGTGTAACAGCTAACAGTAGCTTGGTAATGATGATGTCTAAACCATGGCATTAGAGGAGCTAGCTAGTGCTACATTACACCACACACACCAGGGTGTAACAGAGCTAACAGTAGCTTGTTAATGATGATGTCTAAACCGTAGCATTGAGAAGCTAGCTAGTGCTACATTACACCACACACACCAGCGTGTAACAGCTAACAGTAGCTTGTTAATGATGATGTCTAAACAGTGGCATTGAAAAGCTAGCTAGTGCTACATTACACCACACACACACACACCAGGGTGTAACAGCTAACAGTAGCTTGTTAATGATGATGTCTAAACTGTGGCATTGAGAAGCTAGCTAGTGCTACATTACACCACACACACACACACACACCAGGATGTAACAGCTAACAGTAGCTTGTTAATGATGATAGATAGATATAGTACTTTATTGATCACCTTGGGGAAATGCCAGTGACATACACATACAGCTCATCGTCTCATTAACAACATCATATCACAATCATTACATTTTTACAGTAACAACGGCACAACATAAATTCAAACAGGCATGTACATTTGTTGACACATGTCGACTACAGAATGCCTAAGACACCATATGCGATTGTCGGCTGCAGCAACACCGGGGTGTCGTTGCGCCAGGCGGGAGGGAGGGAGGGAGGAAAGATTGTCAACGGGAAGGGCAGGGATTTGGGGGATAGGACTTTGGTGATGAGACAGTCTTAGGCTCCCACCCTCCAGCACGCGTACTAGTCGGCTGCCGTACACGCGGGAGGGGGGGTTGGTTATAGGGATTGGGGGTGGGGGGGCCACTTGCCACTCTTATCTCCCAGAGGGCCTTCGACTCCAGCAGCTCCCTGGTTCGACCTTGGTCCAGGAATTTGTTTTGGCTGAACTGACTTGCAACAATTTCTCCCAGCCACGTCACTTAAAATTTGATTTGTGTAGAGTGAAATATAACTCTATTGATTTGAGTGGAGTGAGTTTTAACAACTCCGTCCAAATGACTGAATGCATGTCTAAACCATGGCATTGAGAAGCTAGCTAGTGCTACATTACACCACACACACACACACACACACACACCAGGCTGTAACAGCTAACAGTAGCTTGTTAATGATGATGTCTAAACCATGTCATTAGAGAAACTAGCTAGTGCTACATTACACCACACTAGGTCTGACCTTGATTAGTCGAATAGTCGTCTAATCGATCGAAAGGAGCCGTAGTCGACTGCCAACCTCTTAGCCGAATGCACAAAATAAAAATAAAGATTATATATATATATATTTTTTTGTATCATTCTTTCCAAAAGCAAAGAGGCCCTAATGGTGCACATACCAACTGCCAACTGCCTAAGAAAACGGGCACAGAGGCACTGAAAGAGGATTTTACACACTAGACATATCAAGATTCAGGGGGGTAGTCGACTGGCAAATTTCAGCCAATCAAAGTTGACTATACAAATCCTTAGTCTGGGACAGGCCTACACCACACACACACCAGGGTTCCCGCGGGGTCTTAAAAAGTCTTACATTGAATAATCAGGTCTTAAAAAAAAATTTGATTTAGGAAGTTGTTGCCATAACTTGTCTGTATCTCGTTTAAATGTGTTTGGGGGAAACTTCCGGGCTGCAAAGTAAGCAGTGTGGTAATAACCTACTATTACTTCTTTCATAATAATTTTCCTTCATACTTTTTTTTGCCAGTATGGTCGTGAAATTACCGTGCCCAGCGGTATCGCCCACAGTTTTAATGTTTAAGAATATATTTACTATAAAAGCGAACAGTTATAGTATCTCTAATTGTAACAATTATTTGTTTAAAACATGCTCTGAGACGAGTTTTCCTCCTAGCGTGGGGGCGGAGTTAATTTGCATGTGAAAGAAGGAGAGTGCCTGGAGTTTCGAGCGACGCCCATAAATACAAGCACATGGTATTTTGTTTACTATTTTAAAAAGAGAATTCCGAACGGCAGGCGTTGTCGTGTGCCAAGAAACTGTCGGATGAATTGATCTACTGAAACAGAACTCTGCGAATGATTCTATTCAAAGTGGTCTTAAAAAGTCTTAAATGTAACTTGTTGAAAACCTACAGGAACCCTGACACACACACACACACACACACACACACACACACACACACACACACACACACACACACACACACACACACACACACACACACACACACACACACACACACACACACAGGGGGCTGTTGTCATGAAGCTTGCTGCTGGTCGGTTGTATTCACGCCTCTGTGGTGAAACATATACAATCCAAAAAATGGTGGCCGAACTTGATGAATTGAGAGTGTTTTGAGAGTTTGTATAAACGGATGTTTTGATATAATTAACTTCAATTCAATTCAAGCATTTCTACCATTTTGTGGGATTATACGTTTACCACAGAGGCATGCAAGATAAAAAAAAAAAAAACTCAATGAATTCAAGGCATCGTAGGGTGTCTTTCATATTATAAATTACGTTTGGGTGAAGTATTCCTTTAAGTAAATTTTGTTCTATGTTCATTTAACCTCGTTCCCAGTTTTATCTCCTCCGTGAGATAAAGCCTGGTAAAGAACTA
>NC_140169.1:198593757-198601257 GCF_963971535.1 Notolepis coatsorum | reverse complement strand
TGGCCAAATCACACATCTGTGGATCGGGCCAAATCTCCCCTTTCCAATGGCAGAGTTCAATCTGGATTTAGTACCACCAGGCGCCCCTGACAGGGCAGCAACAACCGTAAATGAAATCTACTCTAAGTACAGTTACTTTTTTATAATGTAATTTCTCCGACATTTTCATCAGATTGCTACGCCGTTTTTGCTAGACGTTCAAGGAAGGTAGAGAAACGAACTGCGTTCTATTTTATGGCAATAACGTTCAGGTTTCTTCCACCCGTGAGATATGATCCCGAAAAAAAGAGAATGAAAAAAGCTTCATGCTAAAAGTCAGATGATTGACAGGGGCTGGCGTGAGCTGGGAAGTGTATTTCTTTTATTCTAAAGCCCATCGAAAGCCCGGGTCTCTTCTCTCAAAAGACTACACTCAAGTTAGGTTGCGCCAAGTCCTCGTGTCAATAAGCGACTTTTTCCGACACGATGCGCTGAGATTTCTATAAACTCATATTTCACTATTAACCTGTTAACACTTAAAATCTTTGGTAAACAAACGTAGTGCTGAAAATATACACTGACTGCTGTTTTGACAGGGTTAGGGTCTTTACTCTTGGCTATATTTGAAAAAAATAACGCAACATTAATTCATACATTCTGTAGAGGTTAAATCAACCCACATTAAGGAATTATGAAATAAATGAATACCACCATCTTTTAAATCAACTCATTATGGAATAAATTAATATCACCACCTTTTAACCTTGCATCGGGTAAACATTTTTTGTTTATTTTTGATGATTGCATACCTAAAGTAATTGGCTATTTATTATACTTCTAGCACATGCATGAGTCTGCTCTCTTTTGGAAGGTAACATTCAAGCTGCAACACACACAAGAAAAATCACTTTGAAAATCGTTTGTGTGTGTGTCTCTCAGTGCGCACGTCACATTAATGTGTGTGTGTGTCTCTCAGTGCGCGCGTCACATTGATGTGTGTGTGTGTGTCCCTCAGTGTGCGCGTCACATTAATGTGTGTGTGTGTGTCCCTCAGTGTGCACGTCACATTAATGTTTATGTGTGTGTGTGTCCCTCAGTGCGCGTGTCACATTAATGTGTGTGTTGGTGTCCCTCAGTGTGCGCGTCACATTAATGTTTATGTGTGTGTGTGTGTCCCTCAGTGCGCGCATCACATTAATGTTTATGTGTGTGTGTGTGTCCCTCAGTGTGCGCATCACATTAATGTTTATGTGTGTGTGTGTGTCCCTCAGTGTGCGCGTCACATTAATGTTTATGTGTGTGTGTCCCTCAGTGTGCGCATCACATTAATGTTCATGTGTGTGTGTGTGTCCCTCAGTGTGCGCGTCACATTAATGTTCATGTGTGTGTGTGTGTCTCTCAGTGCGCGCGTCACGACAACGTGTTTGCAGCGGAGCTGCTGATGGAGCGCGGGCTGAACGTCAACCTGCAGGACGAGGACCTGTGGACGGCGCTGCACGTGGCGTGTGCGTGTGACCATGCTGATGTTGTGCTGCTGCTGTTAGTGGTGAGACACACACACACACACGCACACACACACACACACACACACACACACACACACACACACACACACACACACACACACACACACACACATACATACATACATACATACATACATACATACATACATACATACATACATACATACATACATACATACATACATACATACATACATACATGCATGCATGCATGCATGCATGCATACATACATACATACATACATACATACATACATACATACATACATACATACATACATACATACATACATACATACATACATACATACATACACACACACACACACACACACACACACACACACACACACACACACACACAACATGCTGATGTAGTGCTGCTGCTGTTAGTGGTGAGACACACACACACACAGACACACACACACACACACACACAACATGCTGATGTAGTGCTGCTGCTGTTAGTGGTGAGACACACACACACACACAGACACACACACACAGAGGCCTCTGGGCCAGACTCTTGTGGAGGCCCCCCCCCCCACACACACACACACGTGCACGCACGCACAGTGGTGTTTTTATATGTAAAACATTGGTGGGGCAGCCACTAACCAAGGCTACATACCAGGCAAACTACAGTAATCAAAATGACAGTAATCGTTGTTCGCAAATTTCGCACCACATATCAGGCATAGGCTACAGGTAAGCCTGCATTGTTAGTTAGCTTACTGGGGGGTCGGAAACTCAAGATTAACCACTTGCAGACAGCAGGGAGAGGCGCGGGGTGTGTATATTTTAGTTGATGAAATATTTTTGTTGACTAAATATTTTAGTTGATGAAATATTTTTTCATTTCAGTGTCACAGTATGACATCGATCTCCAAAATAATAAAAAAAAAAAAAAATGGAGGCCCCTCGTCACTAGAGGGAGGCCCACGGGCCGCGGCCCAAACAGCCCGCTCGTTAATCCGGCCCTCATACATACATACATACATACATACACACACACTCACACGCACACACACACACACACACACACACACACACACACACACACGCACGCACGCACGCACGCACGCACGCACGCACGCACGCACGCACGCACGCACGCACGCACGCACGCACGCACGCACACACGCACGCACGCACGCACGCACGCACGCACGCACACACACACACACACACACACACACACACACACACACACACACACACACACACACACACACACACACGCACACACACACATGCGCACACACAAGAGAGAGATATATGCACACAAACACGTACACGATTGTGGCTCACTGATCCGTGCAATTACAAGCAGCAAATAATTTGCTAATTCGATTGTACTGGGGGATATTTTTAAACTGAATCAGTCACGCGTGATGAATTCTCTTTTGGACCAGTATCTAGAATAGATAGAACATTCCACTCATCTCAAACGACCAAGCGGCGTTCTGTTCCAGTGCAGCGGTTCTCGACGGGGCATCATGGGAGGAGGTTCCAGGGGGTCCGTTTCATTTCACCAGAATTCTGCACGCTGAGAGAATATTATGAGCGACTACTCTAATCATAGGCTTCATCATCAATCATAGTTGAGGAATTCTGGACGAATATAACAACAAACATCTTCTCGGGTGGAAGTGCCAAAGACAATCAAATTGGGGGGAGGGTCCTTACTAGGGATGCACCGATCTGATATTGATAAACTGACTAAAATAGCTGGATTGGGTATATAAAAAAAAAGAACTCTGATAAAAAAATTAACTTTAATACATTTTTTTTTATAATAATATTATATAATAATAAATAAAATAATTTATATCTATGTGTTAATTTGTTACATTTAGTTTCACTAAGTTAGGAAAGTAATGTTTTAAGTCAAGCCTGATGTTGCCTTGCACAAAAGAATGATCCCAGTCTCTTTCACACAGTGAGGCATACAGTTTATTAATTGAACAATGGGTATCTGGTCGGTACTCGGTATCGGCCGAAACCCAAAGCCCAGGTATCGGTATCGGGACTGAAAAATTGGGATCAGTGCATCCCTAGTCCTTACACGACACAAGGATGTATCAATGCAGGGGTCCTTTCATGACACAAGGATGAGATCCAACAGTTCTCATAGTCTTGTCACAAGTCATCTGACACAACACGCCACACAGCCTGTTCATTAACACTTTGAATGCCGGCCAGAAATCCGGAAATGACTGTGCATTGCCAGGATTCCTGGGCGATTCTAGCATATCTCATGATCTTAGCGGAGCTATTTCTATATTTTATATTATAACTATGGGGAAATGGTTTGGCTCATTTGACGACGACGAGTTGATGTACACAATGAAAAAAAACGTTTGTTTCTGCATGTCTTCGTTCGTTCACAATTACAAGTTAAAAAAAGGTCAACACAGGTAAAAATCCAAGTGGATTCTTTAGAAAAGGAGTTACTGGCCTTTTTATGAACGGTGCGCCGCCCGGGTGATAATAGGTACTGAACGTGTTATAAAGCAATTTAGACTGGGATGGATGGATGGATGGATGGTTTGTTTGATAGATTGTTTTATTGTTTGATTGATAGATTGTTTTGTTGGTTTGTTTGATAGATTGTTTTATTGTTTGTTTGATAGATTGTTTTATTGGTTTGTTTGATAGAGTGTTTTATTGGTTTGTTTGATTGTTTTATTGGTTTGTTTGATAGATTGTTTTATTGGTTTGTTTGATAGATTGTTTTGTTGGTTTGATTGATAGATTGTTTTATTGGTTTGTTTGATATATTGTTTTATTGGTTTGTTTGATAGATTGTTTTATTGGTTTGTTTGATATATTGTTTTATTGTTTGATTGATAGATTGTTTTATTGGTTTGTTTGATAGATTGTTTTATTGGTTTGTTTGATAGATTGTTTTATTGGTTTGTTTGATAGATTGTTTTATTGTTTGATTGATAGATTGTTTTATTGGTTTGTTTGATAGATTGTTTTATTGGTTTGTTTGATAGATTGTTTTATTGGTTTGTTTGATAGATTGTTTTGTTGGCTTGTTTGATAGATTGTTTTGTTGGTTTGTTTGATAGATTGTTTTATTGGTTTGTTTGATAGATTGTTTTATGGTTTGTTTGATAGATTGTTTTATTGGTTTGTTTGATATATTGTTTTATTGGTTTGTTTGATAGATTGTTTTTGTTTGATATATTGTTTTATTGGTTTGTTTGATATATTGTTTTATTGGTTTGTTTGTTAGATTGTTTTGTTGGTTTGTTTGATAGATTGTTTTATTGTTTGTTTGTTAGATTGTTTTATTGGTTTGTTTGATAGATTGTTTTGTTGGTTTGTTTGATATATTGTTTTATTGGTTTGTTTGATAGATTGTTTTATTGGTTTGTTTGATACATTGTTTTATTGTTTGATTGATAGATTGTTTTATTGTTTGATTGATTGAATGTTTGATGGTTTGTTTGATAGATTGTTTTATTGTTTGATTGATTTATTGTTTGATTGACAGTCCGACTGACTGACAAACTTGAAATGCAGTAATACTATTATATCGATCAGGTGGGAATATATTGTATTGATCAGGTTAGTAGATATTGTACCGATCAGGTATTATAGATCATGTGCATGCAATAAACAAAAAAAAACATTTTGACTGTTTCTCATCCATGTACTGTGCATCATCTGCTCCCGTGTTGTAGACACTGTGTTGCTCTGTACCTACCTGTTTTCCAATTTATTCATCCATACATGATAAACACATTCATAAAGTAATAATAGCTTGTATTGATAATATATCAATTAGTTTCACTTGGAAATACTACTACCTTATCAACCACCATGCCTGGCGCTAACAAACAAGTAAGTTATAACTACTGGTGTAGGTCCAGAAAACATTATTATAAAATACAGAATACTTTACAATGCAGAAAACTTGAAACTTTGATGAAATGAACATTTTTATTTCAACCATTGTTGCTGTGCATTAGACACATATGCTGGTAACATTCACAGTATAAAATTATGGTAATTTACCAAGACAATACATTATAAAAAGTGAACACTGGCTGATGATAACCAACCATTGTTTCAGTGCATTTAGGAGTTTTCTGGTAACATTCACAGTATAGGATTATGGTAATTTACCAAGACAATACCTTATAAAAAGTGAACACTGGAGGATAATCAACCATTGTTTCAGTGCATTTAGAAGTTTGCTGGTAACATTCACAGTATAGGATTATGGTGATTTACCAAGACAATACCTTATAAAAAGTGAACACTGGTGGATAATCAACCATTGTTTCAGTGCATTTAGAAGTTTGCTGGTAACATTCACAGTATAGGATTATGGTAATTTACCAAGACAATACCTTATAAAAAGTGAACACTGGCTGATGATAACCAACCATTGTTTCAGTGCATTTAGGAGTTTGCTGGTAACATTCACAGTATAGGATTATGGTAATTTACCAAGACAATACCTTATAAAAAGTGAACACTGGAGGATAATCAACCATTGTTTCAGTGCATTTAGAAGTTTGCTGGTAACATTCACAGTATAGGATTATGGTAATTTACCAAGACAATACCTTATGAAAAGTGAACACTGGAGGATAACCAACCATTGTTTCAGTGCATTTAGAAGTTTGCTGGTAACATTCACAGTACAGGCACGTCACATGATCAACTACAGGGCATATCTTACTTGGTCTCTCGCATCGATGACTGCATTGTCCATTGATAAATGGATGAATCGCCAGATGATCTGTGGACCAAAAAATATCCAATACATGCTTCCAAAGTATATAAATAAGAGGCCAATGGACTGCATTAGAAAAGTGTGGTATGTTACCTACAGTATATACTTTTATAAACTGGGTGACTGTCAGCAACCATTGGTTCTGTGCAAACGGTAAAAATGAGGGGGGAAAAAGATAAATAAAAAAAATAAACTATATACACACACAATGCAAATGATGAATGGAGTCGACACAGCTAGATCGCTAACATAACGTCTCATCTGCAAGTGGTCCAAACATGCCTATGCAATATCGACAACCGTGGCCCAAATACATGTGTTCAACGCATTTGTCTTGTACAGAACACAGTGCAACTACCCATACACTATACTATACTATACTATACTATACTATACTATACTATACTATACTATACTATACTATACTATACTATACTATACTATACTATACTATACTACTCTCAGCTAGCTATACTATGTACCGGTACACATGGTTCTGTCTGTATCACACAATGATGGATTATTTAGAAGTAATCTGTACTTCTGTGTGCCGGATTATTTAGAAGTAGTCTGTACTTCTGTATGACAACTAATAAAGAAACTATTTAGAGAAATCCCTCTTTGTGTGGTACAGAGCGAAGCATTTGTCACGATGCAGGGGGACTTTGCACGATGTGCAAAAATATCTGGTCTCACTCCTGAGGCCATGCCTACTGCAGACCCGACATTTCCTACACGGTAGCTTTTGCTTGTGGGTGGCTTTGTATGCAACCATTACATGCTTCACAAAGCCACCCACTAATCTGCTCTGCGGGTCCCCCGGTGGGGCCCTAGGGTCGCGCTGCCCATCACGCCCCACCTGCTCAGCCCCTGCCTCCTCCTCATCCCCACCCCCTGCCTCCTCCTCACCCCCACCCCATGCCTCCGCCTCCGCCTCCATCTCCCCTGTCACCCCAGGAATCTTCTTCTCCTGACCCCCTGTGTAGGTCCGCGCCACAGCCCTGGTGAACCGGAAGAGGTTGTAGTAATGCCCTTGTGGGTGCCTGCTTTTGTAAGACAAAAGCGTTGAACATACATATTTGGATCAGATACATCACAAACTTTTTGGTCCACTTTCCAGTCTTACGTGTAACCGGATAGTACGAGAGGTTTTGATCCAGCTGGTCGACGCCGTTCATGAATTTATTGTACGACATGATTGATGACGGCTTGAGCATCTCCACCCTCAGTGCTTTG
>NC_140169.1:198578757-198588757 GCF_963971535.1 Notolepis coatsorum | reverse complement strand
TATCCTTTTTATAGCATTTCGAAAAGCTTTGGGAATTTATTTTTCTGAAAATAAAAAAATTTACCCATAAACTGCATTTATTGGAATATTCTCGAATACTCTAGACACGTTGTCATTTGTCAGCCTATTTATGAATCGTTTTCAAATAAACGCTAGATTATCGATAGTGTGTACTTATGCACGCTATAGACGCGAGCTCGATTATCTTATTTCCTCATCAGCGATCACAGCCAAACAGCCACATCACACATAGGGCAAACGCTGAAATCTCCGTGAAAACAGGTCAGATTATCCTAAGACTGGTAAAATAGATTCCGTACCTGAGATCAGATGTTATCCAAAAAGATTATTCCAATTCCTGATCGCCATTCCAAATATCGATCATGGTTATTGCTTACACTTACAGTGTTGGTACTGTAAATACACAATCGTCGCTGTTCTGAAGGCCGGCGATCACTTGGTCTCTTCAGATGCCTTGACGGAAAAATAAACTGAGCAAACTGACCACTCCCCCTGTATCAGTCTGAGCTGATGGGGTGCAGTTACACAGGGAGAGATGATAGGGGGCGGTATCTTCCCAATTGAGCTCAGAGAGACTCTGCAGCACTAACCCATGGCTCGATTGATGAAATATGAATTCAAATCGCCAATAAAAAAAATACGGCAAACAAACAACATTTTGCGTCGGTCGGCACTCAATGGGGGGTCTGATAAGACGACAAAACGCGTCCGTGGCACTCAATGTGTTAAGACCTCGGAATATGGAATACTCCCAAATTAGCATGATATTATCTGCCTGAGAGGTCGTAGTGATGGGGTCCAGGGAGCGAGAGCACCGCTCATGGCTGTAGTAGGGGCTGGCCACGGTCTGCTATAGCGCTCCAGGGCTGTAGTAGGGGCTGGCCACGGTCTGCTATAGTGCTCCAGGGCTGTAGTAGGGGCTGGCCACGGTCTGCTATAGTGCTCCAGGGCTGTAGTAGGGGCTGGCCACGGTCTGCTATAGTGCTCCAGGGCTGTAGTAGGGGCTGGCCACGATCTGCTATAGCGCTCCAGGGCTGTAGTAGGGGCTGGCCACGGTCTGCTATAGTGCTCCAGGGCTGTAGTAGGGGCTGGACACGGTCTGCTATAGTGCTCCAGGGCTGTAGTAGGGGCTGGCCACGGTCTGCTATAGTGCTCCAGGGCTGTAGTAGGGGCTGGCCACGGTCTGCTATAGTGCTCCAGGGCTGTAGTAGGGGCTGGCCACGGTCTGCTATAGTGCTCCAGGGCTGTAGTAGGGGCTGGCCACGGTCTGCTATAGTGCTCCAGGGCTGTAGTAGGGGCTGGCCACGGTCTGCTATAGTGCTCCAGGGCTGTAGTAGGGGCTGGCCACGGTCTGCTATAGTGCTCCAGGGCTGTAGTAGGGGCTGGCCACGGTCTGCTATAGCGCTCCGGTTGATGAGACTGGAGACCGGGGCTTTCGGGAGGGGGGGGGGGGTGGGGGGTCTTGGTTCCGCTGATTGGGTCTGGTGTGACTGCAGACTGGCTGTCTGTTTGGCAGGGCGGGTAGGAGACCCACTCCAGAGGAACAGAAATTATGTTTGAAGGGCTGCCAGGGAGAGATGAAGCACTGTGTGTGTGTGTGTGTGTGTGTGTGTGTGTGTGTGTGTGTGTGTGTGTGTGTGTGTGTGTGTGTGTGTGTGTGTGTGTGTGTGTGTGTGTGTGTGTGTGTGTGTGTGTGTGTGTGTGTGTGTGTGTGTGTGTGTGTGTGTCTCTGTGTGTATGTAAGTGTTTGTGTCTGTGTCCCTATGTGTGTTTGTGTGTGCGTGTGTGTCTCTGTGTGTGTGTGTGTGTGTGTGTGTGTGTGTGTGTGTTTGCTCTTTGTGTATGTAAGTGTTTCTGTGCGTGTCTCTCTGCGTGTGTCTGTTTGTCTCTGTGTGTGTGAGTGTTTGCGTGTGTGACTGCGTGTTTCTCTGTGTGTACGTGTGTGTGTGTGTGTGTGTGTGTGCGTATACACTTGCACGCATCTAATTTCCCTGAAGCAGAGATCCGATGTGAGCTGCCCATCCGGGTAGGACATGGGAAAGAGAGAGAGAGAGAGAGAGAGAGAGAGAGAGAGAGAGAGAGAGAGAGAGAGAGAGAGAGAGAGATTATCTCAGTGGGGTGTACCCCATTCACTGTTAAGATAGACCCAGTGTCTAGCTAATGAGGTCACACTTACTCACACGCATGCCTCATCCCTGCTGGAGGAGGAGAGAGGAGTGGAGGAGAGGAGAGGAGAGAGGAGAGAGGAGGAGAGGAGGAGAAGATGAGAGGAGGAGGGGAGAGGATGAGGGGATAGAGGAATAGAGCAACACATGGTTAAGATTGAAGCGTGTGAAAAGTTCAAACATGTTCCCGGCTTCATTCCGCAACATGAGATAAATATTTAATATCTAGTCAAATGAAAAAGAGGGGTGAGACGGAGTGTCCTTTAATGTGTGTGTGTGCCATACTTTGGTGAGCACTGAGCAGCAGAAGTGGGATTTTTTCACAGCGTATATTATATATACATATGTATAGTAGTTGCCTTCAGGAATGACATGCAGCACAGACGCAGGCTGGCTCACTCAGCAGGGAGGAGGATGTCTTGTGAAAGAGGAGCTCGAGTCACCGCCTGCCTAAAAATAGCTTCAATGAAGCTGCATTTCCGATTGAGATGCAGTTCCTCCTCTCTTCTTCATTTCATTGACTCTGACTGGCACACACCTCCTCCTCCTCCTCCTTCTCCTCCTCCTCCTCCTCCTCCTCCGCCTCAGAGCGTGTGCCCACAGTGTGCCCCGTCATCACCCCCCTTCTGTTCCCCAGACACCCTGGCTCTTATCTGGCTGGGCGACACACAGTCACGCCGACTCTGTGTTTTAACCCTTTCACTACCACACTACAGAAGGTTAACCTTTCACTACCAGACTACAGACGGTTAACCCTTTCACTACCACACTACAGAAGGTTACCCTTTCACTACTACAGACGGTGACGGTTAACTGTGGTAGTGAACGGGTTAACCACCTGTAGTGTGGTAGTGAAAGGGTTAACCGTCTGTAGTGTGGTAGTGAAAGGGTTAACCGTCTGTAGTGTGGCAGTGAAAGGTTAACCTTCTGCAGTGTGGCAGTGAACGGGTTAACCTTCTGTAGAGTGGCAGTGAAAGGTTAACCTTCTGTAGTGTGGCAGTGAACGGGTTAACCTTCTGTAGTGTGGCAGTGAAAGGTTAACCATTTTGTTAGTGCAGCAGTGCAATGGTTAATGAGAGGCTGGACAGGGTGACTCGTGAGAGGAGCCTGAGTCAGTGGCAGGCGTATCGTTGATTGACACACGAGGGGAGGCGGGATGAGTTACCTTTTGTTTCTTCTTGCTCCATTCCTCTCTCTCTCTCTCTCTCTCTCTCTCTCTCTCTCTCTCTCTCTCTCTCTCTCTCTCTCTCTCTCTCTCTCTCTCTCTCTCTCTCTCTCTCTCTCTCTCTCCCCTCCCCATCTCTCTCTTCTTCCCCTATCTATCTCTTTCTCTATTTCTCTTTTTTCATTTCCCCCTCTCTCTCTCTCTTCTTCCCTCTCTCTTTCTCTCTCCTCCTCACTACCAAAAAGTGATTCTCTTAGTTTCTTATGTGGATATTTCTTTCTTGATATAAGGAATTTCAAGAGTTTCTGAATATGTTTAAGAATTGAGGATTTCATTTTCTTCGTTTTACAATTCCTGGTGCAAGATACAGTATGTAATTATTTATGTAAGATAATCACAGTTCTTGATGAAAATCAATATTTCTAGAAAATTGTTGAAAAGTAAAAAATCTGTATAAAGAAATATAGAATATATTTAATATCCAGTGTTTCTTTTGCTCATTATTATTGTTTAGCAAATCTTTATCAATTTTATGCTTTGAAATGCAAATAGTAATTTGAATGGCTCACAAAGATGTTTATTTGTATTATACAAATTGCATCTTTCTTGTTTTCTTGGTATGAGAACCCATTTTCAGGAGAATTGATTCCCAAGGAATCATCTTTCTCTGTCATTCCTCTCTACTTATCTCTCTCTTTCTCTCCCCACCTCTATCTCTCTCTTTCTCTCTCCACCTCTCTCTTAATGTTTCTAAGCTATCTCTCTCCCCACCTCTCTCTCTCTCTCCCCACCTCTCTCTCTGTCTCTTTCTCTTTCTCTCCCCACCTCTATCTCTCTCTGTCTCTTTCTCGCCCCACCTCTCTATTTCTCCCCACCTCTCTCTCTGTCTCTCTCAGTCTCTTTCTCTCCCCACCTTTATCTCTCTATGTCTCTTTCTCGCCCCACCTCTCTCTCTTAATGTTTCTAAGCTCTCTCTCTCCCCACCTCTCTCTCTCTCCCCACCTCTCTCTCTCTGTCTCTTTCTCTTTCTCTCCCCACCTCTATCTATCTCTCTCTGTCTCTTTCTCGCCCCACCTCTCTCTCTTAATGTTTCTAAGCTCTCTCTCCCCACCTCTCTCTCTCTCTCTCTCTCTCTCTCTCTCTCTCTCTCTCTCTCTCTCTCTCTCTCTCTCTCTCCCCCCCCCCACCTCTCTCTATCTCTCTCTCTATCTCTCTCTCTCTCCCCACCCCTCTCTATCTCTCCCCACCTCTCTCTCTGTCTCTTTCTCTTTCTCGCCACACCTCTCTCTCTTAATGTTTCTAAGCTCTCTCTCCCCACCTCTCTCTATCTCTCTCTCTCTCTCTCAAGTTCAACATACAAACAATAACATATATATTAAGCAATAAAATATCATAATAAAGACAATCAACAAGAAACATATTAATTTACAAAATAGTCACTCAATCGGGTAGTCATTTTTCAAGTGTGGCCACTCAGATACATTTACAGAGCTTGTTCTCTTATTGTGTGACAACCATCTACATATTTTGCAGCTAATGCTGTACACTGACTTTTCTCCCCACACATGTATAGCAGCTTTTGGTGATCAGGGAGATGGATAAACTGTGCATCAATTTTATTTATTTTATCAGAGAAGACTTCTCTTAGATCCTTGTATTTCTCACAGTATAGCAGGAAGTGAGGTTCTGTCTCAACATCCCCCTGATGGCAAAGTGAACACAGCCTGGCCTCTCTGGGCAGCCAGTTTTGCCTGTGACGGCCTGTTTCTATGGCTAGACTATGTCCACTCAGTCTGTACTGTGTCAATGTTTTTCTTAATTTTATCTCATTCACAGTGGTCAGGTATTCTGCCACTGTGTACTCTCTGTTTAGGGTCAAATAGAATTCTAATTTACTTTGAGATTTGGTTGATTTCTTCCAATATTCTATATAATTTTCTTTTTGTTTTGAGATTATTTGGTTGGGCCAGATTTCTTGATGTCTGTCCTGAAGCGTTTGTGGGCAGAGATGTCCTACTAGCTGGCAGAGGGGACTCTTATCTGGGTTCATCTCTTGGCTCTGAAGGGTTTTGTAGTGGTAGGAGTTGGGGTCACTTGATAGGAGGTGTGTATAAAATTTGATGGCTCGGTTTTGAATTTGAATGATTAGGGGGTATTGGCCAAGTTCTGCCCTGCGGCTGCATGCATTAATCGCAGTGTGTCTGTGGACCCTAAGTAGGTTTTTGCACAATTCTGCATGCATGTTTTTCCCATTTTGGGAAGTCTTGGTTAGTTAATGGACCCCACACTTCACTGCCATATAATATTATTGGATTTATTACAGAATTTAGAATTTTGAGCCAGGTCCTAATTGGGATGTCAATTGGAATTTTCCTTTTGATGGCATAAAAAGCCCTTCTTCCCTTCTCATTCAGTTCATTCACAGCCATATTGAAGTTACCATTATGATTTATTTTCAATCCCAAATATGGGTATCTTTTTGTGTTTTCTAATATGTGTGTGCCTAATTTAAATGTATTATGTGAACTCTGAGACTTGTGTCTCCTTTGAAAGACCATGCCTTTAGTCTTCTTCATGTTTACGTTCAGAGACCATGTCTGGCAGAACTGGTGGAGGATGTCTAGGTTCTGTTGTAGACCCTCTTTAGTGGCTGACAGCAGAACCAGATCATCTGCATACATCAGTAATTGTACATTGGTATCGTGCAGAGTCAGACCGGGTGCAGTAGAAAGTTCTAATAACTTTGCTAATTCATTTATATATATATTAAACAATGTTGGGCTTAAATTGCACCCCTGGCGGACTCCGCGACCCTGGGTGAAGAAATGTGTTCTTTTATTGCCAATTCTAACAGCACATCTGTTTTTTGTGTACATGGATTTGATCAAGTCATATGTATTTCCTCCAACACCACTTTCTAGAATTTTTAAGAAAAGACCGTTGTGCCAAATTGAATCAAAAGCTTTTTCAAAATTGACAAAGCAGGAATATATTTAGTTTTTGTTCTGTTTTACGTGAATGTCAATTAGGGTTTTAAGAGTGTATATATGGTCAGAGGTACGATAATTTGGTAAGAATCCGATTTGGCTTTTACTTAGAACACTGTGTTCCGTAAGGAATTCTATGAGTCTGGTGTTGATGATACTACATAGAAGTTTGCCCAAATTACTCGTCACACAGAAGGGTCATGTTTATCTCCACTCTTGAATATTGGGGTTATGAGTCCTTCATTCCAGACATCAGGAAAATAGCCTAAATTTAGTGTCAAATTGAATAATTTTAAAATAGCCAAATAGTCCTCTATTTTGCATAATTGTTTATTTACGTGATTGTTCCTTTTAATTCTGATGGTCTTTTTGTAGTGTTTCAGTGATTCACAGTATTGGAGGCGTAAGGTGTCATTGTGTGGGTTTACGTGTTTCTGGTTTCTGGTTTCTGGGGACTCTTATCTGGGTTCATCTCTTGGCTCTGAAGGGTTTTGTAGGGGTAGGAGTGGGGGTCACTTGATAGGAGGTGTGTATAAAATTTGATGGCTCGGTTTTGAATTTGAATGATTAGGGGGTATTGGCCAAGTTCTGCCCTGCATGCAGGGGTGTAGCTCCAGATTCTGGGCCCCATGAAAGAATGTATTTGTAGGCCCCCAGTGAATGTAGGTTTGATATTCTTCTTAACTGTGTTCTAAGAACTTTACATTCTTTGTCAAACCAGTGGTCCTTTTTAGTTTTTCTCTGTTTGTTACCTGATCATTTTAATTTGGACTTTATTGCAGTTCTTTCAAATATATAATTCATGTGTTCTACAGCTAGGTTGACTCCTTCAACACTGTTAGAGTATGGCGTGGCTAGGAACGTATCTAACAGTGATTGTATCCCATCACTGGCGATGGCTCTCTGGTAGTCCTGCATGCTGTTCTGGGACCATCTGTAGTATTTGGGGATGTTGTGTAGTTTACTGGGCTGTGTAGGGGGATTTTTGAGAGACTCAGTTCTTTTCATGTATGCAGTGATCTGACTGTGGTCGGAGAGTGGGGTCAGAGGTTTGACTGTGAATGAACTGAAAGATACTGGATCCAGATCTGTTATCATGTAATCGACTGTGCTGCTGCCAAGGGATGAGCAGTAAGTGTACCTTCCTTGTGAGTCCCCTCTCACATGCCCATTGACAAGGTAGAGACTCAGTCCTCTACACAGCTGTAATAAGTCCTTCCCATTTTTGTTTATGGAGGTGTCATGGTTATTTCTAGGGGACGGGTTTACATGGTTGCATATGGTGTGGTCAGATATAAATTTTTCACCATGTGTACTGGTGAAATCAGGCACATGACCTTGACTTTGATAAAGACATATTTCTGACTCAAGGTTGGAGAAGATGTCGTCTGAGTAATATGGAGACCCAGTGGGTGGTACATATATTCCACAGATAAATAGATCTCTTTGAGAGGGGATTACTTCTTTATTTAGTTTTAACCAAATATGATTGTTCCCGGTTTTTAGAATCTGTATTGACTGGTGGAGTTGTGATTTGTACCAAATTATCAATCCCCCTGAGTCTCTGCCCTGACTAATATGTTTTGTTTTATTTGATGGCAAAATGACCTCTCTATAGTGTGGAGGACAGTGTGTGGCTACATCTTCTCTACACCATGTTTCAGTTAGGATTAAGAGGTCATTGTTTGTTATAGCCTGTACAAAATCAGAGTCTCTACTCTTCAGGCCGAATGTTGAAGAGCAAAGACCCTGTATGTTCCAACAACTGATAGCAAATGATTGCATTTTTGTACAAACAAATATATAAAGGTGTTCAAAGGGTATAAAGGTTATAATGTATAAGGGTATTCAATCAATGAAAAATATATATAAAGGTGTTCAAAAGGTATAAAGGTTATAGGGTATAAAGGTATTCAATCAATGAACAAACATCACAGAACAAATGTAACAACAACAAAGGCAACAACACGCAATTGGCCTGCTTTTATTTTTATTTTTTTATTTTGGGTCGACTGCTAGCTTGTAGTGAGAAGTATACTGCATAGCGTGTATAACATTTGTTTGATCTCATTCATCTCTGATGTGGGTGGGGGGGGGGGCCTGGTCAGGGCGGATGCATAGGTCATCTGCTGCTGGGGACGGTGAGGGGGTCGGCTGGGGGACGTCTCCTCTCACTGGGTGGGTTGGAAGGGTGGGGTGTGGGTGGGGCGGGTACATAGGTCATCTGCTGCTGGGGGCGGTTGAGGGGTCGGCTGGGGGGATGTCTCCTCTCACTGGGTGGAGTGGAAATGTGGGGTATAGGTGGGGCATGGGGTGCTGCAGGGGTTTGTGGGGTGACTCCTCATGGGTATCTCGTAGGCCTGTGCTTTCTCGGAGAGGCCGGTGTGTGACTGGGTCTGTTGGGGTTGCGTCCGAGGGCAGCATCCTTTAATGTTTTTGCAAATGTCCTCACTCCCGCATTGTTTAGGTGTAGCCCATCATGAAGGTCCCATGTGCCGATGTTTGTGTGGTGGGCCAGGTGGACATTTTGGAGGGCAGCACAGTTTCTTGAGGTCTCCATGTTGATTTCATGAATGATGTGTGGGGGGGGTGTCCATCCTGGGGAGGCGGGTGGAGATGACTACTCTGGTATGTGGGAACTCCCTGGAGGCCTTCTCAGCCACCTTGGTCATTGCTTCAGCAGTTCCACGCTGTAAATAGTGGAGGTAATTTGTGCCTGTGTGCACCACCATGTACTGGGGGCTCCCTAGAGTGTCCTGTCTGAGCAGCTCCATGGCGTGGCCTGTGTTCCGACAGCGCTTGGCTGTCACCTTGAGGCCCGGGAAGAGGCGTGCTGTGTCCAGGTATTTGCCATTGGAATCCATGAGGAGGACTACCTGGGCTTCGGGCTGGGCTGGTCTGGTGGACTGGGGCCGTGGCTTGGGTGGAGGTTGGGCTGCTGGAAGGGGGTCTGAGTCAGAAGGCATTTCAGTGGGTGTCAGGCTGGGAGGAGTTAGTGGGGTCAGGGGGGGAGCGGTAGATTCTTGTTTGGCAGTAGGGGGGGGGGGGGTGGGTGTTGGAGCAGAGGACCGCTTACGATCGGGGGGAAATGTATGTATTCTTTCTTCCTGTCGTTGTAGCTTTACTTCCTCTATCCCTCTGCGTAGAAGCTCCTCCCGGCTGTTTGTATCTTCCTTCATGGCTTTCATCTGGGCATGTAGGGTGTAGTTTTCCTGCTCTAGCTCCCGCATGGTTTGTGTGAGCTCCCTGACTCTCCTCTGGGTCTCCCTCAGCTATGAAGTGGTCTCCTCCCCGCTCTTCTTCAGATTACAGAGCTCCTCTCCCAGCTGCTGAATGGTGCAGGGCTCAGTCAGCCTGGCCAGAGTCCTCTCTTTAAATTCAGTAAAGTCCAGCTCCAGAAGAGATACGCTTTCTCTCAGCTGCTGGACCAGTTTGGAGGGTGTTGAAGGAGTGTGGATGGATGGGCTGACTGGTGCTCTTTGTGCTGGCAGTGGCATCACTGGATTCACTGTGTGGTTGGAGGGAGTTGGAGTGGCACAGTCAGAAGGGCTAGTTGCTGGTTTTGACTCTGATATTTCTGTGTCTGTGTTCACCTTGTCCTCTTCTGTCTGTGTGTCCGCAGCATTGGTATTGGGCTCTTCTCTCTCCACTTCCGTTTTTAT
>NC_140169.1:198411124-198578557 GCF_963971535.1 Notolepis coatsorum | reverse complement strand
TATCTATCTCTCTCTGTCTCTTTCTCGCCCCACCTCTCTCTCTTAATGTTTCTAAGCTCTCTCTCCCCACCTCTCTCTCTCTCTCTCTCTCTCTCTCTCTCTCTCTCTCTCTCTCTCTCTCTCTCTCTCTCTCTCCCCCCCCCCACCTCTCTCTATCTCTCTCTCTATCTCTCTCTCTCTCCCCACCCCTCTCTATCTCTCCCCACCTCTCTCTCTGTCTCTTTCTCTTTCTCGCCACACCTCTCTCTCTTAATGTTTCTAAGCTCTCTCTCCCCACCTCTCTCTATCTCTCTCTCTCTCTCTCAAGTTCAACATACAAACAATAACATATATATTAAGCAATAAAATATCATAATAAAGACAATCAACAAGAAACATATTAATTTACAAAATAGTCACTCAATCGGGTAGTCATTTTTCAAGTGTGGCCACTCAGATACATTTACAGAGCTTGTTCTCTTATTGTGTGACAACCATCTACATATTTTGCAGCTAATGCTGTACACTGACTTTTCTCCCCACACATGTATAGCAGCTTTTGGTGATCAGGGAGATGGATAAACTGTGCATCAATTTTATTTATTTTATCAGAGAAGACTTCTCTTAGATCCTTGTATTTCTCACAGTATAGCAGGAAGTGAGGTTCTGTCTCAACATCCCCCTGATGGCAAAGTGAACACAGCCTGGCCTCTCTGGGCAGCCAGTTTTGCCTGTGACGGCCTGTTTCTATGGCTAGACTATGTCCACTCAGTCTGTACTGTGTCAATGTTTTTCTTAATTTTATCTCATTCACAGTGGTCAGGTATTCTGCCACTGTGTACTCTCTGTTTAGGGTCAAATAGAATTCTAATTTACTTTGAGATTTGGTTGATTTCTTCCAATATTCTATATAATTTTCTTTTTGTTTTGAGATTATTTGGTTGGGCCAGATTTCTTGATGTCTGTCCTGAAGCGTTTGTGGGCAGAGATGTCCTACTAGCTGGCAGAGGGGACTCTTATCTGGGTTCATCTCTTGGCTCTGAAGGGTTTTGTAGTGGTAGGAGTTGGGGTCACTTGATAGGAGGTGTGTATAAAATTTGATGGCTCGGTTTTGAATTTGAATGATTAGGGGGTATTGGCCAAGTTCTGCCCTGCGGCTGCATGCATTAATCGCAGTGTGTCTGTGGACCCTAAGTAGGTTTTTGCACAATTCTGCATGCATGTTTTTCCCATTTTGGGAAGTCTTGGTTAGTTAATGGACCCCACACTTCACTGCCATATAATATTATTGGATTTATTACAGAATTTAGAATTTTGAGCCAGGTCCTAATTGGGATGTCAATTGGAATTTTCCTTTTGATGGCATAAAAAGCCCTTCTTCCCTTCTCATTCAGTTCATTCACAGCCATATTGAAGTTACCATTATGATTTATTTTCAATCCCAAATATGGGTATCTTTTTGTGTTTTCTAATATGTGTGTGCCTAATTTAAATGTATTATGTGAACTCTGAGACTTGTGTCTCCTTTGAAAGACCATGCCTTTAGTCTTCTTCATGTTTACGTTCAGAGACCATGTCTGGCAGAACTGGTGGAGGATGTCTAGGTTCTGTTGTAGACCCTCTTTAGTGGCTGACAGCAGAACCAGATCATCTGCATACATCAGTAATTGTACATTGGTATCGTGCAGAGTCAGACCGGGTGCAGTAGAAAGTTCTAATAACTTTGCTAATTCATTTATATATATATTAAACAATGTTGGGCTTAAATTGCACCCCTGGCGGACTCCGCGACCCTGGGTGAAGAAATGTGTTCTTTTATTGCCAATTCTAACAGCACATCTGTTTTTTGTGTACATGGATTTGATCAAGTCATATGTATTTCCTCCAACACCACTTTCTAGAATTTTTAAGAAAAGACCGTTGTGCCAAATTGAATCAAAAGCTTTTTCAAAATTGACAAAGCAGGAATATATTTAGTTTTTGTTCTGTTTTACGTGAATGTCAATTAGGGTTTTAAGAGTGTATATATGGTCAGAGGTACGATAATTTGGTAAGAATCCGATTTGGCTTTTACTTAGAACACTGTGTTCCGTAAGGAATTCTATGAGTCTGGTGTTGATGATACTACATAGAAGTTTGCCCAAATTACTCGTCACACAGAAGGGTCATGTTTATCTCCACTCTTGAATATTGGGGTTATGAGTCCTTCATTCCAGACATCAGGAAAATAGCCTAAATTTAGTGTCAAATTGAATAATTTTAAAATAGCCAAATAGTCCTCTATTTTGCATAATTGTTTATTTACGTGATTGTTCCTTTTAATTCTGATGGTCTTTTTGTAGTGTTTCAGTGATTCACAGTATTGGAGGCGTAAGGTGTCATTGTGTGGGTTTACGTGTTTCTGGTTTCTGGTTTCTGGGGACTCTTATCTGGGTTCATCTCTTGGCTCTGAAGGGTTTTGTAGGGGTAGGAGTGGGGGTCACTTGATAGGAGGTGTGTATAAAATTTGATGGCTCGGTTTTGAATTTGAATGATTAGGGGGTATTGGCCAAGTTCTGCCCTGCATGCAGGGGTGTAGCTCCAGATTCTGGGCCCCATGAAAGAATGTATTTGTAGGCCCCCAGTGAATGTAGGTTTGATATTCTTCTTAACTGTGTTCTAAGAACTTTACATTCTTTGTCAAACCAGTGGTCCTTTTTAGTTTTTCTCTGTTTGTTACCTGATCATTTTAATTTGGACTTTATTGCAGTTCTTTCAAATATATAATTCATGTGTTCTACAGCTAGGTTGACTCCTTCAACACTGTTAGAGTATGGCGTGGCTAGGAACGTATCTAACAGTGATTGTATCCCATCACTGGCGATGGCTCTCTGGTAGTCCTGCATGCTGTTCTGGGACCATCTGTAGTATTTGGGGATGTTGTGTAGTTTACTGGGCTGTGTAGGGGGATTTTTGAGAGACTCAGTTCTTTTCATGTATGCAGTGATCTGACTGTGGTCGGAGAGTGGGGTCAGAGGTTTGACTGTGAATGAACTGAAAGATACTGGATCCAGATCTGTTATCATGTAATCGACTGTGCTGCTGCCAAGGGATGAGCAGTAAGTGTACCTTCCTTGTGAGTCCCCTCTCACATGCCCATTGACAAGGTAGAGACTCAGTCCTCTACACAGCTGTAATAAGTCCTTCCCATTTTTGTTTATGGAGGTGTCATGGTTATTTCTAGGGGACGGGTTTACATGGTTGCATATGGTGTGGTCAGATATAAATTTTTCACCATGTGTACTGGTGAAATCAGGCACATGACCTTGACTTTGATAAAGACATATTTCTGACTCAAGGTTGGAGAAGATGTCGTCTGAGTAATATGGAGACCCAGTGGGTGGTACATATATTCCACAGATAAATAGATCTCTTTGAGAGGGGATTACTTCTTTATTTAGTTTTAACCAAATATGATTGTTCCCGGTTTTTAGAATCTGTATTGACTGGTGGAGTTGTGATTTGTACCAAATTATCAATCCCCCTGAGTCTCTGCCCTGACTAATATGTTTTGTTTTATTTGATGGCAAAATGACCTCTCTATAGTGTGGAGGACAGTGTGTGGCTACATCTTCTCTACACCATGTTTCAGTTAGGATTAAGAGGTCATTGTTTGTTATAGCCTGTACAAAATCAGAGTCTCTACTCTTCAGGCCGAATGTTGAAGAGCAAAGACCCTGTATGTTCCAACAACTGATAGCAAATGATTGCATTTTTGTACAAACAAATATATAAAGGTGTTCAAAGGGTATAAAGGTTATAATGTATAAGGGTATTCAATCAATGAAAAATATATATAAAGGTGTTCAAAAGGTATAAAGGTTATAGGGTATAAAGGTATTCAATCAATGAACAAACATCACAGAACAAATGTAACAACAACAAAGGCAACAACACGCAATTGGCCTGCTTTTATTTTTATTTTTTTATTTTGGGTCGACTGCTAGCTTGTAGTGAGAAGTATACTGCATAGCGTGTATAACATTTGTTTGATCTCATTCATCTCTGATGTGTGGGGGGGGGGGCCTGGTCAGGGCGGATGCATAGGTCATCTGCTGCTGGGGACGGTGAGGGGGTCGGCTGGGGGACGTCTCCTCTCACTGGGTGGGTTGGAAGGGTGGGGTGTGGGTGGGGCGGGTACATAGGTCATCTGCTGCTGGGGGCGGTTGAGGGGTCGGCTGGGGGGATGTCTCCTCTCACTGGGTGGAGTGGAAATGTGGGGTATAGGTGGGGCATGGGGTGCTGCAGGGGTTTGTGGGGTGACTCCTCATGGGTATCTCGTAGGCCTGTGCTTTCTCGGAGAGGCCGGTGTGTGACTGGGTCTGTTGGGGTTGCGTCCGAGGGCAGCATCCTTTAATGTTTTTGCAAATGTCCTCACTCCTGCATTGTTTAGGTGTAGCCCATCATGAAGGTCCCATGTGCCGATGTTTGTGTGGTGGGCCAGGTGGACATTTTGGAGGGCAGCACAGTTTCTTGAGGTCTCCATGTTGATTTCATGAATGATGTGTGGGGGGGGTGTCCATCCTGGGGAGGCGGGTGGAGATGACTACTCTGGTATGTGGGAACTCCCTGGAGGCCTTCTCAGCCACCTTGGTCATTGCTTCAGCAGTTCCACGCTGTAAATAGTGGAGGTAATTTGTGCCTGTGTGCACCACCATGTACTGGGGGCTCCCTAGAGTGTCCTGTCTGAGCAGCTCCATGGCGTGGCCTGTGTTCCGACAGCGCTTGGCTGTCACCTTGAGGCCCGGGAAGAGGCGTGCTGTGTCCAGGTATTTGCCATTGGAATCCATGAGGAGGACTACCTGGGCTTCGGGCTGGGCTGGTCTGGTGGACTGGGGCCGTGGCTTGGGTGGAGGTTGGGCTGCTGGAAGGGGGTCTGAGTCAGAAGGCATTTCAGTGGGTGTCAGGCTGGGAGGAGTTAGTGGGGTCAGGGGGGGAGCGGTAGATTCTTGTTTGGCAGTAGGGGGGGGGGGGGGGGGGGGGTGGGTGTTGGAGCAGAGGACCGCTTACGATCGGGGGGAAATGTATGTATTCTTTCTTCCTGTCGTTGTAGCTTTACTTCCTCTATCCCTCTGCGTAGAAGCTCCTCCCGGCTGTTTGTATCTTCCTTCATGGCTTTCATCTGGGCATGTAGGGTGTAGTTTTCCTGCTCTAGCTCCCGCATGGTTTGTGTGAGCTCCCTGACTCTCCTCTGGGTCTCCCTCAGCTATGAAGTGGTCTCCTCCCCGCTCTTCTTCAGATTACAGAGCTCCTCTCCCAGCTGCTGAATGGTGCAGGGCTCAGTCAGCCTGGCCAGAGTCATCTCTTTAAATTCAGTAATGTCCAGCTCCAGAAGAGATACGCTTTCTCTCAGCTGCTGGACCAGTTTGGAGGGTGTTGAAGGAGTGTGGATGGATGGACTGGCTGGTGCTCTTTGTACTGGCAGTGGCATCACTGGATTCACTGTGTGGTTGGAGGGAGTTGGAGTGGCACAGTCAGAAGGGCTAGTTGCTGGTTTTGACTCTGATATTTCTGTGTCTGTGTTCACCTTGTCCTCTTCTGTCTGTGTGTCCGCAGCATTGGTATTAGGGCTCTTCTCTCTCCACTTCCGTTTTTATTTTTGGGAAAAGCTCTTGAAATATGTTGAGGTTTGCTTCATTTCCCTGTACTAATACAGTCCCTTTAACATAGTAAGAGATTGTTAGAACTGGGTTATCAGTGTCCAGGGTCTCATCATGGCATATAGTGTGCCGTCCTCCTCGTCCAATGCCTTCTTTCACAACATGGTCATAGTGGTTACAGATCACCTGTTTCCAGGAGTTAACATGTTCTGTGTGGAAGATGAGGTCATTCATCACCTTCTTCTCATTATAGACAGTATAGTCAGCAAACAGCTCCTCTGGATGGGCCAACAGAGTCTCCTCCTTGTGTTTTTTCTTGTTTTTATTACTTGTGCATTTAGGAGGGTACTCTACTTCTCTGCTGCTCAGCTCTGTGCTGCTCTGCCTGTTTTGGTCCTTTTCCATGGCAACACACAAACTGACAGAGAATGTTGTTATTAGCCTTTTGTACAAAATATTATTTAGGATTTAGCTGGCTGGCTAGCTGTCGTTAGCTAACGTTCTGTGGGCCAGCGTCAGTAGTTGGCTAGCTAATTATTGTTGCTAATGTTCTGGGAACTAGCGGGCCGGCTAGCTAACATAGCTAACGGTCTGTTGAGCAAGCGGGCTGGTTAACTGTCGTTTCTAACATTATATTGAGCCAAGCGGGCCGGCTAGCTAACGTAGCTAACGTTATATTGAGCCAGGCGGGCCGGCTAGCTAACGTAGCTAACGTTATATTGAGCCAGGCGGGCCGGCTAGCTGCCGTAGCTAACGTTATAATGAGCCAAGCGGGCCGGCTAGCTAACGTAGCTAACGTTATATTGAGCCAAGCGGGCCGGCTAGCTGTCGTAGCTAATGTTATATTGAGCCAAGCGGGCCGGCTAGCTAACGTAGCTAACGTTATAATGAGCCAAGCGGGCCGGCTAGCTAACGTAGCTAACGTTATATTGAGCCAAGCGGGCCGGCTAGCTGTCGTAGCTAATGTTATATTGAGCCAAAGCGGGCCGGCTAGCTAACGTAGCTAATGTTATATTGAGCCAAACGGGCCGGCTAGCTAACGTAGCTAACGTTATATTGAGCCAGCGGGCCGGCTAGCTGTCATAGCTAACGGTATGTACCTGGTGTCAGTACCTGGCTACTCTATTTGCAGTTAGCCTCTTTAGCTGATGTCAGCCGTTGGCTCCTTGCTACTTTGTTTTCTCTGGTATAGATCCTCTTCTCTTTGGATTTAAGTGATGATCTTTGTCCTTTTGGATCTATGTATATTCATGTTGCCTTTGTGAAGTTATCTTTTCCTTCTGTTTAGTTCTTCCATTAAAAGTTGAATATTCTTTAGGGGCTCATCTTAGCTGTGTCCTGTCTATCTCTCTCTGTCTCTTTCTCGCCACACCTCTCTCTCTTAATGTTTCTAAGCTCTCTCTCTCCCCACCTCTCTCTCTCTCTCTCCCCACCTCTCTCTCTCTCTCACTCTCTCTCTCTCTCTCCCTCTCTCTGTCTCTCTCCCTCCACCCCCCTCTTCGTGTCCTCTTCTTCCCTCCTTTGTGTCAGCCTCTGTCTCAACACGGCAGTGTTTTTTGCTGACAGAGATGTTATAGTACACAGTATAGTATGGAGCACGTTTTCTGGGTTGAATGAAGAGGGTAGAGGAAGGCAGGATTCCATTGTCTGTCTGGGGCGCTTGCTGGCTCAGATACTAATGCTGTTATCTCCAGCCTGCAAGCGGTCGCCTCCCAACTCCATGTCCAACCCCCGCTCCCAGCACCAGCTCAGGGTAGTGTCCCTCTCCCTCCATCCTCCCCGCCAGCAGGACTAACTGGCTATAATACAGTAGGTGGCTGCTGTTCAGAGACACAAGACACACATTTATGTAACTGAAGCTGTGATAGAGGTGTGTAGTGTTCTCTATCGATGGCTGAAACACAAAACCTCCTCCCTGAAAATGTCACTTTTTTGAGAAAACAAAAAAAAACAATTGCAGAATGCTATTTTTCTAAGGATGCCCAATACAATACACTGCTTTTGGCTTTTAGAAAATATATTGCAGACAGACTGAATAGGTGCAGGTATAGGAGGTTTCTCATCATCCAAAGTGAAATCAGAAAATCTTTTACAGATAGGAGGTTTTGCGTTTCAGCCATCGATATACAGTATATATCTTTAAATGATGGTGAATACAATAATACATACTAGAATACTCTTCCTACGTCTAGAACAATAGTTTAGGTGAGGTGAGACTCAGGTTTCACACAAGTTTTTTTTAATTTAAAGTGTAACTAATTGTAGTTTTAAGCCATAACTATTATATATTATATTATATAATATAATATAATATTATTATATTATTATTATATTATTATATAAATATATTTTCTATAAAAAACAGCATTTAAAAGTGAATTGTATCCTTTTAAATGGCATTTTAAAATGAAAAATTGTGCTTGGAAAAGTACTTGAAAGTCCTTGAATTTCATTTTGCAATGTCTGTGGGAACCCTGCTCTACATTAGACGCTAGTCCATCGTAAGTTTATCCGTCTGGCTCGGGGGCGATGTCCAGCGTTTTGTCAGCGGTCTCGTCTCCAGAGGGAGGTGCAGCATTAACTGTCCTCGGGGAAGATGTCCAGCGTTTTGTGAGCGGTCTCGTCTCCAGAGGGAGGTGCAGCATTAACTGTCCTTGGGGACGATGTCCAGCGTTTTGTGAGCGGTCTCGTCTCCAGTGGGAGGTGCAGCATTAACTGTCCTCTGGGACGATGTCCAGCGTTTTGAGAGCGGTCTCGTCTCCAGAGGGAGGTGCAGCATTAACTGTCCTCGGGGACGTCTGTCCCGTCTGTTGGTGTTGTTGTTGTTGTTGTTGTTGTTGTTGTTGTTGTTGTTGTTGTTGTTGTTGTTGTTGTTGTTGTTGTTGTTGTTGTTGTTGTTGTTGTTATTGATTCCTCTTAGGAACCACAGGCGTGGCGGCGGTGTTAACGGATTGCTGTCACCAGGGCAACCCAGGCGGATCCATCACGAAGGCGCACGGCGAGTGTGTCTGGGTCAGAGGTCGCCTTGTTAACCCCTCGCGGCGAGCGCCCGCGGCCCGCCAACTCGTTTATATCCGTCGCCGCTTATCGCCCTTTGGCTCTCAAGACGCTCGGCGCTCCGCTCTGATCGATGGCCACTGTCCTCGGATATCAGGCTCCCCCCGTCTCGCCGGAGCAAACCATCTCCCGCTCTGTATCTCAACACAATCATCGCCTGTCAAATGGTGTCATGGTTATTCAAGCTTTAGCTTATATAATTTCAGATGTTAAAACTGATAAAGAAAATTTTTAAAACATGTTTGGTCACCAAGGTTTAAAATCGAAAAAGAATTTAATAATAATCGAGTACCTAATTCCAATGTATCCTGCAGGGTATTCCAGGAGTCAGGGATGCAGAAGCCAAAGGAAGATCTACCAAATGCAGTACAAATTCTAGGCACTTTAATGTTAAGCCCGAGCCCTATTTTCTGAAAATCCGCCTAAAAATACATACCTAAGTAAATGGAAGATCGCTCCACTACTACAAGGTCCATGTTCTTGGTATCTAGGGACATCTATGGATCTCATGGAATGCATTCCCAGTGTCAAAAATATTGTGTCTGTTACTAGGCTTGAGTCAATTGTGATGAAACAAAGGAGAATATAAATTATGATGTTTATTTGCATCTTTGACAGTGAATAACACCATGCTAAAAATGACCAGACATGAACTGCCACTGAGCTCGTTCAGCACCTTCTTGAGATCACGTGTGCAAAAAATCTAAGCAAATGAATAAAGGATGATTCAACAGAATGTTTTGTAGATACAATACTGAATTTTGTCATCCGGACACATGCCATTTGAAATGATAGAATATAGAATACCAGGCCTATAAATTACCTTATTATGGCAGCCTGTCTGCTTCTACAGAGTAGGATTATCTCATTCTGTTCCAAGTAAAAATGTACCATGGCTTATTTCATATAGCATATTTTTCTAATATTTTCTTTCGATTTTATCATTTGACAGCCAGTGTTTGTCAGTTAGCAGTGAGAGTTGTGTGTTTTCAACAGCACAGGCCAGCAGGGCTCGCACGCTTGGCTAGCAGAGCAGAACGTCTTGTCGGCCGATGTATTCATCAAGACAAACTCCTATTGACTTTTACCGAAGCTCCTTGTGGCTCACCGGGGAGCACTTAGGGGTTGAGTGCTCAAGGACACTTCGACATGCTGCCCGGGAGGAGCGGGAATCGAACCGGGAACCTCCGGTTTACCAGACGACGACTGCTCTACCTTCCGAGCCACTGTCCTCCCCCAGTTCTAGCTTGGAAGAGGGGGAAAAGTGTAAAAAGAGCCACTCTCTTCCTGTCTGTCCTGTCTCTCTGTACCTCTCCGTCTTCAAGTTTCAAGTTTTGTTTTATTTGTCACATACAAGCTACATGTATATTACAGTGAAATGCTTGGTTCTGTATGAGGCCCCTGAGAATGTGCTTTTAATACAGTAATTTTTTTTTAAAAGAATAAAGACCAAACACTATACAAAATATACAATATACAAAACGAAAGTACAAAATGCAAAAATTAGGTAGATATGTAGTGCAAACAAATATTGTAGTAATAAATAGATACAATATGATGTAGTGTTAAAAAGTTTAACAATCGCCTCCAAAAGTGGTCATTTTAGTTTTAGTTTTTGAGGACTGCATACTTTTTTGCAAACCAAAATACTATACTTTATACTTATAGCACATGGATAAGCCTGGTCTCTTTTGATATTCTGACCAAATAAAGAAAATTCACTTTTAGTGCTAATGAAATAGAGAAACATAGGTCTGAACTTGAGTTGTAGAAAAACGTGTTTTTCTGTAGTAGTTAGTAGTCCAGAGGTAGTATTTCCCAAACAAATTGTATGGCTGTGTCCATAGCCTGAAGTCTTGTGTAGTACATGTCCACATTTCATAAAAAAGGGTGAGAGAGCTCAGAAAACGATTTTCTCATACACTTCAATGCATTCGATGGAGAATTCTCTTCCTGTTTTGGCTCGTGACTTCTCAACTACATCCCTGATTTGCTCATTCCCACCTGGGGTACCATTGGAAAGCCCTACTCATTGGTTACAACCCTGTCTAATAATTTTTGAGATCACCAAATGATTGACGGAGGTAGAGGCTCGAGAGGCAGGAGTAACACATATCGGCATGTAACATGAGAACCGCTGAATGGATTTTGTTATCGACAGGCAACAAATAGGGCTTTAATTCAATATATATATATTGTAAAAAATATGCACACCCGAGCCGCTAGAGGTCGCCAAAGTGCCGGTGGGCAAATCGTTCTCAAGAGGGCCCACATGTGGGCCGTTGCATGCTAAGAGGTAGTGTCTGAAGTGAATGTTAGATGTGAGTGTTTAAAGTGTTGTCACGTTAATTATTCTTCATGAAGAGTCACTCAGGAGCAGTTGACATCTTAATGTTAATGAATTAATTAACTCCTGACTGACCCCTGCTAAGTGAGTGACAGCAGCTGTCTCCCTGAGAGTGGCTGTCTCGTGGTGATGACCGGGGTAGTGGACGTCCCGTGATGATGACCGGGAGGATGTGACCCTCTCTGCGCTCCCACGCCCCCATGCCTCACATAGATCCGCCATCAGCTCTATTTTAAAATATTTCAAAATGTTCAATTGCTATTGCATGCACTTATCTGTGTTTTACTACACACATGAGTGCATGCTTACCAACTGTTCACCTGTTTTATTGCAACACTACTATCACCGACATCTAAGAAGGGAGATCCCCCCTTGAACGGCCCTTCTAAGGTTTCTATCCTCCACATTGCCTGTGGTGCATTTTTTCCTATTGCTAGGTTTTTAGTGATTTTTTCCTTACCTTCGTGTGGGGTATGTCTGGGAGTGTTGCATTCATTTATAATTTTTTTTTGGACTTTATGGTATTTTTGTTTTGTTCTTGATTTATTGTGATGTTTCTTCTTGACTTGTTTAAAGAAGACGTGTCCGGCCCATGGGGACATTAACGTGTGTTGTTGGGCCTTACAAATTAATTTGATTTGAAATTTGATTTGGGGGAGTGTGCAGATGCTTCACCAGAACCGCTCTCTCTGATTAATAGTCGCAATGAGAGAACATTTGGATGTGTATTTTATTATTATTATTATTATTATTATTATTTTTTAATATATATATAAATAATAATTGAGGGTTTTGGGGGAAGAAAACATTAAGATGATTCAATGTTTTAAGGTTGTTGTTCAGGGTGCATCTCACAGATCTAAGGGCTTGTAGCTGGAGAAACATGGGCTGAATAAGGAATAAGTGTAACATTAGCGAATAGCAGGACTATTTATTTTTTTATTTATGTATTTATTTTTTTATTAATTAATGTATTAATTTATTATGTACATCTAGTGTACAGAGGTGTATATGGGTATATATGTGTGTGTGTATACTGTATATATATATATATATATATATATATATATGCAAATATTACTATTTTGAAATGTCTACTGAGGAGGGGATATATGAATATATGTTGTGTATTGAGACAAAAATAGTTGTTCAAGGATATTATTAGTATTATTATTTGTTTATTTATTTATGTTTTGTATTTCGAATCTCAAGGCCCCAGTGTCCTTGTGGCTTTTATTGTGGTGGTTAGTGTTGAGAGCATGTGAGTCAAGGCTCACGCTTCCCAGGCTGCCATGTCAGCCATTTCTCTCCTTTACTTTTCGCCCTCTTCTCCCTCCTGTATTTTCAAGTTTCAAGTTTCAAGTTTCTTTAATAGTTGTCATACAGAAGTACAGAATACTTTTATACAAAATGCTTCTTACTGTTTCGCTCCAGAGACTGTGTTAGACAAGATAGTATGAAATAAAATAGTATAGCATGTAAAATAGAAGTAAAAATAGAGGTCACAGTGTTCAGTATAGACATATGTACAATGTTCGATGCAGAATAGAAGTAACTGAGTTACCATACAATATACAATATACTATGCAATGTACTAATATACAATACTATATAGTGCAGAGCAGAAATGGGATGAGGTACAATTTAGGTACAATTTACAGTAAGGTGTGCGAGTTGTAGTGCAAATCCTTTACCAATAAATATAAAGTGTAAAGTGTGTTTAGGTGTTCTAAAGTGTGTAAAGTGGGTGCTGCAGTGAGTTGCCCGTTTAAAGTGAGTGTGTGCGTGTGGATGTGTGTGCTGTGTGCATTTGATGGTTGCTGCATAGTGTTTATTGTTCGTTCTCCCTGCCTCTCTCCACTTCATCCCTCTCTCTCTCATCTTCATCCCTCTCTCTCTCTCTCTCCTCTTCATCTCTCTCTCTACTTTCTTTCTCTATCTCTCGCTCTCGCTCTCACTCGCTCTCTTTCTCTCTCTCTCTCTCTCTCTCTCTCTCTCTCTCTCTCTCTCTCTCTCTCTCTCTCTCTCTCTCTCTCTCTCTCTCTCTCTCTCCACTTCATCTCTTGCTTTCACTCTCTCTCTCTCTCTCTCTCTCTCTCTCTCTCTCTCTCTCTCTCTCTCTCTCTCTCTCTCTCTCTCTCTCTCTCTCTCTCTGTGCGCATGCGTGTGGATGGTGGAGCGGGTGGTTTGAGTGTGGTGCTGCCGAGAGTTTGTGGAACGCGTGAGTCTTCTAAACTTTTCCTATCTTTATGTTGTTTTGTCAAATTGTGAATTAGACTGTAGTTTATTTGACTGGTTGTGTGTTGGTGGTGAGCTGGTAGCGTTGTCGGTGCTCGCCTGGGCAGCTGTCTGCTGTCACGGTGACAATGGACTTCGCGCGTTTGACCAGGAAACATGGTTTTAAGGTCTCGCCGGCTTTTCCGTGTTCAGTAGAGACCTGTAGTCTCGCTGTTGCAAAGGTAGTAGGCGCTCCGACCGTTAAGTCCGCGGCAAGGATGAATGGTGGTGTCGTATTTTTTCTCGATGATTTGAGTAAAGTAAATCGTTTGATTTTGGATGGTTTGGTCATAAATGATACTTTTGTCTCGGTTATGCCGCTCACAACACCGGCCAAAAAGGTGATGTTGTCAAACGTTCCTCCGTTGGTGGGTGACGAGCTTATATTGAGGGAACTCACCAGGTTTGGGAAGATAGTATCTCCTTTGAAGAAGATGTCTTCGGGGTTTAAAGCACCTGAATTACAACATGTGGTTTCTCACAGAAGGCAGACGTTCATCATAATGAACAAACGTGATGATGAGTTGGATCTTAATTTTAAAGTAATAGTAGATGGGTTTGAGTATATTATTTTTGCGACAACACAGAACATGCGATGCTTTACGTGCGGAAAAGAGGGGCATCAAAGACAAGGGTGCCCTGGGGAGGGGCCAAGCAGGGTAAATGATGGGAAGAGCACAACGAGGAAAGAGGGAGCAGCTTGGGGTGTGGTTCAAGGGGTTGAGGGGGGGGGGGGTAAAGGGGAAGAGGGGTGGAGGGGAGGTTTTTGAGAAGGTTATTGTACCAGATAGAAGTGATAAGGAAAGGGAAGGAGTGGGTAGTAAGGCTGGGGATGAGGTACAGGGAACATTGGGTGGAGATAGAAATGTGGGGGGGGGGGTAGAAGGGGTTAGTGTCAGCCGGGACACGTTGAATAGCCAGGAGAAGAGTGGAACTGTTCAAGGGACAGATATTGGGGATGGGAATGAGGGGGGGGGGGGTCGTGGTGGAAAGGAGTACGGAGGATGTAAGTGAACAGGTGGCTGTAGTCGGTCTGAAGGGACAGGGTGGGGGGGCTTGTGTCGACAGGGACACGATAAACAGCCAGGAGGAAGATGGACCTCTGGAAGTGCAGGGGACAGTTGGTGGGGATGAGAATGAGGGGGGGGGGGGGGGGGGGGGGGTCGTGGTAGGGAGGATTACGGAGGATGGAAGTAAACATGAGGTGGAGGTCATTGAGCTGCAGGAACAGGGTGGAAGGGCTGGGATCAGTGTGGATGAGATGAATGGGCAGGAGGAAGGTGGGACTGTTGGAGGAACAGGGTCAAAGGACTCAGGTGGGGGGGTCAGGGTGGAGGAAGTAGAGGATATTGACATGGGGGAGGGAGACGACGGGTTGATGGTTGTTAGGCAGAAGAGGAAGCTAGAGAAAGTTGAGTTGTCAAGCTCTCAAGCTAAGAAGGCAGATGTGAAGGAAGTACTCAGCCATACACAGTGCTCACAAGAGAGTATATGGTCGGAGATGGGCGCTGATGAGGTTGATGAGGATTTTGAGGGCGATGCAGCTGATACGGGCTTTGAGGGCTATTCATTGGAGAAAATGAAAGGTTTTTTACAGGCGACAAAAAATAGGAGGGGAGTAGAGGTAACTGATCATTTTCCTGATAAGGCGTTGTTTATTGAGTCAGCGAGGAAAAATATTAGGTTTCAAGGGGACGGTCGTTTTGTTGAAACAGAGATGTACAGGATGAGAAAAATTTTACAGAGGGTACAGCGGGACCTCAGTAAGGGTGAGGACGGAGTGGACTCAGTGTAGTTTTTTTTTTTTTTTTTTTTTTATTTATTCTTAATGGGGGGTGTTTTTAGAGTGGATTTTGTTTGGTTTGTTGTATGGGGAAAGGGACATGGGGAGAGTGTTTTTTTTTGCTCCTTGACCTCACTGTTTTTCTTATCTCAGGTCCCAATTGAAAGGACTGGTGTGTTGTCAATTGGGGATGGACATTTTAAGGTGTCCCTTTACCGGTTGAGGTTTTTGGTACAGGGGGTTAAGAAGGACCTCAACAAAGAAGATGATGATGGGGGGGAATTGGTATAGTTTTGTTGTTTTGGTGATTTTGTTCACGTGGGTGTTTTACTTTTTTTTTTTTATGAGCATTAATTTTAGAGTGGCCACGTTGAATTTGAATGGGGCAAGGGACATAAAGAAAAGAGCTCTGTTATATGAAATGATCAAAGTGAAAAGCATTGATGTTATGTTTGTGCAGGAAACGCATAGTGATATGTCAAATGAAACAGACTGGAATACAGAATGGAAGGGTGAGGTGTTTTTAAACTCCCTGACCTCAGTGAGTGGGGGGATTGGCATTTTATTTTCAAAACGGTTTGTACCTTTGTCTTTTGATATACAGTCGAAAGTGGGGGGGAGGCTGATGGTAGTAACAGCCGAGTTTGAAAGGCGTACTATGGTTTTTATTAATATTTATGCGCCTGTGGTTGGTTCAGAGAGAGCTTTGTTTTTAAATGAGCTCAATGACACTCTGAGGAGTTGTAATTCTGATGATTTTTTATTTCTGGGTGGTGATTTTAATTGCACTCAGAATAATTTTTTAGACAGGAACCACTTTGAACCTCACAGAGAATCGCAGAGGATTTTAAATCGAATAGTAGAGACGCATGATCTTGTGGACATTTGGAGAAGGTTAAATGACAACAAGAGACAGTATACTTGGACTCATGTTAGAGAAAATGTTATTTCTTTAGCTAGGTTGGATAGGTTTTATTGTTTTAAACATCATTGTGGAGTTGTTAAGATGTGTAAAATTATGCCGGTGGGTTTTACTGATCATTCGTTGGTTTTAAGTGATGTTTTTATTTCAAGGGTAAAACCAAAGAGTGCTTATTGGCATTTTAACTCCACATTACTGTGTGATGTTAATTTTAAGGAGACTTTTATTTTTTTTGGAAAAGGTTTAGGGGTGAACAAGAGGATTTTTTGTCCCTGAGGCAGTGGTGGGACTGTGGGAAAGTTCAAATTAAACAGTTGTGTCAGCAATACACTCTTAATGTCACACGGGGCATTACAAGGTCAATGAGGGATCTAGAGGCTGAGATTGAGGGCCTTCAGAATATGTTTGAGCCCATACGGAGTCAGGGATATTTTGAGGTTCTAAAATCCAAGAAAAATATGCTTAAGGATCTGCTAGGCATGCAGGCACAGGGTGCATTGGTTCGGTCGAGGTTCCAAAGTGCTAACTTGATGGATGCACCTTCCAGTTTTTTTTTTGGTATGGAAAAGAAGAATGGGCATAGACGTTTTCTGCACACTTTGCGTACGGCTGAAGGACGAGAGCTAACAGAGGACGGAGAGATTCGGCATGAAGCTGTGAGTTTTTATTCACGGTTGTATAAGAGTGAATATAAGGAGAATGAACCGCTGTTTGCTTCTTTTTGTGAGGGTCTTCCAAAGATCTCTGAGGAAGAGAAAACCGGTCTTGGGGACCCTCTGGGTCTGAATGAACTGTACAATGCACTGCAGGGAATGGAGGGGGGAAAGCCCCTGGCATTGATGGACTGACCATTGAGTTTTACAAAGCTTTCTGGGAGGAGATGGGTGAAGATCTGCTGGAGGTGCTCAATGAGAGTTTTGAGGAAATGTCATTGCCTTTGAGCTGCAGGAGAGCGGTGATAACGTTGTTACCCAAGAAAGGAGATCTGCAAGACATTAAGAACTGGCGGCCTGTTGCGATTCTCTGCACGGATTACAAGCTTCTGTCGAAAGCCCTGGCCAACAGACTCAGGGAGGTGATTGGGGAAGTCGTACATAAGGATCAAACCTACTGTGTGCCTGGCAGATCCATTACAGACAATGTGTCTCTAGTTAGGGATGTTTTGGATGTCTCTAGTTCTTTGGGTTTAGATGTTGGTTTTATTTCATTGGACCAAGAAAAAGCTTTTGACAGGGTTGAGCACCTCTATCTTTGGAAGATTTTGGAGCGTTTTGGTCTCAACCCGGGTCTTATAGCTATGATCAAAGTTTTGTACCGGGACATTGAGAGTGTATTGAAGATAAATGGGGGGTTGAGTGCTCCGTTCATTGTAGAACGTGGGGTTAGGCAAGGGTGTCCATTGTCAGGAATGTTGTACGCTATTTCAATTGAACCTCTACTGTATAGGATACAGGCTGGAATCTCCGGTCTGGTTTTACCAGGTTTGAAAAATTCGCAGATATTATCTGCATATGCTGATGATGTTTTAATCCTGGTCACACATCAAAAGGATGTTAATGTTCTAGGGGAATGTGTTAGTGATTTTAGTTTTTTAACAATGGCAAGGGTAAATTGGGGAAAGAGCGAGGCATTAGCAGTGGGGAAGTGGTCTGGTGGTTTACCAGTCTTGTCAGGGGGCTTAAAATGGAAAAGAGGGGGTATCAAGTATCTGGGAATTTTTTTAGGTGATGAGGTAACAGTAAAGAAGAATTGGGAAGGGATAATGGAAAAGATGAAAGGAAGAGTAGATAAATGGAAGTGGTTGTTACCAAAGATGTCCTACAGAGGAAGGGTGTTGATAATAAACAACCTGGTAGCCTCTGTACTATGGCATCGTTTGGCTTGTATGGAGCCACCTAGTGGATTGTTAAAAAGCGTGCAAGCTATTCTAGTGGATTTTCTTTGGGACAAGTTACACTGGGTACCTCAAGCTGTTCTGTTTTTGCCTAAGGATGGGAGGGGGCAAGGGTTAATACATTTAGAGAGTAGGATGGCTACTTTCCGTCTTCAGTTTGTACAAAAGTACCTCACTTATGCAGGTAATATTCTAGTGTGGAGGAATGTTGCAAGTGTGATTTTAAGGAGGGCAAATGGGTTCGGTGTTGATGCTGGTTTGTTTTTAATGGATGGTCATGTGTTAAGTTTGTCAGAACTGTCTCCATTTTACAAAGGGGTTTTTAAAGCATGGAATTTATTTAAAAGAAAAGTGTCTGAATCTGCTCTTTCATTGTATTGGTTGTTGGGAGAACCTCTTGTTGGAGGGGCAAGATTGGATGTTACGGACAGTTCGACACCAGGACTCAGACATATACTGTGCAAAAACCGTATACTCACGCTGGGGAAAATCGTGGATATAGCTGGGCCAAGGTTAGAGGATGGTCATGCTGTGACTAAACTGCTGGGTCTGAACTCAGTTCGAAAAATGGATTATATTTTAAAACGGTGGGCTGAAAGACTGTCGTTGGAAGATTTTGAACTTTTGAGGATGTACTGTGCGGGGGAGGAGATCCCAGATGAAGAGGACCCTTTTCCTGAAGTGGAACTTTATACTGATATTAATGGTTGTTCTGGATGCCTTTTGGATGAAACAGGTTCGAAAGGACTGGATTTTTATACTGTCGGTGGTAAAGTTATTTACAACTGTTGTGTCAAAGCTCTCAACGCGGGAAAGCTAAATGGGAGAGAGGACTCTGTGTGGAGAAAACATTTTGATGTGGACTGTGTTTTAAGTCCAGGATGGAGAGCTTTGTATAAACTCCCATCAAAAAAAGGACTGGGGATTTACAGTGGAGGATTCTCCATGGTGCTGTTGCTGTAAATGCTTTTATTTCGGTTGTGAATCCTAATGTTTCAAATGAATGTCCTTTCTGTGGTTGTGTGGAAAATATTTTCCATTGTTTTTTAGAGTGTGGGAGGCTTGAGTTTTTATTTGATACATTAAGAATCCTGTTTTTGTCTTTTAACATGGAGTGGTCCAAGGCTGTTTTTATATTTGGAGCTGGGTACAGAAGAAGCAATGGTTTTAAGTGGAAACTGTTAAATTTCCTGCTGGGTGAAGCAAAATTGGCAATTTACCTTACAAGAAAGAGCAAGATCGAGGGTGAAGTGTTTCAGGAGTTGACCAGTGTGTTTTCAGCATTGGTAAGGGCAAGGGTCTGGATAGATTTTAGGTTCTATAAGGAGATGAAAAATGTAGATACTTTTGTGGAACAGTGGTGTTATGAGGAGGTTATTTGCTCGGTGGTGGATGACTGTTTGGCCTTCTGTGATGTTTTCATGTGAATGTACCATAGGTATTTTTTTGTGTGGTTTCCTGGTTGTGTAGTTGGAGTTTGGGGTTTGTTTTCTTCTCTTCGTTTTTGGTTTTGTTGAGGTGTGAGTTTTTTGTTTTGTTTTTGGTTGTTTAAAGTTAGTATTGGTGTGTAAATAATAAAGTTTTTTTATAAAATCAAAAAAATCTCTCTCTCTCTCTCTCTCTCCTCTCTCTCTCTCTCTCTCTCTCTCTCTCTCTCTCTCTCTCCTCTCTCTCTCTCTCTCTCTCTCTCTCTCTCTCTCTCTCTGCCTCTCTCTCTCACTCTTCCTCTCTCTCTCTCTCTCTCTCTCTCTCTCCCTGCTCTCTCTCTCTCTCTCTCTTTTACCTCTCTCTCTCCCTCTCTCGTTCCTCTCTTTCTCCCTCCCTCTCTCTCCACTGCACCTCTGCATTCTCTCTCTCTCTCTCTCTCTCTCTCTCTCCACTTAATCTCTCTCTCTCTCCCTCTCTCTCCACTGCACTCTCTCTCTATCTCTCTCCCTCTCTCTCTCCCTTAATCTCTCTCTCTCTCCTCCCTATCTCCCTTCATTTCTCTCTCTCTCTCTCTCTCTCTCTCTCTCCTCTCTCTCTCTCTCTCCCCCGTCTCTCTGGGGAGCAGGACATACATCTTATCTCTGCGCTGCGAAAACCCGGGTTGTTAGAATTCTATTAGCTGTAAATATCAATAAGGATCCTCACTTAGTGACGTTTCCCCGTCGCTCTCTTCAGCCTCATCCGGCTTTGAACGTCCCGTCGCTCTCTTCAGCCCTCATCCGGCTTTGATCGTCTTTTATTGTTTAGTCAAACAAACCACCGCGATTTATGGCCGGAACCCTGACAATCGCCACTTGAACGGATATATGCGTTAGATTTTTAGTACCTAACCCTAAACAGAGGGTGATAAAGTGAGAGAGGGAGAGGGGGGGGAGTGTAGAAAAGGAGGAATTATACAGGGATTGGTTTGCCAGCACACGCAACGTGAATGAATGAATGAATGAAAACTTTATTTAACAGATTGCAGAATGGGTACAATACAGTACGGCTCAATACATACAATTGTTAAGGGGATGCAGACCTGAGAAAGACGTTTGTCTTGTTTCCATCAGGGTCCCCCATTTTCAATTCATATAGACATTTATGACATACACAACATACATGACATTTATGGCATAGGGACATATAGGTATTTAGTACTGATACATTTGTGACATAGGCGGTATTCAAATATACAGTACTGTTACCCCTAGATCCTGACAGAGTATATACATATGATGGGGAGGGGACTGTACATTAGGAGGGGGTGGGTGGGTGGGAGGGAAATATACATACGGCGGGGAGGGAATATATACATGCGGTGGGGAAGGCACGTGCCTTTCTGCTGCATTGGTGGAAGTATTACTTTATAAATACTTGATGCGGGAGAGCTTCTGTGCAGAGGAGTGATCAATCATAACTGTATTCTGACACAGTTTATACACTATGGTCCCATTCATAATCATTGAAAATAGCCTTGGGGAAGGTCCTCCCATGTTATCATGTATAGTATACATAACAGAAGGCTTGCACTGGCAGCAGTCTTTAGTGAGTTAGTAAACACACATTCATCTTGTCGCACATCCACATTACACACACACACACACACACACACACACACACGCACGCACACACACACACACACACACACACACACACACGCACACACACACACACACACACACACACACACACACACACACACACACACACACACACACACACACACACACACACAGACCTTCACCCCTGATGGTGGCTAGGTCACATGACATTACTTACTACCCCCCACGGTGCCTCTTCTTTTAATGGGTTCTTTAATTCACTTCCATTGTGTGCTCCCTCCCGTCTGTGGCTCAGGGGTACACGGGTGGCGCTGGAAGGCTGCAGATAATAATAATAACTTTATGTATATGTTATGTATAGCACCTTTCATACAGGGGATTGCAGTTCAAAGTGTTTTACATCAGTAAGAAATAAGACATAAAATCTGTGTAAAACAAGCAGCAAGAGCAAAGCATAAACTGGGATAAAATAATGCAGATATATTTATCAAATCATATCAGAACCTCACGTTCCAAGGCTTCTTGAATTTCTGTAATGTGTTACAAAACATGATGAAGGTTATAGTATGCACCCAGCGTAAGTAAAATAATAGCAAGGGTAAAATGAGCAGACATAAAATCACAGTTTTTCACATTAGGATCTAACATCCCAACAGGCCACCTTGTTTATGGTTTGATTCAGTTTTAGTAGAATGTAAAAGACATGAATGATGAAATGAGCACATAAAGTGCAGACATACTATAAAATCACAGTTTCTTTACAGTGTATTTTACTTTACAGACTGTACAGTTCAAAGTCGTCTTTACCCTCTGTTTGGTATCCACAGTTTAAAACCTGACAGTCTTCCCTCCTGTTTGATACCCACTTTGACTCTTCACACCTCCCACTCAGGGCAAACCTCCCTCTCAGCGTGCAGTTTTCTCTCTCAGGGCGTGGTTCTAGGCCTGGGTCTTACACAGAGTTAAAGCCTGACAGTCTTTCTTGCTTGATACCCACACCGTTTAACACATTGGACGCCAGACCCGAGTATAGTCGGGTTAACTCGCCGACGCTTGAGCACCAATCACGAGTATAGTCAGGTTTTAATCGTTATTTATTTTATTAGCGATATCCATTCATTTTCATCCATCCAACCTGATGTTATCGTTGGGAATGGGTCTGAGCTTGCAAAAGGGCAAATACCGCCGCCTATCGTCTCCCGGATGGTATTGCACATCATTGGATTGGATTGGCTGGGGATGTGCGTCAAAAATAAAAGTCCGGTCCAGGTTTTCCTTCTTGGGCATGCAGTATCGTTATACCACATTGACTGGGGACACTCTGAACAGCGTGGATTATGTGTTTTGGATATATAACGTTGGATCAATAAACGCGATCAATATTTGGAATGCCGATCAGGAATTGGATTAATCTTTTTGCAGGACATCAGATATGAGGTAAGGACTCTATGTTACCAGTCTTGGGTTAATCAGATGTTTCTTTCACAGCGATCACAACATTTGTGTGTGTGTGTGTGTGTGTGTGTGTGTGTGTGTGTGTGTGTGTGTGTGTGTGTGTGTGTGTGTGTGTGTGTGTGTGTGTGTGTGCGCGCGTGCATGCTGTTGAAGCCGACCAATGCACGGATAAGCGATTTTTCAGCCCGCTTCTGTATCGTGCATGAGGACACATATACTATCGATAATCTTGCGTTTATTTGAAAACTATTCATAAATCAGCCGAAAAATGACAACGTGTTTTGTGTATTCCACTAAAGGGCTATTATCGCGTCTTTCTCTGGAATTACTAGAAATCACCAAAACTATACTCGGATTCAAAACGGTATAAAACGGATGTACTGATGAAAAAACTATCCATTTTGTACATGTTGACTGCAAGCAACTCATTGATAAGCGACGGGTGTATTAGACCCATAGCCATAATTTAAGATATATTTTAAGCACTCGCAAATCTCCCCGTCCTCCCATTGATTAAAGCGGCGACCATCTAGACCTATATTCGCCATATAGCTCTGGCGCTGAATGTGTTAATATCCGACAGTTTAGAAAGATAATGAAGGAGGCCAGGCCTGGGACTCAGTTTGTCTTGTGTCTCTGCCCTGCAGGCTGGGGTCAACATCCTTCTGCAGGACGTCAACGGGAACGTCCCCCTGGACTACGCCTCCGAGGGCAGCGAGACCAGCTACATCCTCCGCACACACCTGGAGGACAACGGTAACTGGGACTGTGCTGTCTTGTTGTTGTTGTTGTTGTTGTTGTTGTTGTTGTTGTTGTTGTTGTTGTTGTTGTTGTTGTTGTTGTTGGTGGTGTGGTGGGGGGTAGTGTTGTTGTGTTGTGTTATCCCGTATGGAAAAACAATATCAGAGACACATATGGGTAGATCCACAAAGAATGGATTGCACGGTGCTACTTGCACCCTTACTTACAATTCATTATGAATTGGGGACCGCGCAGGTGATTGATTGAATGAACATTTTATTAACAGATTGCAGAATGGGTACAATACAGTACGGCTCATCATATATACGTGATTGGGAGCCGACGCTTGACGGCCAATCATGTATATATACATTTTTTACTAGTTTTTTCTTTAATATCCTATTCAATGTCACAGAGCTGTATTTTGGCTGGAAAAGGCATATTGGGACTCGGAAAGTGCAGTACCGGCCAGATCCTGGTATTGGCGCTGTCTCAAGAATGCAGTAATCCTTGTTGCAGACTTGGTGTCACATTTTTTACGCTCCGGGCGGACTTTTCTGTTCTGTTCGGACTTTTTGCGACGCCGAATTCATTATGCAGTAAAGGAATATGGCATCAGCCAATGGACATATGATCTAGCAGATGGCGATCAAATAACTGGAAAATTCTTTTTGGAATCCAACCGGCCACAGGTAAGAGCAATTTGACGTAAATTTCAGCTTGATCCTGCAAGGATTTAATAGCCATCCCCCTGCTCATCTTATGTTGTGGTAATAATGAATTCCATTATTGGTAATCAATAATCAGAAACGACTTCCCAACCCCCCCCCCCCCTTTCATGCATTCGTGATGGAACATAATACCGATCATATGCATTTGGATTTCTAACTCTAGCTTGTGTAGGGATGAAACGCCAATCGATTTAACGTTATTAGCATAGCGCCTTATAAATAACGTTGCAGGAATTATCCCAGATCATTCCGATATAACACTCATATTCACCACGGTATAAAACGGGAACGTATTGATGAAAAAATTACTTCTTTATGGCATATTGAACGGAAGGTTCATACTGTCAATTGACAATTTAATTGGACCCATAGCTATAATATAAAATATAGATTTAGCTCTACAAACAACGTGACCCACAGTGGATGTTTGTAATGGAAAGGTGGCCTTCCTAGAGTGGGGCCCATCTAATGGCTGGCTGGGAATGTGTTAAGGGGATGCAGACCAGAGAAAGACTTTCGTCTTGTTTACATCAGGGTCCCCCATTTTCAATTCATAATGAATTGTAAGTAAGGGTGCAAGTAGCACCGTGCAATCCATTCTTTGTGGATCTAGCCCATAGTTTCTGCCCTCAGGAAGTTTTATAAGAAACACATCGTTTCTGCCCTCAGGAAGTTTTATAAGAAACACATAGTTTCTGCCCTCAGGAAGTTTTATAAGAAACACATAGTTTATGCATTCAGAAGGTTTTATAAGAAACACAGTTTCTGCCTTCAGGACGTTTTATAAGAAACATACAGTTTCTGCCTTCAGGTTTTATACGAAATTTATAGTTTCTGCCTTCAGGTTTTATAAGAAACGCATCGTTTCTGCCTTCAGAAGGTTTTATAATAAACACAGTTTCTGCTAGAGCCATATGAAATCCGTTTAATTTTTTTCCAAATTCTATTAATTTTTTTCCAAATTCCGTTTTTTCCGTTTTAATATTTCAGAATTCTGTATTTTGCTTTGTAGGCTCATTTTACCATCAGAAATAGTGTCTAATAAGTGGGAATGAATAAATGTCCACAATTTAATAAGATATAACAGTCCATTTAATAGGGCTGTCTTAAATACTTCGAAGCTTCGTTCGATGGGCATGGGATTCGAATATGAAAATAAATTTTGATTATTAAAAAATATATAAATATAAATGATATTTTTATTTTTTTTATTTTGCAAAATCAACTCTGCCTCTCTTTGTTAATTACAACAAGCAATGCTGTTTGTTATTTAAGATGAGGTCGGACTCGGCACTGAAAGATTTGTGTTCATTGTGCTGCTTTTATAAAGCCTCAAATGACGGCTTACAATATTTCATGAAAGCAAAGTGTTTTGTTGGTCTAAGATTTGAAAAGTTTAAAACTTTACAGCACTGACAAAGTTAATAAATTATAAATCTTTTTATTTTTTTTATTTTTTTTTTACAGTCCGCGATTCCGTCCGCGATTCCGTGAATGCGGATTTCATATGGCTCTAGTTTCTGCCTTCAGAAGGTTTTATAAGAAACATATATTTTCTGCCTTCAGGAAGTTTTATAAGAAACATATAGTTTCTGCATTCATGTTTTATAAGAAATGTATAGTTTCTGCCTTCAGAAGGTTTTATGAGAAACATATCGTTTCTGCCTTCAGAATCTTTAATAAGAAACATATAGTTATATATCATCTGGCTTCGCGTCTCGCTCTGCCTACTGAGATATATCATTATCTCCAGCACCTAGTGTGCTCTGGGAAACAAAACAAATGCACCCACTTGCACGTGACCATGCCACTCCCATGCGTGCCTCTATATTAGGCAGGAAGTGGTCACGCCTCACCCTTCCTCATTCTTTTTCAAACGTGGAAGCAGCTCACATCAAACAGGAACTTTATTATGAATCGTAGGGAGAAATTACGCAATGTTGGGCTTTCGCCAGAAGTATGCCAGCCTCCGGATCCTTCTTGGCACGTCCAGACAGCATGGCGGTCCTATCCTGTGTTTTTTCCTCGTCGCTTGACAGCGGGCCGATAGACTTCGTGCGACAGTTGGCAGTCGAGCTACGTCGCGCTCAGGTAGGACCTGCGCTGGCAGGCGTTGGTGCTGGCATGTGTAATACTGCTTGTTGTCTCATGAGATGACTGGGCGATGTATTGGCACGGGGGGGTGGGATATTTGGATAAACGTGGTCATCATGACTCACTGTTGGATGTTTCTCCAAGTATCTTAGTGCGTGCAGCTGATGCTAATGCTACAATGTTGGAGCGCCGTTTCCCATGTACCCCGCCGGGGCTGTCTTTACTCTTCCCTCCTCTTAACCATTCATGCTGACGGTCGATCAGTGTCTAATGTTGGGGGTTTAGCGGAGGCTTATTTACCCTTTACATGGGTGGATGGGCTGACGACAGGGCTCAGGGCAGGTGTGCATTTTGTGAATCTATGAATTGAAAATGGAGGACCCTGATGTAGACAGGACTAACGATTTCTCTGGTCTGCATCCCCTTAAAGGAAAACTCCAACATTTTGGGAAATTAGCTTATTTGGCATCTACCCTGGAGTTAGACACGAAGATACATACCCTTTCTCTTCTCTGTACATGCAGTAGGAGTAGGAAGACACGCGCCGTTAGCCTAGCTTAGCGTCAGTCACTGGAAGTCACTGTCCCGTCTCCCTGTCTCCCTGTGAGTTGCTCTCCCGGAGTGATGACCGGAGTGTCGGATGTCACATGATGAAGACCGGGAGGATGTGACCCTTGCTGCGTGCCCTCCTGTCTCCCTGTCTCCGGCTGTCTCGTAGTGATGACCGGAGTGCTGGACGTCCCACGATGATGACGGGGAGGTTGCGACCCTCTCTGCGCCGCCCCCTATCTCCCTGTCTCCGGCTGTCTCGGAGCGATGATCGGAGTGTTGAACGTCCCATGATTAAGATGGGGAGGACGCGACCCTCTTTGCGCCGCTCCTGTGCCTCAAATAGATCCGCTATCAGCTCTATCTTTAATCTTTCAAAATGTTCAGTTGCTATCAGCTCTATCTTACATTTTTCAAAATGTTCAGTTGCTATTCCTTGCACTCATCTGTGTTTCACTACACACATGAGTGCATGCTTACCAACTGTCCGTCTGCAACACTACTATCACCGACATCTAAGAAGGGAGATCCCCCCTTGAATGGCCCTTCTAAGGTTTCTCTCCTCCACACTGCCTGTGGTGCATTTTTTCCTATTGCTAGGTTTTAGTGAGTTTTTCCTTACCTGTCTGGGAGTGTTTGTATTCATTCATTTATTTTGCATTTACAGATGAAGCCTTTAGTTTTCATGGACACTTTGCCGCGACGCGCGCACGGTTATATCACGTCGTTTTAATTAATTAGGAACCCAGGCTGCTGTTCTGTTTTATGCCGCCAGGAGGCGCAAAGTCGACCGGCGGCGGTCTATTGAGTATTGACTTCCTCATTCATCACTGTGCCTTTGTGTTGATAACACGAGCCACTGTCAACGTTGGGACGGCGCGAGACTGAGAGAGACTTTATTGTGAATTTAAAATACGCTGGTAAAGTGGGGAGGGAGATTGTTCATTCAAGTAAGCTATAATACAGTATTATATGGCCACCAGACATATTCTCTCCGTGAAATTGCATTTATCCGTCGCGCAAAAAGCTGTTTTCTTTTACTTTGAAAGATTGTCACTTCCGCCTCAGTACTCAGCTACAGGGAATGAAATACGTTGGTAAGCTAGCGAACATTGCATTCCTTATTAATTTCAGTAACGTTATGTTTTTCATCTGGAATGCAACTGTCTGGATTATGCATTGAAACTCGAAAGACAGTAAATAAACTAATAAAACGTTCAAACTGTTCCAACTTGTGTATTGTTTTCATAAAAGTTGACTAAGATTGTACTCTTGTATTTTGCACTGTACAGTATGTCACAGGTGAGCTTGCTAGCCATTTGATTGTTAACGTGATACTCTGCAGTGCAGGTGAATAAAGTAGAAGCACTTCTTATAGTGTACAATAGGGGAAATAAGTATTGTTCAGTAAATGTATTTCCAATTAGCGTATTCAAGCTAAATTTGCACCAGACGTTTGTATTAACTCAAGAAATCTAAACATTAAAGTCCATATGTAAATAAAGTTATGTGTAATCAAGTGGAATGAAACAGGAAAAAAGTATTGGACACACTAAGAAAAAGCAGTACACCACAGCAAGGAAAGGCAAGGAACTAGCTGAAAACCAAAAGTAATTAGGAGGCAACTCTACCTACTATCTGTGCTAATAATGTCAACTGGGTTAGCATCGACCTCAGCATCCCTCAGCATCGACGGGGCACCGGTTGAGAGAATCAACAGCTTTAAGTACCTCGGAGCCTACATATCCGAGGACTAGACATGGACCACACACATTGAGAGTGTTGTGAAGAAGGCACGACAACACCTCTACTTCCTCAGGCGCCTAAGCAAGTTCCAAGTCAGTCAGAAGATCCTTAAAAACTTCTACTCATGTACAATAGAGAGCATCCTGACTGGCAACATCACCTCCTGGTTTGGGAATAGCACTGCACAAGACCGAAGCAGACTACAAAGAGTGACACGTTCAGCCGAACGCACAATTGGAGGGGGGCTCCCCACCCTCCAGAACATTTACAACAAGCGGTGCAGGGGCAAGGCTAAGAGAATCATTAAAGACTCCAGTCACCTGAACAACTGCCTCTTTGAATTGCTGCGGTCAGGCAAGCGATACCGAAGTATCAAGGCGAGCACAGAAAGACTCAGAAGAAGCTTCTATCCCCAGGCCATCAGGCTGCTCAACGAACAATGAACACTACACAACAACAACCATCAAACGCACATAGCACACACATCCACACGCACACACTCACTTTAAACAAACACACTGTAGCACCCACTCCCCACACCTTATAGCACACACTCACTTTAAACAAACACACTGTAGCACCCACTCCCCACACTTTATATTTATTGATGAAGGATTGCACTACAACTCGTACACCTTACTGTAAATTTTACCTAAATTGTACCTCATCCCATTTCTGCTTTGCACTATATAGTATTGTACATTAGTACACTGCATAGTATTGTATATTATATGATAACTCAGTTACGTCTATTCTGCATCGAACATTGTACATATGTCTATACTGAACACTGGGACCTCATTTTCTACTTCTAATTTACATGCTATACTATGTTATTTGATACTATCTTGTCTAGCACAGTCTCTGGAGCGTAACAGTAAGAAGCATTTTGTATGAAAGTATTCTGTACTTCTGTATGACAACTATTAAAGAAACTTGAAACTTGAAACTTGTTAGAATATATTGATGGGCTATAAAATGTTTTTTTGTTTGTTACCAAGGTGCCACACAAGAAACATCAACTGATGGGTAAAAGCAAAGGGCTAGCCTCTCAAGACCTTCACAAACAGATTGTTGCAAATCATGAAAATAGAATTGGCTAAAGACGTATTTCACAACTTCAGAATCTTCCAGTAAGCACCATTGGGGGCATTATCCATAAGTGGAAGCAACATCACTCCATCATCAACCGGCCATGCACTGGTGCTCCTCGCAACATTTCTGATCAGGGAGTCAGAAGGATACTGATGGGCCAAAATCACACCTGAATACTGCGGGTGATCATACAGAAAGCATCCTTGAAGCTGTCATTCCAAACAAAGTTTTAGTTTTGAATCACTTCTCTTGTAACACAACTCCTGGTCTACAGTTCTCCTGGTACAGTGTGTAAACCCATCTTAGGTCCCGTCATCTATTAACAGTCTATACTGTAGTTGAGGGGAACCTGTGTCAGAATAGTCATTCTTATGGTGAAGGTCAACTATTCCTGATTTTGCTATAGGGACCCACCGGAACCCATGCAAGGACCGGCTTTTTATTTAATATTTATTTCAGATATTGATTGAAGTGTGTTTTTAGTCGACGGCGAAAGATTGATCGGGTTTCGACTGTCCTAACTGTGATGAGAAGTAGGAATGACCTTGACTGAAACTGACTAAACTCATGCCTTGATCAAATCCATTAATAGCTAAATAGAACTGTGTTGATTAAAAATTGCACAGTTGTGTTTCTAGGGTGCCAGGTGAAATAGGCATGTTGGAATACCACCCACATATTGGCATGAGGACAGTACTTATCGTTTATTAGCACATCTTTTGATGAGTTGGTCCCTTACACTTTAGAAGAACAAGTTACAGGTTGAAAAAACCCTCAGCTCAGAACTAGGCAAAATCTGCATATGGCTCGCTGATAACAAACTATCATTACACATGGGCAAAACAGAGTCCATTCTCTTCGGTTCAAATCAAATCAAATCAAATTTATTTATAGGGCCCGACAACACACGTTAATGTCCCCATGGGCCGTACAGGTCTTCTTTAAACAAGTCAAGAAGACAACATAACATAAGTCAAGAACAGAACAAGAACACAATAGGGTCCAAACATTTTTTAGATGAATGCAAATAAATGAAAGAATGCAAGCACTCCCAGACATACCCCACGCGAAGGTAAGGAAAAACTCACTAAAACCTAACAATAGGGAAAAAAGCTCCACAGGCGGTGTGGAGGAGAGAAACCTTAGAAGGGCCATTCAAGGGGGGATCTCCCTTCTTAGATGTTGGTGATAGTAGTGTTGCAGACGGACAGTTGGTAAGCATGCACTCATGTGTGTGGTGAAACACAGATGAGTGCATGCAATAGCAACTGTACATTTTGAAAAATTAAAGATAGAGCAAATAGCGATAGCAACTGAACATTTTGAAAGATTAAAGATAGAGTTGATAGCGGATCTATTTGAGGCACAAATAACAAACTCAGCAAGACCGACGGCTTCTCAGTTACAGTGGGTGACAATATGGTCATAAGGAAACAAGATATTACCTACCTGGGTTCCATCCTAGAGGCAAATCTTTCCTGTGACAAAATGGCATCCAATGTAATAAAAAAAGTCAACCAACGAACTAGATTCTTGTACCGGTTCTCGTCTCTGGTAAACAAGAATACCCTGAAGACTCTGGCAGGAGCACTCATTCAAGGGCACTACGACTATGCATGCACCTCATGGTACCAAAGCACCTCAAAGGCGCTAAAAACAAAATTACAAACATCTCAAAACAATCTGGTCAGACTACTGCTTGACCTTACTCCTAGATCCCACCTCACCCCTGCCCACTTTGACAACCTAGGATGGCTTAGAGTAGATGCAACTTGCAATGGGCCTGGTCTACAAGATACACTACACGACCAAGGTACCCATGTACATGTCAAAATACTTCCCACTTTCAAAAACACTCTCAAAAAACACCTACGGGAGACTGCAATTATAAACTGGCCCCTGTAAATGTCCTAACACAACCCCCCCCCAATGTACAGTAAATGACCAAGTATAATAATAATAATAATAACTTCGTTTTATATGGCGCCTTTCAGAGGACCCAAGGTCGCTTTACATAGGGGGGGGGGGGGGGGAGATGACAAATTAACAAACATAGTGGACAGACACAACATATACATATAAAGTGAGAAAGTTAGGGGTTGAAGGCCAAGTTGAAGAGGTGGGTTTTGAGCAGTTTTTTAAATGAGTCCAGAGTTGGGGCGGTGCGGAGTTCTGCGGGGAGGGAGTCAATATTCCAATGTACAGTTTTGCTTGTTCAGTTGTACAGTGTCCCCCACCCACTCCTCCTACCCAACCTCCCCCCCAACCTCCTCCAATGTACAGTTTCTATGTCAAATGTATATACTCTCTTTTCTGGACTATTTTCAAATCACAAACAGTACTGTATTTGCAAATCTGGTATGTCATAGATGTAGCAGTACTGTCTATCTGTATGTCATGTATGTCATATATGTTATGATGAATTGAAAATGGGGGACCCTGATGTAAACAAGACGAAAGTCTTTCTCTGGTCTGCATCCCCTTAACAATTGTATGTATTGAGCTGTACTGTACTGTACCCATTCTGCAATCTGTTAATAAAATGTTCAATCAATCAATCAATCTCCCCGTACTGTGGTTTCTTCTCAACCTTGGGGGAAATGGAATTGAGGTACATGAGTGTAGCAGATAAACATGCTCCTTTAAAAAAGTTCACTGTCAAATCAGCCCCATGGATAGATAGTAGTTTAAGGATTTTAATGAATGAGAGAGACATAGCCAAAAAAGCATCAGTGTGTTCCAGTTCTGCTGCGCCAACAATTAGCATTTCAATGGTGTGTTTGTGTGTGTGGGGGTTTCGCCGCATTACAATGTCACACCTACAGTACATACACAGTATAGTCACTCTACTACCCCCCTGTTGGGATGGAGGGAGAGACGAGACAGACTGAATGAAAACTTGTTTTCAAGTTTAATGTACATTAAGTTGTAAAGCACTTTGGATAAAAGCTCTATATAAATGCTGTACTCTGTCGTCTACTCTAAGCCATCCTAGGTTGTCAAAGTGGGCAGGGGTGAGGTGGGTTCTAGGGGTAAGGTCAAGTAGAAGTTTGACCAGTTTGTTTTGTGATGTTTGTAATCTTGTTTTTAGCGCCTTTGAGGTGCTTTGGTACCATGAGGTGCAAGCATAGTCGTAGTACCCTTGAATGAGTGCTCCTGCCAGAGTCTTCAGGGTATTCTTGTTTACCAGAGAGGAGATCCGGTACAAGAATCTAGTTCATTGGTTGACTTTTTTTATTACCTTGGATGCCATTTTGTCACAGGAAAGACGACAAGCACAACACCAGCCTCTGCCACAGCGATGCATGTCAAGCTCTCTCTCGTCTGTTGTGCATTAACGTATTGTGTGTTTATAAGCAAGTATTACACCATATTCAAAACACAGTCCTCTCAAATCACCATGTCCTCCAACACACAACCTAAAGAAGTTTGACATCCAACCACAGTGCAAATGTAACAGTAAAGTGCAATAGTGATATACAATGAACAGGTGATTAAACTCTGTGTAAAATATATAAATTAGTACTACTGAGTAATAGTGCTAATTACTACTCAGATGTATGTATAGAGTTGTAGTATAATACAGTGATAAATGCTTATGTCATAAAGGACAGTTATTAATGTGATACTGCATTTGCACACATTTGTTACACCTGATTTTGTAAGTAAGAGGTCTGGACATGGACATGGTTGCAGCCATTTGTTTTATTATTCATTTCAATTTGGAACGTCACACAACTCAAGCAAAGTAATAACATGGAAGCATGTTCTAGTGTGAGGAAGTGTGCTCTTCTGTCCAGCACCTAGTATTTATCGTTTGGATGCGCTTGCTGCTGTAAACCTTGTGCGAGACATGGTTTTGGATCCATCAACTTTAGTACTACTGAGTGTAGTGCTAATCAGATGGCACAGTCTCTTACATTTCAAATGCATGGGGAGGAAGAGTTTATACCCGACATTTCATTAATAAAACATTCTACATTAAAGCTCTTATATAACCGTGAGACAATAATTTTTGCTTTGGCTTTTGGGACCTTCGTCATTCTGGAGACTGCTATGATGTTGTGGTCACTGAAACCTACAGGAACAGAGACTGCCTTTGAGCATTGGCCTGGCACGTTTGTATAAATATGATCAATACATGTAGATGAAATGCCAAATGCAAAACCTGTTTCTATCTTTTCTAAAAAATATTAAAACCTTCTATAGTTACAGCAGAATCAGAGAAGGAATCATCAAGGTGCGTTTCAGAGATGGCAAGGATATTAATCCAGTTAGCTTTGACCATACATTCAATTTCATAGCACTTATTTCTCAGACTACACACATTGATATGAGCTATAACCAAAACCCTTATGCAAGCCTAGCTTAATACAGGAAGTGTCAGTAGGCCTACCGACCATAAAGCAATAGTCTCAATGGGTTTCAGAATAACCAGGGAGTGATACTGGAGTCCCTAAACAGTTGGTTGTTGATATATAGTCTATCCACTACAAGGGCGTTTGTTTAAGCTTCGATGATCTTTTACTCAGTTGAATGAATGAATGAATGAAAACTTTATTTAACAGATTGCAGAATGGGTACAATACATTACGGCTCAATACATACAATTGTTAAGGGGATGCAGACCTGAGAAAGACGTTTGTCTTGTTTCCATCAGGGTCCCCCATTTTCAATTCATATAGACATTTATGACATACATAACATACATGACATTTATGGCATAGGGACATATAGGTATTTAGTACTGATACATTTGTGACATAGGCGGTATTCAAATATACAGTACTGTTACCCCTAGATCCTGACAGAGTATATACATATGATGGGGAGGGGACTGTACATTAGGAGGGGGTGGGTGGGTGGGAGGGGAATATACATACGGCGGGGAGGGAATATATACATGCGGTGGGGAGGAGACTGTCTATTAGGAGGTGGTGGGGGTTTTGGGCATTTACGGTGGCCAGTTTCGAATTGCAGCCTCCCGTAGGTGCTCTTTAAGGGCGGTTTTGAATGTGGGCAGGGATTCACATTCCTTTACAGCTTTGGGTAGGGCGTTCCACATTGTTGTGGCATAATTGCGAAACGTGTTTAGTCCCTTGTTTGAGCCGAATCTGGGTTTAACATGATTTGTTGAGCTTCCTCTGGTGTAGTGGTTGTGGTATTCACTGACCTTTGGGAAGTATTTTGACATGTACATGGGCACCCCGGTCGTATAGTGTATCTTGTAGACCAGGCCCATTGCAAGTTGCTGTACTCTGTCGTCTACTCTAAGCCATCCTAGGTTGGCAAAGTGGGCAGGGGTGAGGTGGGTTCTGGGGTTCAGGTCAAGTAGTAGTCTGACCAGTTTGTTTTGTGATGTTTGTAATTTTGTTTTAAGCGCCTTTGAGGTGCTTTGGTACCATGAGGTGCACGCATAGTCATAGTACCCTTGAATGAGTGCTCCTGCCAGAGTCCTCAGGGTATTCTTGTTTACCAGAGAGGAGATCCGGTACAAGAATCTAGTTCGTTGGTTGACTTTTTTTATTACATTGGATGCCATTTTGTCACAGGAAAGATTTGCCTCCTTAAGTTTGGGCTTAATACAGTCTGTAATCTTCTGTGACTTTGTCTGAATGTTAAGCTATTTCAGTACAATAAATGCCCCTCTATACAGTTAAACTGGCCTGATGGTGTAGCTTATTTCCCCATTGTACACTATAAGAAGTGCTTCTACTTTATTCACCTGCACTGCAGAGTATCACGTTAACAATCAAATGGCTAGCAAGCTCACCTGTGACATACTGTACAGTGCAAAATACAAGAGTACAATCTTAGTCGACTTTTATGAAAACAATACACAAGTTGGAAGTTTGAACGTTTTATTTTTACTTTCGTCTTGTTATATCAGGGTCCCCCATTTTCAATTCATAATGACATACATGACATACAGGTAGACAGTACTGCTACATCTATACATTTATGACATATCAGTTTTGCAAATACAGTACTGTTTGTGATACAAAGTAGTAGTAGATAGTAGTATAGACATAGCAGCATAGTAGGTAGTAGTAAATAAAACGATATGCAAATATACAGTAAGGAACCTGACGTGTCGCTAACTCCGCCATCACAACCATTGAACTATTATAACTCTGTTACACCTATACACGCCTGGCCCATAGTAGGTAGTAATAGATAGTAATACATACTGTACTGTAGTCAGAAATAAAACGTTACCAAAAGAATAATATTCTAATGATATTATCTGTCTAACTCGGCCGTCCCCGTCCACTACGGCTGATGCAGACTCAGCCGAACATTTAGGCAAATCACAGACGCCGATACCACTAAGTTCCAGCATGGGGGAGAGGAGAAGACTGTGTTTACTGTTACGCCTGTATGCTAAACGCTTTGTCTCAAGACTTAAACTATGTTTTACCGTGGCAGAGGGCACAGGACGTGACCGTCACCCTCTAGGAGGTGTCTATACGACATGTGTCTAGAGTAGTGATATCTATATAACAAAAATTAATCTATTCTAAGGTGTGTGCACTGCATCTTACAGTTATCAGACTCGTCCAGTAGAGGCCGACCTTGGGGGAAATCAGACTCATACAACAGTTTGACCCTGAAATGATACTACAGTCCCCCGTTGTGGGTTTTATATACCCACATATGCCCATAGTAATATCTCAATCAAACTGGTCATACACCTCCCAGGTACCATAACCTTTTAACCTTAGCAAAACCACCTAAAAAAACAAAAAATTTAAAGAATCTCTAAAAAACAGTTCAAAACAGTTCATTTCTTTACAGTACCGAATCCCGACTCATCCATATACCCCCCACCCTCGTTATTTCACTTTCACACACATTTATCAGTTATTATAAGTTGACATCCAGTCTAGGTCAGTTTCTCTATACAAAGAGAACATCGTCCCATGTATCAGCTTTTTTGTTTATTTTACTATACTTATCATGTAATTAACCAAACATGTCTATTTGTGTGTCTGACTCTGAAAGAAAAGGATTAATACATCGCACCAAAAGATTTAAACATTTCTAAGAAAAGAGGGAGCATAAAATCAAAAAATATATAAAATGTTCTCCCTCCAGGATCACTGAGATCCCAATTATCATTAGCTTTCCACTTGCTTTTTTTCTCTATCTATACCTCCGAGGTCTCCTGATAGCTTGTTGTGGACGAGGACATTGTTCTGGACTTGTGCTAATCACTACTGCTTCCGGTTCGTCTGGTACACCATCAAAATCCACAGAGGAGAAATCATTATGTTCCAATTTATAATTTTCTCCTCTGCCTGGCTCCTGTAGGAATCCCTCATCCCCTACCGATGGACAATTGTGTTGTCCTCTGTCTGGCTCCCCATAATCGTCCGCATCTTCTCCTTCGTTTAGGAGTTGCGCTTCCCCCGTTCCCTGCTCAGGGGTCAGCGGTTCAGACTCCAATTCTTGGCCAATATCTACCGCTTTTACGCAATGCGAAAGATGGTACCACATCGGTGAACCTTCTACCTGTAAAGCCTTTTCGGTGGCTCGGACGACCTTGTAGGGTCCTTCTCTTCGGTAGGATCTGAGGTGTACTTAACCTACTCACCTCCTCCTCTTGTTCTGCCTCCTGCCTGCTGGAGACATGAACAAGAATCTCCTCGTGGATCTTTGACATGTACTTCACGTACTCGCGCATCTCATTGTCCAGGATGTCCAAACTCGGACCTTTGCCTGACGCGCGCAAACCTGGCACCACCATGCAATGACCGATCATCATTTCATGCGGTGTCAGACGCAGACCGCGAATTTCACTCGAACGACACGCCATCAATGCTAATGGGAGAGCACTTAACCAATTTAAACCTGTGTGTTGACAGATCTTTACCAATTTGTTCTTTAGAACGCCATTCATGCGTTCCACCATCCCCTGGCTCTGAGGGTGATAAACGGACCCAAAACTCTGTTTTACGCCTAAATGTTGAAGTACTAGACGTACAGTTTTGTCTACAAATTCTTTCCCGTTATCGGACACTATGCGGTCTGGAATTCCGTATCTTACCACGACATCCTGGCACAATAACTTAACCACCGATGCTGCATCCTTGTGACGGGTGGCGCACGCCTCCACCCATCTTGAAAAACGACAAACAACGACAAGAATATACCGCTTCTGATTAATTGGTTTAATCATGTCAATGTAATCAATCACAAGTTCCCGCATTGGACCATTGGGCGTGGGGATATGTCCTGGTGACACACTAAGCCCCTTACGTACATTATTTTTCAAACATATCGTACATCTACCTATCACATGATCAATTTGACTCGTTAAATTTGGCGCCCAAAAGCCATATTCTCGTATTTTTCTACTCACCTCTCCTCGATGAGCATGACAGAAGTCATGAGCCGTTTGGATCTGCAGTCCGACCAGGCCAGCAAGAGCCACCACAAATCCACTGTGGCTACGCCATAAACCTGTAACATCCTGACTAGCCCCCCTGGTTTCCCAGAGGTTCCTTTCTACCTGACTAGCCTCTTCCTGAAAAGTCAAAACATCCTTGTAAGTTATCTTGTCCTCTAACTCAACCTTGTGTGTGATAACCAAGACCTTACCTGCTCTGTCGGCACCTGTCACTAGCTTGGCAGCTTCATCTGCTCTGTTGTTCCCTCGAGTCACTTTGGACTCGTCTGACTGGTGCGCAGCACACTTGATTATCGCAATCTGTTTTGGTTTCATAATTGCTTCTAACAAACTCTCAATCTGGCTACAATGGCGTATGGTGCTCCCATCGGCTTTCTTGAATCCTCTCCCTTTCCACACTGTGCCAAATAAGAATGCAATATTTTGCGCATAGGCCGAGTCTGTATGAATATTCACGAATTTGCCCTCTGCCATCTTACATGCTTCAGTCAGTGCGACTAATTCTTCCAGCTGAGCTGAGCAGGGTTGTACCAAGGCTTGGGCCTTCTCTACCACAAACCCTTCGTCCTGTGACCTTACCACGGAGTAGCCTGCTTTTAGTCCCTCACCAACTCGATAACAAGAGCCATCTGTCCATAATTCCAGATCTGGACTGCTAAATGGGAAAGCCTGCAAGGCTGCTCTGAGTTTAGAGTACCTCTCGGCTTCAGCCACACAGTCGTGAGGTTCTCCATCCTCAGGCGTAGGGATGTCCGCTGCCGGGTTCGTTGTAGAACACCTGACCAGAGTCACATCTTCCTGTTCCAAAAGCCTGTAATAATGTCTAATACGAGGCATTGTTAGTGCATATTTACCGGACTCCAACAGACTCTTTAAGTCATGCCTCGCCATGATATCCACTGGATATCCCATCATGATACTTGCGGCTTTCTCGTACATTGTTCAAGTTCAAGTTTCTTTATTAGTTGACATGCAAAGATACAGAATACCTTCACATGGAATGCTTTTTTCTGTTATGCTCCTATGAGGATCATAGGATGCTTGGATCATACACATACAGCTCATTACAGTAATATTCCACAATTATTACATTTTAGATAGTAATAATGGTACAGAGCCTTGAGACAAACATATGCATATTCACCACCGCAAACAGACTGGCAGCCGTCATAGGCAGCGCCATTTACGAAAGGAGGGGGGAGTGGGTTGGGGTTGTTACAGGGCTGTAGGGGGGGGGGGGGAGTGATCCCTCACACGAGGCAGCCGACAGTGCAGCGCCAATGCAGAGGAAGGGCTCTACTTCCAAGTAGGCAATGAAGTAGTACGCCATTGGCTGTGGTCGCGCCCCCACCCCGGTGTCCTGGGTCAACACCGCGCATGCTTGCTTCTGATCTGGAGAAGAAGAGACATAAAGTATGAATTTCTTGGTATAGTCAGGCAACGCCAGGGCTGGCGCTTCTAACATTCGGGACTTGATTGTTTCAAACGCCCGTAAACCATCCTCAGTCCAAGTCACTTTACTACTCAGTTTATCAACGCCCGCTTCTTTCATCATGTCCCTTAAAGGTTTCACTATCTCAGTATAGTTTTCGACCCATGGAGCACTGTACCCAACAATACCCAAAAATCCCATCATTTGTCTTACCGTCACAGGTTTGGGAGCCTTCTTAATGGACACCAAATGTTCTTCCGAAATAGCCCGATGGCCCTGTGAAATTGTTTGTCCTAAATAAGTCACTTTAGGTTTACAATATTGCAATTTCTTCAAAGACACTTTGTGGCCTTTTTCTGCTAATAACTGCAACAGCTTCACAGATTCGCGGTGACATGTTGTCTGATTATCTGCACACAAAATAAGATCATCCATGTACTGAATGACCCTAGAGGTCAATATTTTATCCAACCCGTCTAAGTCCTCCCTTAGGATCTTGTTAAATATGTGTGGTGAATGCTTTAGTCCCTGAGGGATCCTAGTATACTCATAATGCTCATTTTTATAGGTAAAACCAAAAAAAAAATGGCACTCTTTGCTCAACGGTACACTAAAATATGCACTACACAAATCAATAACCGTAAAACATTCAGCTTGCGGTGGGATAAATGTCAACAAAGTGTGAGGATCTGGGACATCCGCAGGATAGTCAATTAAAACCTCGTTGACAGCCCTCAAATCATGTACCAATCGGTACAAGGTGTCAGGTTTCTCCACTGGAAGCAACGGCGTGTTGCTTCTGGGGTTTTTGGTTTTCTGTAGCACTCCTGCTTTCAGAAGTCCTTTGATTTGTGGCTCGATTCCAGCCACCGCTTTCTCCTTCAGTGGGTACTGATTTTTCCAAGGCAGGGTGGCTCCCGGCCTAAGCTCCACTCTCACAGGTTGAGCGGACTTGATTAATCCAATGTCAGTGCTGTGTTTCGACCACAGCTCTCCTGGTACTGCCTCCATCATCTCCTCCTGGAGGCTCAATGTTTTAGGAAACTCTCCCACTGTCTCTTGGGATAGTTGCACAGTTTGGGGACGACCCATCCCTGTGCCTTGGACCATGATCTTAACAAACCTTTTGTCGGGGCTTATCCAGATCAGTTTATTTTCCTTCGTCTGTTCAAATTTGATTCCTTCCGCTTTCTTCATCATCTCGCCAATGTGCTGCTGATCACATGAGTTAGTTACCTTTAAAGTCACATGGGGAACACTATCCGCAATCCCGTGTTCTTTTCGCAAATAGTCGCTCCGTGAGATACGTAGCGATGTTCCTTGCGGACCCAATATGCTATATTTCTTCTGGTTGAACCCTCAGCCACTCCTTGGCCTGTGACGGGTCTTCATCTTTATGATATTGCAGAGTGCAATGGTACGGTGTCTTTGGGTCGCTGGCTTCTGGCATGTTGGCGGTGATAAATGTCTCCCATTTCAAGGCCGAACCAAGCAAGTCTTGGCCCAATCCCCCTAGCCAATAGACTTCCGGTGGTCGGCTGTCGATCCTTTGCACCATCTGATAGTATTGGTCCTCCCGTACATCTATCACAATCATCAGCTGTGCATTTAATATCCATCCCCAGCAAACCCAGGCCATCTCGGCCTAATAAGTTAATGGGCGAGCTTTCCGAGACGAATAGGGGAATAGTCGCTTCCCTGCCTTGATATCTCAGGGTCACAGGGTCGGTCACTGGGATCAGCTGTTTGATTCCCTCAAATCCAATTGTCCTTACATATCGACCGGACATGGTTAGGTGCGTGGCGTCCTGGGGTTGTACTACCGTATAGGCTGCTCCGGTGTCTGCCATCATCTCGACAGACTTGTCATTTACCGATATGCGCACAATAGGCTCCTCCCTCAAAGATGACACTGACAGCTGACACCTCTCCATTGGATTCTCTGGGCCTCTTCAGAGTGGTTGATCCGGCCCTCTGGATGGGTTCACTGGGCCTTGTTTCCCATTCTGGTTCTGGCCTTGGTTTGTTTCTTGATACCGACCCTGGTTTTGCCCGTATCCGCCTCTTCTTCTGTTGTTCCATCGAGGTCCTCCTCTTGTGGGTCGAGGACGATACTCTCCTCCTCGGGGGTTGATATTCTTGATCACAGTCCCTAGATATATGTCCGAAATTTCCACATGGCCAGCACTCCACTGACCCTTGCTGAGGTCTGAATCCATTCGATCCTCCTCTTTGACGTCCATTCACTCCTTGGGGCTGCCAGTTCGGCCCCCTCTGGCTCTGTTGCTGTACTGGTGCCGGTCCCTCCTGGCTTCCAGGCTGTGCTGATTCCTGGTTGTTCAGTTGTCTACTCATCCCCGTCTCGGCTCTGGGCTGTGCGGCTTGTACCATGGCTTGTAGGTATTCCACTACCTTGGTTGCCTCGACAGGCTGTTGGTACAAGAGCTTTCGATGACTTGCCATTTCTTTCTCCTTGGCCTGTTGCTCCTTCTTTCGGTGCAGCTCCACTTGATCGCTTACATTTTCCATGTATTGGTCTAAGGGAAGACTCCCCAGACACACCACCTCATTCAGTTTTTGTCTCACTTCGCTGGAGAGGCCCTTCTGTATCTTTTCTCTGAGCATTGCCTCTCCCATTGGATTCGTTTCCGGGTCTTGACCAGTCATGTCTCTCCAGGTGGCTTAGGCCTTCGCCACATACTCCCTTGGGTGGGTATCAGGCCCCAAGGCACCAATGTGGATCTTGTCTGGGTGCATCATGGTTTGATAGGTTGCCCGCAGTACCTGCCACATTGCTCCCCGGTGGGCGGTGAATAGGTCCTGGTCATGTGCTCCTGAAACTACGTACCTCATCAGACCAGCCTTGTTCAGTAGATCTTCCATGACCTGTGAGAGAGCAATCGCTTGACATCGCCCATAGCCAGCTGTTGGCCCACCATCATTTCCTCCAGTTTGGCAATCCATGGAAAGGCCCCGTTCTGGAGGGAGGGCAGCTTCTCCGATATTTGGGTCATATCTGAAGCATTCCAGGGCTGATACTCCAATCCCTGTTGTTTTATCATTACTGGCATTACGTGGGACGCTTGCTCTCTGGTAGCGGATCTGGTCACTCTTCTATTCTCAGTCGTTCTCAATTCTTTGATGTCATCCTTTATTTTATCCCTTTCGCCTTCCACCGACATTCGTATGGTTTGGGCCTCTCTCCAGACTGCAGTGATCTCTTGGTATCCCGGGGAAACGTTGTCTTCGGCCTCGTTGTAGACCTGTATCCGTGTTCCCATCTCGCATATTTCCTACACCATTTCCTGGTGTCGTACTTCTATTTCCTCCAGGGCATTGATCAGTTTCCGCATCTCGCTGCTTTCTTCCATGGCTGGTGGGGGAACGAGGGTTGGAGCAGACATTCTTCTTTTTGGTGTCGTCCCCACAAAGGTTTGCTTCTTTTGCTCCTCTTTCTCACGCTCCCTATCCTTTATCTGGTATTGGTCCGGTGTTTCCCCCACCTTTAAGACTGTGTCCAGGTCTTCCTGGTGTCTGCTGGCTGAGGGGATGGGGAGATGACGATAGAGGGGACCTTTCGTTGTCTTTCTCTGGGGGAAGTTTCCCCTGTCACTGAGGTCTGTGCCATATTGACTGTCCATGCCTTCCTCCCAAGTCCTCCTGTCTTCGCTTGTCCTTCCGCCCAGAGGATCTCCTGCTGTGCGGCAGAGAGTGGTTGATTTCTCCTTTGTTGCATCCTTTCTTCTAGATACATCTGCGCCGCTCCCGGTATGAGGAGAAGTTAGGGGCTGAGTTACTCGCTCCCTCCTTCTCCCCTCCTCTTGGTCGTCTGATCTAGGCGTTAGGGTGATTGTTGTCACTGCACGTCCCGTCTCTGTCTTACGGCCGCTCTCGTTTGTTATATCATACAGGCTATTCATTTCTATTATAGGCAGGATAGGGTATACTGGTTCCCTATTCCTGCTAACATATGGTGGGGGTGCTATAACTACCTCAGTTCTTACCTGTTCTGCTCTCGGTAGGGGTCCTTGGGTGAGCGGGGCTATCTCAGCTGCGCTTTGGGAGGTGACTATTGTCCTATCGGGGGCCAGGGGAGTGGTCGTGATTGGGACTATCTCCTCTGTCGGCTGGGCCTCCTCACTGACAGTCGAACTGCCCTTCTCCTCACTCTTCCTCCTCTGAGCTTCCCGAGAGAAGAGTTCTAATGCATGCGTTTTTCGCCCCTTTTCGTCAATTTACCCCCTTTTTTCCCTTTTTCCTCCTCCGTCCTGTAAGTCCTAATTAGAGCATGCAGATCTGCTATTATAGCCAAATCAAAAGAGCCCTCAATAGGCCAAGGTTTTGCGATGTGTGGCCATCTTTTATTCCATTTCTTTGATAACCTAGTAATTTTTGCCAAATAATAAGGATTGTCCTGTGTGAAAGGATTATTATTAGCAATCATTTGTACCGGGCTATCCTCCATCCAACCAATTAGGGTAAACTTCTCTTTGTTTGCCACAGTTTCCATTTTCTTATCCACGTTTCTTCTTCTCTTTCTCTAGAGGTTTAATTTCCTATCAATTATTTAACGATGGCAGCAGGCAAAAAAAATTATTCTGTAATTCCTGTCTAAATGTAGGTGTCTATGCTTTTTGTGACTGACTCCTACTCGAACCGCCAGTAGTGGCACTGTATGCCCTAACTATTCTCTCCTTTCCCTTTCCCTTTCACCCGAAATTCCTATTCTTACTTGATTTGTGGTGTTCCGCGTGCCCAGTAGAACTGCTGAAGACAAGAGCACACAAAGACAACAGTTATTTTTAATTTATCAACTGGACTCGCACTTTACTCCGTCTCTATGATACAATTTTTGAGAGGTTCTTATCGTTAACAGTATGAATATCCTCTTACTTTCTTCATACTATCTTAAAAACAAGATATTTGTGATTGATACATGTGTTTGATGTCGCCAGTTTCTACTCCCTGATATTTTTCCCGATCTCAGTCAACACACTGGCTTTTTATTTGCGTCAAATCCTGGCTCTCCACTACTCCGCTTTGACTCCACTCCAATTTTGATTCTCCTCGAAAAACAAAAACATCTTGATTAGAGCTTTATCCTTTATCAATTACATTCACATTCATTCATGTTCTTCCACTTATTCAGTACCACCATACCCCCCAGGGGACACTCGTCACCCAGACTCATGTCCATTAGAGATAAACCAAAGAATGCACAGGACACCGCGCCTTGCACGCTGCGAGGTGCCAGCCTCCGTTTCCTGGAGAGCCCATCACAGACCCCCCACATAGACCAGAATACACCTCACCACAGGCACAAGGCAGTCAGCGTCCAAGCACCATATCACACCACTCAAGCTACAATCCCCAGGATCCAGTGCCCTGCCGGGCGGCCATGCATAGCCGACCGGACCCAACACCGAACCACGGGTACACAGCTCCTTACAATATGGTCATCAAACACTTACCTACTATGGAAAAACCGCACACATATACACACAACAAACACCAATGCACAACATCCCCAGGCACGTCCCCTACGCCATACCCTTTGCACCCCCCGGCCTTCCCATCCTCCAACCCAGAGTGTCCACCACCCAGATCATAGAATCGTAGCCAGGGCGTACTCCCGATATCCCGGCATCAACGGGACGCCCACCCCTGCTCGGCCCCCCGTCACATCCTCCTGTATCAGCATCATCATCGCAACCGCAGGTGCAGCCGAGCAGAGCGACCTCTCAATCGCAGGACCTGTTGCACAGAGAGTCCAGAACATATACTCAAAGCACACTTTGACCACAGACACACAAACAACTACTACTGCAAACATTACCACGGCGTAGAGCAGATACTTGACAACCGACCATCCTATATAACCCAGTTGCCCTTGACCCCAATCATCCCACGACTCCTCCTGTGACTCATGTAGACCCCTCGTAATGTTCAACAAATGCTCAATCACGGCCGGCATACCCATCTCATCATTCGCCGGTACGAAGGTGCAGCATTCCTGACCAATCAACGCACACGTACCCCCCGATGCCGCCAACAAGAAGTCCATAGCTGCCCTCGACTGCATTTCCATCAGCCGCAAAGACCGCATTTCCCCATTCTCCAGGGCAAAGCCCTTCGCTGACGTGGCAGCCATGTCCTCAAATACCTTAGCCAAACGATCAATTTCCCCCATATTTGCATATGCCCCATACCAAGGAAACGCCACCCTGAAAAAATGATCCGCATCTTGCGTCTTCCTCGCCCTGGGGAGCGTCGGCAAAACATCAGTTACCCTCATAGCCGGTACCAAATATCCCAACGCGCACCTTCCACTCCAATCTGCAGGCAACGTGGCGTACGCATAGGCCCCACAGATCCAATACGTCCCAGGAGGCGCCAGCGAAGCCTCTTTTTTAGCCACAAACCTCACATCGCCTACACAATTTCCCAAAACACCCACAGCCGTACCCCGCGACCTACGATCGAAACACCTCTTAAACTCCTCCGGTCTAATCGTCACCGGAACAGGCCCCACATCCAACGGAGCCTGCACCATCCCTTCCCCCAGTGCCAGCCCCTTCCTACCATACCCCTCCATTCTCTTCTCACCTACCCCTCCACACAGATAAGGAAAATGAAACCCCATCATCACTGAGTTATGACACTCCGTCAACGGGTGAGCCATCAGGGGCAATCCAGCGGCTGCTGACTGGAGCGCTAAGCCGCACACATAACAATCAGTCCTATTAGCATTCTTCGCCACCGCCCATGCCAACTTAATAAACGAATTCCTGTGAGGCTCCGGCAATGCCCGCTTGTACACATCTATATTTATCAGTTCGGGTGTCTGGTCCCAAAAATACAAAATAACCCCTGCCGAACATAACATGAACGTCGTTACCAGAGCGCACGTCACTAAAGCGCAATCCTCGGACCGGCCTGCCCTCCTCTGCGCTATCACTGCCTTCCTCCTTCAGCCGCGCGTCCTGTAATCCCCACAAATAACAAACATCAACACGCCTTTCAATAACACGACCACCCATAAACAACAAACAACAACGCCCCATCCCATCCATATCCATACCTCCAACATCACATCAGAGGAAAATGGAAGTGAGGGGGTGGGAGTGTGTTGCCGGGCCGGGAAAGGGCACGTACACGCAAGGAGCGCCAGTGAGGGAGGGAGCAACTGGGAGGAACCAGGGAAAGAGGGAACAACTATGAGCATCATAGTCCTCAAGAGGAGCTAGGAAAGAAGCTACGGGCGCAGGACGGGAAGGGAGGAAACGAACCCCTATACTGACTAGGGGGGGGGGGGGGCAACCTAATCCCAAAACAATGCCATGCACACCACAACAATATCCCATGTACAGAGAGAGGTAGACGTCTCCAATCAGCCTTTCCGACTTAGGTGGAGACCTCCACCCATATCTTTCATGGTTCTTCACCACGGTCTCAAAAATGGCTTCCGCCTCCTTCTGGCTCAAGGCTACTCCACCCGCCTCCACCATCCCTCTCCTGATGCGACTCCGCCCTTTCACAAGGCTTGCGGCAAACTGTCTATTGACGGCCTCCATTGTATAGGCACTAGACCAACCATTCGGTGTCAACAACTCCATGCATACAACCCCACCCTCACTCACATAGCCATTCTCCAACTGCGGGGCGAGTACACGTATGAAAGGTGGAGAAAATGGGAAATTATCAGGGAAAGAGACACTCAGCAATATGCATACCGTGTCCGTTTCCTTCATGTCCTGCCATAACGGAGAATCCACGTCTACCTGAAAAACCTGAACCCTCCAGTCGAAAAGGTTGTCCTCGACCAGCTCCACCGTGATGAAACTGTCACCTAGCCGTCGAATCGCCTGCAGCTCCCTCATAAGCCTCTTCGTCCGGACCTGAGCACCACGCGGTGCCAGTGGCGGTCCAGAAGGTTCTCAACTTGGCGACCGCCTTCGCGAACCAGCCCCTTGGTGCAGACTGCTGTCTCTCCACCACAACGTGGGGGCAAACACCATCACAGTCTAGTGCATCAAGGAAGGCACATTGGGGAGGGGGGGCACAAAACACTATTACATCGAGGAGGGGGATAAACAACACCATCAACCCCACCCTATAGCAGGAAAGAGAGGGGAAGAGGGAAAGAGTGTAGGGACAGGGCGTACGTTGGGAGTGGGAATAAAGGGGTGTGGGGGGGAGTGGGAAGAAGGAAGGAGAGAAGAGGGAGGGAGGGATAGAAGGAATTGGGAGAGGGGTGTGGGGAAGGGAGGGAGGAAGGAGAGGGAAGGAGTGGGAGAGGGAGGGAGGGATGGAAGGAGAGGGGTGTGGAGGGGAGAGGGAAGGAAGGAAGGAGAGGAGGGAATTGGGAAGGAGAGGAGAGGGAGGGAGGGATGGAAGGAGAGAGGGAGGGAGGGATGGAGGGGTGTGGGGGGGAGAGGGAAGGAGGGAGGAAGGAAGGAGAGGAGGGAATTGGGAAGGAGAGGAGAGGGAGGGAGGGATAGAAGGAGAGAGGGAGGGAGGGATGTAGGGGTGTGGGGGGGAGAGGGAAGGAGGGAGCAGGATAGGGAGGGAGGGATGGAAGGAGAGGGGTGTGAAGGGGGAAAGAAGGGGAGGAGGGAATTGGGAAGGAGAGGGAGGGAGGGATGGAAGGAGAGGGGTGTGGAGGGGAGAGGGAAGGATGGAAGGAGAGGAGGGAATTGGGAAGGAGAGGAGAGGGAGGGAGGGATGGAAGGGGAGGGGGAGGGAGGGAGAGGGGGGTAATGAAAACTAGAAAGATTGTGACTCAGAACATATTAGGCAATACCGCCCTCTGCTGTATTGTCCTAACATCACACCCACCATGCTACCATACCCCTCGCGTCCCATAGGAGGTGTCCTCCCCATATCACAACAAGTGCGTCATCACGCCGCCAGCCCTTACGCAACGTCAACCCTACGTGTCCCTGTGAGGTCCCGCAGCCAGCCACTCACAAGCAGCACCACGTGAGACCCCACCCCGGGAGTTTGCGCCATTCTTGCACACATGACGGTCTCGTCGCCTATCACCAACTATACCACCATAAATTGTTACCACTGCTTATTAATCTAACCACCCACGTAACAAAGCTAATGTAACATAAGAGATAAGACCTCTTGAAAAAAATGACACAACAGGTGTAGAACCACATCTAAACTGGAACGGGAGCCTAAGCCACAGCTCTACTGCCCCCTAGTGCACTTTTAACCAAATACCATCCACACTGATCACGGCCTCCACACACCACACATTTTTCACTCACATCTCAGTACGCATGCGCGGGTCTTCTGTATGGTATATCTAATAGCCTTAACCATAACAGCATTGAAAGTACACAATCACATTGCAATATACACGACGCATTAATACCATTGATACACCAGTCACACAACAACATTACTCATTCACAACAACAGCATCAAAATAGTCCCAGCCGCAGGCAGCATCGCTCGGTAGCCTTTAGCCACCGGTAGCCAAGCTATAGCGTCCGTCACCTTAATAACAGTAGTCGCGGTAGCCCATAGTAGCTCCCAGCACCGCTCGTTAGCTTGCAGCATAGCTTAGCATTGTAGCCAGCCTAGTCTAACATCAGCCACGAGCGCAAACGGTAGTCTATTTCCAGCGGACCGCGACGGCAGCGTTATAATGACGTCACCCATTAACCGGACTGTAATCCAACATAAGCGCCATTTTACAGATTTAAAATATAAAAACGTATAACGCGCGAACAGCTTCCGGCCCAACTTCTTGTTGACACCGGATAAGTGATTGCTAGTTTGAACCCCAAACCTGACCAGTCGTTTAGCATCCGCCATTTTTCTAGCCTCTGCTTAGAACGACTTCCGGTTCAAAATCTTTGTTGTCTTCCGTTTTCAAAAGACTAGTTTAACCCCTAGGTAGCCGATAGCTCCAGCGTTTTCCTAGCCTTAGCTTTAGCATTTTGCCACACATTGTTACTTTTTTCAATAGTTTCCCCGCACACATTTTCACCGCACTAAGAGCGTCCGCATTAGAATACACGCAATGAACACTTACATTGTAAACAGTATAATGAAACGATTTGTTGCTAAGAGCTTATTGTAATTGTTGTCGCGGGCCGAAACAGTGAAAATAGACACCCAGGCGAGCACGCCCTGGCGGGATATGTGTCGAACATTGCCTCGTTGTAACTAACTTTCTCACGGTTAGCAGGCAACCCGATCCCCCTTAATCAAGCTCTAAGCGGCCAGATTACGGCAGGATAGCTGCTACGTCCAGAGAAATTTCCCATCCGTAGAACACCGGCATTCGGCTAGTCTGGACGAACCTCTAAGCTTGTACATGCTCACCCAAAGCTGGCCTCCGTTCGCCTATTTCCACCATTTGGGACCTCCACGACTCGTAACAAACTATATCATATCGTCACCCCTCCTACATAACCACCCGATCCCGCGACCTGTAACAGTGTTGGACTGAAGTCTGGAAATCCCATCCGCGTCCGTGCCGACGTCCTTATGCCACTGCTTTCTGCCGCTTGAGATGCGCCAGCAAACAAAGGCACGGCGTTATACCAGCAATCGCACACTTCATACCCCACTCACGGTATACAATACGCGAAAAACTCATCATATCTATACACCCCTGAAAGACGACCAGTGGTTCCTACAGCCCTATCCCGGCCAGTCCTATTCAGACTGTACTCTAACGTACTTTTCAAACACATAGATAATTTGGCAGCGATCAAACGCCATTTACCCAGCGCAGCACTTTTCCCTCTATTAAAGAGGGATATTTTGAACATCCCCGCTTCAAATCGATGCTATTCAATATGATATCGAACGTCACTCAGCCCCGTCACCATCAATAACTACTCCACCCCAGACGGATCCCTCCGCCCTCGGCGAGTAGCTACGAGGTCATTGCGTGGCTTCCCACAACCCCAGTCTAAACTGAACGCTTTGCATTTCCCCATTCATCACAGACCCTGTATCCCACTTACCTAATTTTCGTAGATCTGCAGGACGCTGTTGTGACGATTTCGGGTGCCGATCCTCAACGAGCCGAGTGCCTGTCTCGTTGAAAAAAAAGAAGAAAAAAAACCAAGCGTTATCAGGAAAGGGTCACGACACCATTTATCGTATCTAGGGAATAAGGATCTGTTCTTAAAATCCTCTATCTCTTCTACTCTGCGTTGTGTTCTAAATTACACCTTAGCCCCTATTTACTGATAATAAGACCAACACGGTCTTATAGGACGGCAGTGGAGAAAGCATCAATGAGGAGGAGGGAGAGTTGTTTACTGTTCGGATCCAGTTTTATTTCAGAGTAAAAAAGTGAAATAACAAGGATCTGGTGCAATGGAAAATGAATTGCGCAATGATATTTAATGGAAGCAAACTCTATGCCGTTTGTCATTAAATACCAGTATAATCAGATACAATAAAAAGAATGATCTTCAATGGCTGATGAGCTGATGGCGGCGTCTCCTAGAAAACAAAGAGATTCTTTTCTCGTTCTCAGCAGTTACTTTCCGATTCTCGTTCGTCGTCCTCTCCCGGTGCCTCGTGGTGTTCAAAAAGCGTGTGTGTTCCTTCTGTCGTGCAAGCTATTTTAAAGTCTTGGCTCCTCCTACTGGGGGACGCTAGAGTCTTACGTCAGAGGGAAATATTTCTACCTCCTGATTGGGGGAATCTATCGCGGCCATTTTGATTACTTTTAAGAGTCCTTAAAATATTTCTAACAAGAATATTGTTCTGGAGTTTTAGCTTTTTAAAGGTATATGGGTTAATTTTACTATCTTAAAATCCCAGGATTATTTCTTAACTTTAATAAACTAATAGGTTAATGCTTTTGCCGAATTTCCTAGTGACTTAAATACCTAAGTTAACCTATTTTTGATTTAAATGCAAAGGTGAAGTAAGAGTCTACTTTATAACTGATTTTACTGACTGCTTTAGACTTAACAACAGTAGAGTTTCCCTACTATTGTCTACTTTGATTTAGGTTAGGTTTGTTTAACAAGTACATTATCCTTAAATCAAAGTATTTACTCTCCAAATATCTAAATTCACTGGTAAGTTTTCTTTAATCCAAGCTAGTTTTTCTAATGTCATTACACATTAACTATATTTCCTTTAATAAGTCCAAACACGTCCTACATAGGGTTTTTAAGCTAACCAACTTTACTTTTATGGCTATTTCCTCTATGGTTATTGATATTCAATTATATTAAATCAATGTTTCAATTTGAACGCTGTTCCTGTGTCCTGGCAAACCAAAAGGGTTTCCTGCCTGCCTTTTGGCCTTCCTTTGAAGCGGTCCTATTTCACAACCCCCCAAATGGCTTTTTATCTTTTACAGCCGGTATCGGGGAGGTCTGGCTTGGGTAAACAAGCCTGTCTATTCAGATGCTATTTCTAGCTTCTAGTAGGAGCCTGAGAACTTATTCAAATGCTAAATTTAGTCACCTCGAAACCCAGTTCCCATTGTTTCACTAAGTTCCAGCGTGGGGGAGAGGAGAAGACTGTGTTTACTGTTACGCCTGTATGCTAAACGCTTTGTCTCAAGACTTAAACTATGTTTTGCCGTGGCAGAGGGCACAGGACGTGACCGTCACCCTCTAGGAGGTGTCTATAAGACATGTGTCTAGAGTAGTGATATCTATATAACAAAAATGAATCTATTCTAAGGTGTGTGCACTACATCTTACAGTTATCAGACTCGTCCAGTAGAGGCCGACCTTGGGGGAAATCAGACTCATACAACAGTTTGACCCTGAAATGATACTACACACGCTCTCCGGTTACTCCCCCCGCTACGCTACGGGACTCAGGGCTCTGATTTGTCCCCTTTGGCTGCGGGCCGCGTTCTTCCAGTGAAGCGCAAGCGGCCCCACATTTCGCTTCTCATGGAGACAGGGGCTGACACCCAGTTGCTAGCTAGGCCTGGGTCTGTCTATGAGAATGCTGTGCTGTCAAGCGGCTCCCACACCACACATCCTGCATCTGTGTTTGGTGACCCTGGTGTTGTATCTGTCAACGGAGCAGGGTTCCCTGTATCTAAAAAAAATTGTCAGAGGGGGAACTCTAGGCCCAGGAGGTCGCAGCGTGGGTTCCCCCCAGCCCCGCCCTCGCCAGGCCGGGTATTACGTTAGTGCCTCCCCCGTCTGGACTTCCGATCCTGCGGTGGTCAGCAGGCACGTGTAATTTGGGTGGTAGTAATATCACTACATGGCTATGGTGTGTAGAGACCCACCCTATCGGGCAGTGTGAGGACCACACACCATGCATGTCCAGCTGCAGAGCAGGCTGTCCTCAGCAAGCTAAGCTGGGAACATGCTCAGCGGGGGAGCCTATGTCACCAGGGGTGATGGCCGCTCCCCCCGTATCAGACTGCCCCTTCTGTCGGGGTCCCCCCCTTGGGTGCGATTGCCTCGTTGGTAGAGTCAGGGTGCGATATCCCGGCTCCGCGGGACACCCTGATCGCGTGGTTGGCGAGACCAGGGTTGACAACGCACAGCGGGAGGGACCGGGCCACCTATCTACGATTCCTAGTGGACCAGCGGCAGTTGGCGGCGGGGGAGCTTTGGAATTCTTTACCACGTATGGCTGCAGTAGTAGCCATATGTCGGTGTGGATGGAGAGACCGCTGAGGGCGGCGCTTGTGTTTCAGTTTACACACCCCCGCCCTCCGTGACAGCCCTGGCCGAGGATATTCGTTCTCTGGCTGCGAAGCAGGCCGTCGTCGTGGTCCCATGGGAGGACGCGATGAGCGGCGTTTTCTCCCAATATTCTCTGGTGCCCGAGAAACCGGGGGGTGGGGGTGTCAGGCCCATACTGGACCTGTCCCATGGAAGGTTCAGAATGTTGACTATCACCCACCTGTTAAGCGCTGTCAGGTGGGGGACTGGTTCACCTCCATAGACCTGAAGGATGCGTATTCGCATCCCGACTTTCCCTCCTAGGACATACCTACGCTTCCTTTTTCAGGGCTTAGCGTACGAGTACCAGAGGCTGCCATTCGGCTACTCTCTGGCTCCTCGCATCTTCACCAAATGTGTGGAGACCACGCTGGGGCCTTCGCGTCGTCAGGGGATACGAATTTTATTCTACCCTGGACGACGTTCTGGTCCTCGGCTGGTCAGAGAAGATCGCTAGGTCTCATACCAGGCAGGTGGTGGAATTCCTCACCAGCCTGGGTTTTGCTGTGGACTGGAACAAGAGTGATCCTCTTCCCAGTCAGCGGGTGGAGTACTTGGGCTCGGGAGGTTCCATTCTAGGACGGTTACGGCGCTGACCGTGATACGCCTGCGCGGTATTATGGCATCTGCTTAAGCTGTGGTCCCTCTTGGCCTTCTCTTCATGAGGAGGATACATAGGTGGGTTTTTCAGTGTGAAAATAGACCCTGTGAGCGTCAAGTGGAAGCTGCTGAAGGTTCCCATGTCAGTACTGGGGGGCCTCACCAGCAGGGTCCCCATGGGCAGCAGGCTGTCACACGTCACAGTCTTCACCGACGCCACCCTCACGGGATGGGGGGGGACGTGTCGGACCGACGCAGTAGGGGGCAGCTGGCAAGGACCATGCTGCCCGGTCTGCACTACATATCAATGTGTTGGAATTGAAGGCAGTGCTTCTAGTCCTCGGACGGCTCGGCCATCATGTGATGGGCGAGCATGTTCTGATCAGGACGGACAGCACGACGTATGCGTCGTATGTCATCAGACAGCGAGGAGTACGCTCCCCCTGTCTCCACTAGGCGGCGGCCGATTCGGTCCGTGGGCCGCCCGGGATTGTGTACGCGTTCCCCCCCATACACCTGATAGCTCAGCTGTTGGGGCGGGTACGTCAGGAGCGAGGGACTTTGATGCTGGTCGCACCGGGAAGGGGCTCGGCTGTGTGGTTCCCGGCCCTGATTCAGCTCTTGGTGGCCGCGCTGTGGCCTGTTCTGTGGTCACCGCGGGCCCTCTCTCAGGCACGCGGAACTCTGTTCTGCCTCCTGTTCCCGGTATATGCCGCAGCTATATCTTCATGTCATGTGGGCTTTGCGGGCAGAACACTGTTCAGCCACCCTCTCGTGGGACGTTCTTGCTTGGCGCACGGCATCTCAAGCCTGTGGAACGTTCTCTGTCTCCGTGTCGGGACCTCCAACTGATCTGGAAAGGCTGTTGGGGGCCCCGTTTGAGCCTCTTGAGCAGGCGCCATTGGATTATCTGTCTTACGACCGCATTCCTTTTTTGGGCCATCACCTCCGCTAAATGCGTGGGTGAGCCATGTGCTCTCTCGGTGCGGTCGGAGTACCTGTCTATTCGGGGCTTCGTGCCAATGAATATCCAGAGCTCTTGTCGCTCCTGGGATATTGTGCTTCAGGCGTTTCGCCCCCCTCACACTAGTGGGTTGGAGGTGAGCCTTCACCTGTCGTGTCCTGTCCATGCACTGAAGGTTTACCTTAGTCGCACGCGGGATCTCAGGGCTTCCGATCAACTGTTTGGTTGTTACGGTGGCCCTCGTGCGGATAAGGCGCTGTCCAAGCAGCGCATGTCACATTGGTTGTGCAAGGGCATTACCCTTTGCTACATGTTGGCTGGACAGGTTCCCCCCGAGGGCATCAGTGCGCACTCCACTCGTTGTGTGGCGGCCTCTGCTGCCCTGTTGGGGGGGGGCCTCGGTGGAGGACGTCTGTGCTGCGGCCTTCCTGGTCGCCTGTAGCTGTTCCGCAACCGTTGCTATTTCCGGGGTAGGCCTGATTGGCCCCGACAGGCACGTGACCCGCCGCGGCCACCACCGCGGCAGCCTCAGGACGCGGCAACGAGGCTGCTGTGGTTCACAGGCGCTTTCCGCCTTCAACGCCGCCCGCAGCATTAGGAAGGAGTTCGCGGCGCCTTTCACATCGCAGTCATTCTCGAAGACACTCTGATGTCACGAGACCGCCGCCATCTTGGTATAGGGGGACCATACGGATTTCTACCATCAAATCCATGCATTGAGCTCCGTTTTTATTACATGCTTTATCACATTCTTGTTCATTTCATAACATTTTCATACGATTTGTTTTGAAAATATTGAGGCGAACATGGCATTTCACTATTTCGAAAGCCTTTCTGGTGATTCTAAGGCGAGATATGAGTCAAAGAAACTCCCCCTGATTACCACGACCACAACATCAGAGCGAGTTAGCCGAACGTTAGCCACCAGCCACTTTTTCCTCTGTGATGGTATAAAACTTCCGATTTGGATTTCTGTTTTTGTCATTAGTATAACGCGTAACACAGCAGCTCTTTGGCATTGTGAAGGACTGAAGAAAAGTCTGCTTGATTGTCTTTAATTTGCCGCTTTAACTATCCGTTTCTCCACTAAATAGTGTACACAATGTACCAGGTGGGGCAGTTTCCCCCCACACTGCAGTTGCGTAGCAATAACAGACAGGAAGTTGACTTCGAGAATCAGTCATAATAATCGCGCCGCAGTCGGCAGTCATGCAATCATTTATCATTTAACATTTGAAAGGCATACATTGTTGTATGAAATAAAATAGTATAGAGACATATGTACAGCGTCGCGCCGCAGTCGGCAGTCATGCAATCATTTATCATTTAACATTTGAAAGGCATACATTGTTGTATGAAATAAAATAGTATAGAGACATATGTACAGCGTCGCGCCGCAGTCGGCAGTCATGCAATCATTTATCATTTAACATTTGAAAGGCATACATTGTTGTATGAAATAAAATAGCGGGGAGAATATGCTCACGCGAGCGGCATCGCTGAGCTCTGGTGACGGTCTTATTGGGGCTTATGCCGAGAACAGCAGTAACACAACATTGCAACTGTTGTGTTACTGCTTTCTGACCGAATTAGTCATTCATTTGTCTAGCACAGTCTCTAACAGTGTAACAGTAAGAAGCATTTCGGATAAAAGTATTCTGTACTTCTGTATGACAACAATGTATGCCTTTCAAATGTTAAATGATTAAATGATACACAGCGAAATCTACGCTCTCGCCGCTCATCCTGCTTTCACCAACGGCAGCGATGTGAAAGGCGAAGCGAACTCCAGCAGTAGCGAGCTTGCCGCTGGGGCTGCCGCGGGGCGTGGCCGCGGCGGGTCACGTGCCTGTCGGGGCCAATCAGGCCTACCCCGGAAATAGCAACGGTTGCGGAACAGCTACAGGCGTCCTGGTCCTCCCCGGGTCCTTTCGTTAGGTTTTACCTCATGGACATAGCTGGGGGTTCTGTCTCCCACGCATTCCTGGGGTCCGGGACCTCTCCTGCATCCCGCCATCAGGTGGGCTAGCGGGAGTGTGTGGGTGTGGACCGCGGAGTGCTGTGTCACACGTGGTCCCGCTTGCGCTGTGCGTTCGGGGGTGCCTGGTTCCCCTTTTTTCGCACTTTGGTTGTAGTTGACTGCCTCCCCCCCTTCGTTAGGACGGGCGGGTGGACGGGACTCCCCTCCTTCCTGGCAGGGGCTTACCTCAGTAGGCAGAGCGAGACGCGAAGCCAGATGATAATTATAACGTAAGGTTATCCTATAACCCTAGTTATATGAATACTGGCTGAGCGTCTCGCTCTTCAGCGCCCTGAGGTCCCTTGGATGTTTTCCGCGTATGGAATTCGAACTTGGAAGGGTGAGGAGTGACCACTTCCTGCCTAATATAGAGGCACGCATGGGAGTGGCATGGTCACGTGCAAGTGGGTGCATTTGTTTTGTTTCCCAGAGCACACTAGGTGCTTGAGATAATGATATATCTCAGTAGGCAGTGCAAGACGCTCAGCCAGTATTCATATAACTAGGGCAGGGCCGCCTCATCACAGACCTAAAATCTAGTTTTGCTTACATGCTTATATATTTCACATTAGACACGTTTGTAGAATGTGTCTGACTTGTTCCGGGCTCTGCGGCTCTGCAGATATACTATTGGAGCTCTGTGGCTCTGCAGATACACTATTGGAGCTCTGCGGCTCTGCAGCAGATATACTATTCAGATACTTCAGATACTTTTCAAGGTATTGTATCGAAGTTGAAATTCCAGTATCGTGACAACACTAATATACACACACACACCTAGACACATGCATGCACACACATACCCCCCCCCACACACACACACACACACACACCTAGACACATAAACAGGGAATCAGTGTACAACTTTTCCATGTGGGATTGAGTGTGTATGAATGGGTGTGTATGTGTGGCTGTGTATGTATGGGTGTGTATGAATGGGTGTGTATGTGTGGCTGTGTATGTATGGGTGTGTATGAATGTGTGTGTATCTGTGGCTGTGTATGTATGGGTGTGTATGAATGGGTGTGTATCTGTGGCTGTGTATGTATTGGTGTGTATGAATGGGTGTGTATGTGTGGCTGTGTATGTGTGGGTGTGTATGAACGGGTGTGTATGTGTGGCTGTGTATGTATGGGTGTGTATGAATGGGTGTGTATGTGTGGGTGTGTATGTGTGGGTGTGTATGAATGGGTGTGTATGAATTAGGGGTGGACGGTATAAACGGTATACGGTATGATTTTGCACTACGGTATGGATTTTGACTATACCTTCATACCTTGTGACTGGTAGACTAGAGCAGCTAGTCACAGCAGTAGCAATGACGTTAACGTTACTTGACGATTCACTCAACGTTTGCAGTGGTCGTTGCATAGTGTTTAATTGTACTGAGTTTTTCTCCACTTGCTCACGGACCTTGCCATATAGTTTGGGCATTTCAATTTGGCTAAGGAGGCTGAGAGGAGACTTGCTTTAGCGCAGCAACGGGCTAACGTTAGCCGCTAAGCTAACGTTCTAACGTGACTCAGCGGTACCTGTTCCATTAGTGAGGAAAGGGAGGGGGGGGGGTTATATTGACGAGGCTTGACAACAGAGGTTCAAAGATAACTTCACATTTATTGGCTATTCGCTTTATCCATCGGGCTGCTCCGGTTTCCCACTCTGTGTTGACAATGACATCCTGGTGTGACATCATCAACTACGCAACTTAGGCCGCTCAAACCTCAAACTCAAACCTATTGCATCACGCTCTCTCCTTCTCTCTCTCTCTCTTTCTCTCTCTACATTGTCAAACATGTACACTAAAGTTAAGTTATGTTGGAGTTTTATTGTGTTTGAGTTGTTTGAGGGAAAGAAACCTCCTGTCCTGCTGTAGTTTTTATTTTCACTTTGTGCCGCTTGATTTGATTGTATTTCATGAAAAAAGTGTTTTTCAGAGATGGAAGTAGTTGAGAAAAGGTTTTGCATTTTTCTATTGCAGTTTTGCATAATACATTTTCTTAAAATACCTCTGTACTATGTGAAATATGTCCTAGTAATACAAGAGTACAGTAATAACTGCCATACCAGTGTTTTACCCCTTCAGAAGCATTTATATAGACATTTTAAGATAAGTTAATATACCGTGATATATACCGTTACCGCCTATGCTTCAAATTATACCGTGATATAAATTTGAGACCATACCGTCCAGCCCTAGATGAATGGGCGTGTATGAATGGGTGTATGTATGGGTGTATGTATGGGTGTGTATGAATGGGTGTGTATGTGTGGGTGTGTATGTATGGGTGTGTATGAATGGGTGTGTATGTATGGGTGTGTATGTGTGGGTGTGTATGTGTGGGTGTGTATGAATGGGTGTGTATGGGTGTGTATGTATGGGTGTGTATGTATGGTTGTGTATGTATGGGTGTGTATGTATGGGTGTGTATGTGTGGGTGTGTATGTGTGGTTGTGTATGTATGGGTGTGTATGTATGGGTGTGTATGTGTGGGTGTGTATGTGTGGGTGTGTATGTATGGGTGTGCATGAATGGGTGTGTATGAATGGGTGTGTATGTGTGGGTGTGTATGTATGGGTGTGTATGTGTGGGTGTGTATGAATGGGTGTGTATTGGTGTGTATGTATGGGTGTGTATGTGTGGGTGTGTATGTGTGGGTGTGTATGTGTAGGTGTGTGGGTGTGTATGTGTTGGTGTGTATGTATGGGTGTATGAATGTGTGTATGTGTGGGTGTGCATGTATGGGTGTGTATGTATGGGTGTGTATGTATCGGTGTGTATGTGTGGGTGTGTATGTATCGGTATGTATGTATGGGTGTGTATGTATGGGTGTGTATGTATGGGTGTGTATGAATGGGTGTATGTGGATGTGATTTGCTCATTGTGTTGGTAGTCGACAGAGAGGAAGAGGGTGGAGATATTTGCCATCCCATTTACTGTGCATCACTTAACTGCCTCAATGGGAACGCGCTGCTCATTAACCCATTATCTCGGTCGACACAGACAGAGAGAAATGAAGTCTAATGGGTTAAAGTACATTGTCCACTTCCCCATTAACAAGACATTGACTTAATGGGAAATTGTGACAGAGAACGGCTCATAAGTCATATCCACATGCAATTAACTATATGAGGTGGGGGAATGACAGGAACACCTAATTATAGGAAATGGTGCCATGGTTGGTTAGCAGTCGTATATATGATATAAAATATTATTTGCAGAGGGGGAAACATCCACGCTGTTGGAAAAGGCCCTTTGAGGCAGTGCAGCCCAGTGCAACTCAGTTCTGTTCTGCTCTAATCACAGACACCCATTCCCTTCTGTTCTGTCCTAGTCCTGGCCAGGTTCAACCCAGACGTATAATCCAGTACAGTCCAGTCCCTGTTAGTTCACCGGTTGTTAGACTTTTTGTTGTTGTTGATTTTGTGTGTTTTATTTTTTATGCTGAATGAGTTAATTTCTTATGTATGGGTGTGTATGTGTGGGTGTGTATGGGTGGGTGTGTATGTGTGGGTGTGTATGTATGGGTGTGTAGGAATGGGTGTGTATGTGTGGGTGTGTATGTGTGGGTGTGTATGCATGGGTGTATGAATGGGTGTGTATGTATGTGTGTATGTTTGTGTGTATGTATGGGTGTGTATGTGTGAGTGTTTATGTATGGGTGTGTATGTGTGGGTGTGTATGTGTGGGTGTATGAATGGGTGTGTATGTATGGGTGTATGTAGGGGTGTGTATGTATGGGTGTATGAATGGGTGTATGTATGGGTGTGTATGTATGGGTGTATGAATGGGTGTATGTATGGGCGTGTATGAATGGGTGTATGTATGGGTGTGTATGAATGAGTGTATGTATGGGTGTGTATGTATGGGTGTGTATGTATGGGTGTGTATGTATGGGTGTGTATGAATGGGTGTGTATGTGGATGTGATTTGCTCATTGTGTTGGCAGTCGACGGAGGGGAAGAGGGTGGAGATATTTGCCATCCCATTTACTGGGTGTCACTTAACTGCCAGTCTTTCTTAGAAAATGATAGGTAAATCTCTGGGCTCACAATATACACAATATGTTTTGGTCTTTAAAGGGGACATATTTTAGTCATTTTCAACAAGTTAATTGTTAAGGTCTTCAAGGTTCCCTAAACATGTCTTTGAAGTTTTGCTGAAAAAACCCACGCAGATTATCCATTCTAGCAGCCTCTATACCTCTCTGTTTCAGTCCTGTTCTCATTCTAGCAGCCTCTATACCTCTCTGTTTCAGTCCTGTTCTCATTCTAGCAGCCTATATACCTCTCTGTTTCAGTCCTGTTCTCAGTCTAGCAGCCTCTATACCTCTCTGTTTCAGTCCTTTTCTCATTCTAGCAGCCTCTATACCTCTCTGTTTCAGTCCTGTTCTCATTCTAGCAGCCTCTATACCTCTCTGTTTCAGTCCTGTTCTCAGTCTAGCAGCATCTATACTCCTCTGTTTCAGTCCTGTTCTCATTCTAGCAGCCTCTATACCCCTCTGTTTCAGTCCTGTTGTCATTCTAGCAGCCTCTATACCTCTCTGTTTCAGTCCTGTTCTCATTCTAGCAGCCTCTATACCTCTCTGTTTCAGTCCTTTTCTCATTCTAGCAGCCTCTATACCTCTCTGTTTCAGTCCTGTTCTCATTCTAGCAGCCTCTATACCCCTCTGTTTTAGTCCTGTTGTCATTCTAGCAGCCTCTATACCTCTCTGTTTCAGTCCTGTTCTCATTCTAGCAGCCTCTACACCTCTTTGTTTCTGTCCTGTTCTCATTCTAGCAGCCTCTATACCCCTCTGTTTCAGTCCTGTTGTCATTCTAACAGCCTGTATATACCTCTCTGTTTCAGTCCTGTTGTCATTCTAGCAGCCTCTATACTAGTGATGTGACGATTCATCGATTTGCATCGGTGCGCCGGCATACACGTTCACGATGCGCGTGCACCGGTGGAATACGTGCGCACCGGCTAGAACTCAGGTTGAACTCGCGATGCATCTTGTTGTAGCGTCTTTGCGTCGGTCAAAACCGATGCATTAATATAATTTCCTCTCATCCACTTCTGTCAGCAGTGCACTGTGACTGCACACAGCTGATACTATACTACTAATACAGAAGGCGAGAGCCGCGTCACAGTTAACAACAACAAACAGTGGAAGTCGAGGACATGAATAGAATTGGGCTTCCTCTGGCTAACGCCAGTTAGCCGTTCAGCTAACGCTAAACTAAACTACAGTGTCTAACTAACTAACTAACGCAACACCAGTTCCATTAGTGAGGAGGGGGGGGGGGTATATTGAAGACGCTTGACAACAGGTTCAAAGATAACTTCACATTTATTGGCTATTGGTTTCTTTATATCGCTTCATGCAGCAGGCTATCCAGGCTCTGTGTGTTCTGTTGACATCCGATCCTAGCCTAGTGTGTGACATCATCAACTACGCGACTCAGACGGGCTCTCTCTCTCTCTCCCTCTCTCTCCCCCTCTCTCTCTCTCTCTCTCTCTCTCTCTCTCTCTCTCTCTCTCTCTCTCTCTCTGTTCAATGATTTAACGTGGCCAAACGTTACAATATAAATACTAATTGGATAGTTGATGATAAACATTTAATTTCATTATCTGAAATATTATAAAATCATTTAAGTCTGCTATAAGCCATTATCCCTTTGTGTATGATTATTATTGTCTCACAGTAGTGTGTATATACATTGTGTGTGTGTTTTTAGCTAAAGTGGATAGAAAAGACAGTTTATGCAAAAGTCTTCTTAGGCACCCAAGAGTTTTTATATAAATTGTCTTACAGTAGATTATTTTATTTTTAATAATAATATAAGCTGCATATAAGGAATACAACCAAATCCTCTGTCATACCATAAAATTGTATCATTATTTTGCATCGTGTTGAATCGCATCGTATCGCCCCGAATCGCATTATGTTGAATCAAATCGTATCGAATCGTATCGTATCGTATCTCAACAGGGGGTGAATCGTATCGCATCGCCCGGTGCTTCAAATGTATCGTTAATGTATCGTATCGTTGGCACCGTATCGAGATGCGCATCGCATCGGCCTCAGTGAGGAGATGCACATCCCTACTCTATACCTCTCTGTTTCAGTCCTGTTGTCATTCTGACTGCCTCTATACCTCTCTGTTTCAGTCCTGTTCTCATTCTAACTGCATCTATACCTCACTGTTTCAGTACTGTTCTCATTCTAGCAGCCTCTATACCTCTCTGTTTCAGTCCTGTTCTCATTATAGCAGCCTCTATACCTCTGTTTCAGTCCTGTTCTCATTCTAGCAGCCTCTATACCTCTCTGTTTCAGTCCTGCTCTCATTCTAGCAGCCTCTATACCTCTCTGTTTCAGTCCTGTTCTCATTATAGCAGCCTCTATACCTCTGTTTCAGTCCTGTTCTCATTCTAGCAGCCTCTATACCTCACTGTTTCAGTACTGTTCTCATTCTAGCAGCCTCTATACTTTTCTGTTTCAGCCCTGTTCTCATTCTAGCAGCATCTATACCGCTCTGTTTCAGTCCTGTTCTCATTCTAGCAGCCTCTATACCCCTCTGTTTCAGTCATGTTGTCATTCTAGCAGCCTCTATACCTCTCTGTGTCAGTCCTGTTCTCATTCTAGCAGCCTCTACACCTCTTTGTTTCAGTCCTGTTCTCATTCTAGCAGCCTCTATACCCCTCTGTTTCAGTCCTGTTGTCATTCTAACAGCCTGTATATACCTCTCTGTTTCAGTCATGTTGTCATTCTAGCAGCCTCTATACCTCTCTGTTTCAGTCCTGTTGTCTTTCTGACTGCCTCTATACCTCTCTGTTTCAGTCCTGTTCTCATTCTAACTGCCTCTATACCTCTGTGTTTCAGTACTGTTCTCATTCTAGCAGCCTCTATACCTCTCTGTTTCAGTCCTGTTCTCATTCTAGCAGCCTCTATACCTCTGTTTCAGTCCTGTTCTCATTCTAGCAGCCTCTATACCTCTCTGTTTCAGTCCTGCTCTCATTCTAGCAGCCTCTATACTTCTCTGTTTCAGCCCTGTTCTCATTCTAGCAGCATCTATACCGCTCTGTTTCAGTCCTGTTCTCATTCTAGCAGCCTCTATACCTCTCTGTTTCAGCCCTGTTCTCATTCTAGCAGCCTCTATACCTCTGCTTCAGCCCTGTTCTCATTCTAGCAGCCTCTATACCTCTGTTTCAGTCCTGTTACATTTACATTTACATTTAGTCATTTAGCTGACGCTTTTATCCAAAGCGACTTACAAGTTCTGTACGACAAGACAGCAAGAAGGGTACAACTCTATCAGCTGAGTAACAATGTTCATCAAGTGCTGCGTGTTACAGTGTAGGTTAGTTTATTAGGACAAGTGCATGACAGTAAGGTTAGTCAGGGTTCGATTTTTTTTTATTTTTTTTATCATTTCAGATAATGGTTGAAGAAGTGAGTCTTTAGAAGTTCTCATTCTAGCAGCCTCTATACCTCTGTTTCAGCCCTGTTCTCATTCTAGCAGCCTCTATAGCTCTGTTTCAGTCCTGTTCTCATTCTAGCAGCCTCTATACCTCTCTGTTTCAGCCCTGTTCTCATTCTAGCAGCCTCTATACCTCTCTGTTTCAGCCCTGTTCTCATTCTAGCAGCCTCTATACCTCTCTGTTTCAGCCCTGTTCTCATTCTAGCAGCCTCTATACCTCTCTGTTTCAGCCCTGTTCTCATTCTAGCAGACTCTATACCTCTCTGTTTCAGCCCTGTTCTCAGTCTAGCAGACTCTATACCTCTTTGTTTCAGCCCTGTTCTCATTCTAACAGCCTCTATACCTCTCTGTGTCACTCCTGTTCTCATTCTAGCAGCTCTGAAACAGAGTACCAGAGGTTTGAACACACTGAAGTAAACGTTTTGTGTGCTCACATTTCTTTTTACTGGTTGCCAGAGGCCTGTTTTTAAGTTCCAGCTTAGAGATGGAATCTGGAAAACTGGTTCCATAGCCTGAAGTCTTAGTAGTAGAGTACAGGTCCAAAGTTTATGAAAATCCCACAGAAAATTTATGTTTTACAATTTTCTTGTAATGTGTGTACCTGTAAATATACACTGTCATTCATTTCGATGTCCTTGTCAAAACAATGGACTTCTTCGTCTTCTTGTGTCACCTTCCCCCACTCTCGGCTCCCGTCTGGGATCGCTTTCGGAGCAGACGCTCCTTGGCTTCAACGGTGATCAATCATTTTCGCCATCAGTGGTGACTTGTCAGTTCAGGACCGTTCACAACCGGACGTGGTCACTCGTACGAGCGGCTTGTCAAATGACGCCCGCCGGATGTTTCGTCTTGTAACTCGAGAATGTAATCACGCAATAGGTTGAGTGTGGTGACGATCGAAAAAGGCGGCAAATTCAACTTTCCAACAATGTATTGGTTGAACGGCGAAAGCGCAGCCCGGAGCCGACGGACGAGGGTTAGGGTGTTAAGTGCTGCGACGCGCGCCCAAGTGCATGAGTCCGATGCTTAAGACGTTAATGGTGAGATGAGCAGAGAAAAGTGTAATTCCCCATGGCCTTGTTAGCACTAGCCCTGATATATATATATTTATATTTTATATCCAGCTGTGGTCAGACTTTGCCCTATGAGACATGGTGTGTGTGTGTGTGTGTCTGTGTGTGTCTCCGTGTGTGTATGTGTGTCTGTGTGTGTGTCTGTGTGTGTGTGTGTCTGTGTGTGTCTCCGTGTGTGTATGTGTGTGTGTGTGTGTGTGTGTGTGTGTGTGTCTGTGTGTGTCTCCGTGTGTGTATGTGTGTCTGTGTGTGTGTCTCCGTGTGTGTCAGTAGCATCTGACTATCGTGTCATGTGATTCGATGAACATGCTCATGTGTTACTATTAGTGATGTATAGAGAAGAGGACGCCTTCTCTCTCTCTCTCTCTCTCTCTCTCTCTCTCTCTCAGTCTCTTTACTGTTGTTCGACCCCCCCCCCCCCCCCTCTCTGCTTGTAACAATGACCTTCTCTTTTCTCTGCTGGAGTGAGGTGTTCCACCATCATTCAGCCTGCAGGTCTACTTAACCTTCTCACTCTCTCACACACATACAGGCATGCACACACACACCGACTGCTCCTCCTTCGTGGCCCCATCATCACACTAACTCCGCTCTCACGCAAGCTCGCTCCCTGGGACTCGGTTACCATAGCAACATGGTTCCCCGTCTCCACCAAGACCGTGAGGTCGAGAGAGAGAAGACAGCCATGTCCACATGTCTCCTCCAGAGAGAGAGAGAGAGAGAGAGAGAGAGAGAGAGGAGAGAGAGAGAGAGAGAGAGAGAGAGAGAGAGAGAGAGAGAGAGAGAGAGAGAGAGAGAGAGAGAGAGAGAGAGAGAGAGAGAGAGAGAGAGAGAGAGAGAGAGAGAGAGAGAGAGAGAGAGAGAGAATACAGTTGTTCTTCATTTTCTCACTTGCTATGTGAGAATCTTAGTTATTATGTTCTCAATGCCCCTTGCATTGTATGAGTTGTGTGGAAAAGTTTGCTAGTTCTAATGCTATCCCTTTGTACATTGTGGCTGTGTCTGACAAAAGTTAACAATAAATAATGGTATTAGGAATACATTTGCCTCCTGCATGAACTGTGCATAGCTGAATAGACTGTATTTTAACGTCGATCATATGGTGGTACTTGGAGAGCCAGCTATACGTTCTCAGGTGGTACTTGGTGTAAAAAGTTTGAGAACCACTGCCCTATATACCAATAACATGCAAATTGACCTTGTAGAAGTGGAGCAATCGTCCATTTACTTGGGTATGTACTTTTAAGCGAATTTTCTGAAAATATGGCTAGGGCTTAAGAGGTTAAAGACAGGGCAAATCTCTAGTAGCTAATGGTGAGAAGTTGTCAAGTTAGACTGGTAGGGTCCTTTAACTTGCTAGCCGAGTCACTTAGCTAGCTTTATGTACGACACAGGCCTCTCTAGGTATACCGTTCATGCTACTACACATACAGCAAGAAATCCCTCCAACCTACACGATGGCACCTGTGGGAATCTCTGACACAACACCCAAGGCTCCTGTTTGTTCACCAAAACTCCATGGATTATTCCATTCAACGTATCGATTTGGAACAAATCAGTCCCATTAGTTAGCACCCTCGAGCTAATCAACAGGGAACCACAAATCGATTTGTAATCAATACATGTTGATACAGTGACCAAAACCGATGAATATGGATCTGAGTATTGATCTCCTGTAGTGTGGGATGTAGTGTGCTCCTAAAGCTAGTATGCACGTCTGTCATACACAGTCTGTATGTCTGTCTATCTGCAAGACAGTCTCGAGAGAGAGTAAAATAATGAGATATACTCTTGTATGGAGATAGTGAGATATACTATAATGTATGAGGAGAGTGATATATAATTTGTGTATGGAGAGTGTGAGATATATATATATATATATATATACAATCTATGTATGGATAGAGTGAGATAGAATCTGTGTGGATAGAGTGAGATAGAATCTATGTATGGAGAGAGTGAGATATAATCTATGTATGGAGAGAGTGAGATATACTCAGTGTATGGAGAGTGGGATATATATATATATGTATGGATAGAGTGATATATAATCTATGTATGGCGAGAGTGAGATATACTCTGTCTGTATATGAGAGAGTGAGATATACTCTATGTATGGAGAGAGTGAGATATACTCTATGGAAAGAGTGATATATACTCTGTATGGAGAGATACAGTGTACTTATGTTATATGTATGGAGACATCTATGTGTTGATCTGTCATTACCGTGCGTCTATGTGTTGATCTTCTGTGAGTGTCATCACTGTACATCTATGTGTTGATCTGTCATTACCGTGTGTCTATGTGTTGATCTTCTGTGAGTGTCATCACTGTTCATCTATGTGTTGATCTGTCATTACTGTGTGTCTATGTGTTGAGCTGTCATCACTTTGCGTCTATGTGTTGAGCTGTTGTTATGTACTAGAGGCCTGATCACTCCTGTGTCACCGGGCATGCAGGTGAGGCCTGCCAATTAGCCAATTAGTGCTGATTGGTTACCTGCTGGGGAGCTTTAAAGGCAGACCTAGTAACACACATGCACTGTCTGTGCTTAGAGAAAGAGCTGTTAGGTTCTTCAGTCCTTGTCCGTTGGGTTACCTTAGTACTTTAGTTTACATTTGCATTAATAGTTCCTTGAGTTAGTAGAACTTTGAGTTAGAGCACAGGGTTTTGGTGTTGGTTTGCACATAGGCTGCGTGCCCCTGAGCCAGGGTCGTAACAATTGGGCGCTCGTCCGGGATCTTTTACCCCTAGAACTTTGTTTGGTGTTTTTTTTTTGTGTTGCACGGGGTGTCATCGTATTATGGTTTGGGTGGTGTTCGTTACATATGGTGTAACGTGGGGGCTGAGCCATTTCATCAAACAGGTGAGTATGCCGTATTTGTTTGTAATTTGATGTGACTACTTATGCTGTTAAAATATATAGTTTAGTAGGCACCACATGTAGATAGGGACATTATTTTCTGGTTGTTGGTTAGCATTCTGTGCACCACGTACTCCTGGGGCGGTCAATGAAATGATTGGTATATGATCTTTGACTGGTAGCAGGTGTGGTTGAAGAAAGTTAGGTCTACAGGGCATTAGTTTAAGGGTAGGTAGATTAGGGCGGCCAGGAAACACAGGTAGTGTGGTAGGGCTTGATTTAGTGTTTCTTAGGGTAGACATGTGGTGGGCCGGTTTTTTCTGCAGTTTAGACGTAGAAGCATATGTAGTCATATCAGGTTAGAAGGCGCACCTGTTTGGAATTGTTTGTTGGATTTATTTTGTTTGTTTGAGTGTTTGGTGAGCATACCTGGTAGCACCTAACACCCTGAGTGTATGACACGTCTATTTGGGGTGAGTGTGGTTTTTTTTTTATGTTTCTTTTGCGTCCTAGAAATGTGCGCTCCGTAGCACACATTGCCACCGCGTCCCTTTATGGTTATTATTAGTGGCTTTGGCATTCTGTATGGTTCTTCAGTGGTTCGTCGTGGTTATTTAGTCGTTCTTCAGTGGTTCTTTAGTGTTTCTTTGGTGGCTCTTAGGTGGATTGTGTGTGTACTAGGGTGCTTTTGGCAGCTTTTTGGTGACTCTAAAGTGAACGGGTTGTGGCGCTGGTGCAGAAAAGATGGCTTCCGTTAGGGATTTTGTGGATCACCCTTCACATGACATGTTGGAGAGGTTTTCAAAAGAACAGCTTCTCGAGCTTGCTGTGCACTACAAGGTCGAGCTTACTCCCAGTGAGAAACGTTTGAAACCATCTGCCTTGGGTGCTTTGAGGGTTTTGCTCATTAGGGAACAGGTGCTTGAGGAGAGGGTGGAGGAGCCTCCTTTGTCTGACGTGTCTCCGCTATTATCTGGTGCAGAGGGTGAGTGGATGATTAGGGAGTTGGAGTTTAAGGAAAGGCAGCTAGAGCGGGAGCGTGAGGAGAGGAGAGAGGAGCGTGCGCTTAAGGAGAGAAGAGAGGAGCGTGAGTTTAACAGTGAGCGTGAACTTAAGGAGCGTGAGCTTAAGGAGAGAGAGCACGAGCGTGCGCAGAAGGAGCGTGAGCATGAGCGTGAGCTTAAGGAGAGGCAGATACAACAAGAGCGTTACTTGAAGGACTTAGAGCACGAGCGTGCGCAGAAGGAGCTTGAATATAAGCATGCTGCCTTGCAGGCGGGTGCTCTGCATCCAGAGTCACGTTCCGGGTTTGATGTAGGAGGAATATTAGGATGGTGCCACCATTTTTTGAGAAAGACGTGGAAAGATATTTTCCCCTTTTTGAACGGGTGGCAACCACATTGAAGTGGCCTGATACCGCCTGGACACTGCTGCTGCAATGTGTTTTAGTTGGTAGGGCACAAGAAGCCTACACTGCTCTGTCCCTTGAACAAAGAGCTGATTATGAGCTGGTTAAAGCTTCCATTTTGAGGGCTTATGAGTTGGTCCCTGAGGCCTAACGTCAGCGTTTTAGAGGTTATCGCAGGTTGGAGGGGCAGTCTTATGTTGAGTTTGGTAGGGAGAAGGAGAACCTGTTTGACAGGTGGTGCACTACTCAGAAGGCAGAGTCAAGAGAGCAGCTTAGGCAGTTGATTCTCCTAGAGGAATTTAAGAGATGTGTTCCTGATACCGTTTCCACACATCTAAATGAGCGTGGGGTATCGAAGATAGGCGACGCAGCTGTCTTCGCCGATGAGTTTGTGTTGACACACAAGTCCGTGTTTTTGGAGGACTACCGTGTTGAGTCCGGGGATAGGCGTCCTGTTCAGGGGGGCCGTTTCCCAAAACCTGTGTCTGCTGGTCAGTTAACTTCACCTCCTAGGCGGGGTGGTTCTGCTGGTGCATTCCCAGAAGGGATTATCTGTTTTTACTGTAAAGAACCTGGTCATATCGTTGCTGGATGCCCGGTGCTTGAGCAGAAAAATGTCAGAACCGTGGCTCTGGTAGAAACCATATGCAGGACGCCTATGCCAACGTTAGATGGGGATGGGGAAAGTATCAAACGTGTGGACAAAGAGATCGAGGGTTCCTCAAGGTTTATGATGAATGGATTTGTTTCCCTGACTAATGCACTAGAGTCCAAACAGGCTATAACAATTTGGAGAGATACCGGTGCTTTTCAGTCCCTCATGCTGGAGGGGGTTTTGCCATTTTCAGAAAACTCTTTGTTGCATTCCGGTGTCGTTGTTCGGGGCTTTGGGGGTGGATTTGTGGATGCACCTTTGCATGAGGTCACGCTCAATTCTCCCTTAGTATCAGGCAATGTTGTTGTGGGGGTATGTTCTCACATTCCCATAAAGGGGGTGTCCTTCATTCTAGGGAATGATTTGGCTGGTGACAAAGTGTTGGCTACTCCGGTTGTAACTCCCATTCCTGTGGTTTCTGAGGTCTCTAATGAGCTGGCACAGAAACATCCAGGAGTGTTTCCTGTGTGTGCTGTGGCACGAGAAATGTCAAAGGACAAAAGTGATGTTGTTGATACTTCGACTTGGGACATTACACTTAGTGACACATTCTTTGTTGAGTTAAAATGTGTACCTGTTGAGAATTTTGGAAAGCACACTGTGGATGTACCTCTGCATAATGATTCTCTTGATTGTGGTTTTGTGTTAGGCCCGGTGGTGAAACCAGAGTTGACAGGCATGCCGGAGAAGCATGTGACAGGAGATGATATGGCAGCGCAGTGTCTCAAGGTCTTCCCAGCCTGTACAGTGGCTGAGGCCACGAACGAATTGGAGGATGAGTGTGGGAAGGATGCTATGAGAGGTGCTGTTGTTTCATGTGACACCGTTCTAGTTGGAGAGGCTACTAAGCTTGACTTAGGCTGCCAGCCTTCCCACAATAGCTCTATTGTCCCTAATGTTTCACTTGTGGGCAGGGATGGTCCCAGTATGTCAGTTGATGATTCTGACATTGATCCACATGTCCACACTGATTCTCTGCCATGCACTAGGTGTGATGGTCAACCTAGTTACCTGTGTCCTGTGGAGCAGGAGCCGCCTTCGCGACCTGGTCTGTTGAGTGGCAGCCATTTTGATTTTGATCAGGACAAAGTTATTTTGGGTGACGCCATTTTAGATGGTGTTCCAGACGTTATTGTGACTGTCGTACTGCCATGTTCCCGGTACACTGGGGCTGTACCTGCGGCGGTACAGCCTACTCTGGATGTTCACGGTGTGCAGTATCCTGAACTGCCAGTGCCAGGTGGGATGGATATGGGTGCGGTGGTGGTATCAGTGATCTATGGTTTTGTTGTGCTGTGTTCTGTTCTGTTAAGCGCAGTTCTCAGGTTGATTTTGGTTTGCAGTATAATTTTGACAGATCGGTATCGGTGGTCGTGTTCGACAGGGGCCGACCCGGTTCTTGCCTTGAACCATTTTGATGTTTACGTTGGATCCTCCAGTTTACCCCTTGTTGTGTATACAGACCATAACCCTTTGGTTTTTCTTCGCAGCATGGTGAACTCGAACCATCGTTTGATGCAATGGAGTTTGTTCCTCCAGGCGTATAACTTGGATATTCGCCACATCGTGGGAGGGACAACGTGCTAGCAAACGCCCTCTCACGATCATAGTACCGGTATTTGTGGTACCCGTTATCGCTGTTGTGGTAGTGGCCCTGACAACTAAGGGGTCACAGTTGTTTTTTGTTTTGTTTATGGGTTGTTGTGTAGTGGTTGCCTCTTGGGCAACCAGTTTGGTGGGGGAGGTGTTATGTACTAGAGGCCTGATCACTCCTGTGTCACCGGGCATGCAGGTGAGGCCTGCCAATTAGCCAATTAGTGCTGATTGGTTACCTGCTGGGGAGCTTTAAAGGCAGACCTAGTAACACACATGCACTGTCTGTGCTTAGAGAAAGAGCTGTTAGGTTCTTCAGTCCTTGTCCGTTGGGTTACCTTAGTACTTTAGTTTACATTTGCATTAATAGTTCCTTGAGTTAGTAGCACTTTCAGTTAGAGCACGGGGTTTTGGTGTTGGTTTGCACATAGGTTGCGTGCCCCTGAGCCAGGGTCGTAACACTGTCATCACTGTGCGTCTCTGTGTCTCCAGGTGTGTCATCACTGTGCGTCTGTGTCTCCAGGTGTGGACGTGTCATCACTGTGCGTCTATGTGTCTTCAGGTGTGAGTGTCATCACTGTGCGTCTATGTGTTGAGCTGTCATCACTGTGCGTCTATGTGTCTCCAGGTGTGTCATCACTGTGCGTCTATGTGTCTCCAGGTGTGAGTGTCATCCAGGGACGTGCACAGGACTTTAGAGGGGCAGGTGCTCAAAGGCTGAAAAGGGCACTACACTTGCAATTTTTAAGGGCCCTTTTCGGGCGGGGGGCCCCCTTTTTATGCTTTTTGGGGGGTTTTGGTGATCAAATATTGAATATTGAACTATAATAATCAGTGCAGGAGCTCACTTATCCTTGAAAGACACTTTTATCACTGACTTAAAAGGCCCATACATCTCCATAAATGTTCAGGGGGGAGGGAATAAGTGCTTACCCTACAGACAGGGCCGCCTCAGGGGGTGTGCGAGCAGTGCGGTCGCACAGGGCCTCGCGGGAATGGGGGCCTCGCAAAAAAATAAATAAATAAAAATAAAAAATAATTTTTTCTTTTTTTTTTTTTTTTATTATTTCTTTTTTGCGAGGCCCCCCTTCCCGCGAGGCCCTTTTTCATCACAGACCTAAAATCTAGTTTTTCTTATATGCTTATATATTTCACATTAGACACGTTTGTAGAATGTGTCTGACTTGTTCCTGCCTCTGCGGCTCTGCAGACTGCAGTTTTACGGTTTCTGCGGCTTTGCTGCTCTACAGATTTTAGGATAGTGTTTCCGGTCTCTTATCCCGTCCGCCGTAATAGAAGAAGAAGAAGAAGAAGACACACGACACGAGGTAGAGGGATGATCTAATTCAGCGCGGAGGATGTCTTTTCAAAAGCAGCATGGATCAGAAGAAATTACACCGTGGGCCAAGAAAGTCTCCTTCCAACTTTACCATTGGCGCCACATTGATACTGCGTTATGGTGAGTCAACCTATGATTATATTCCCGCCGTGGACCTATCTCTCTTTCTCTCTCTCTGGAGCCAAACTGGTCGACTAGCTAGCTAACGGTGTGTGCCTGGTGAGAGCACCTGGCTGTATGTAGCCGCATAGCTTGCTTCTGCGTTAGCTAATGGTTAGCACAAGCATCAAACGAACGTTCCCAGCTGAAGCTAAACAGCTAACTGGCTAACAGTTAGCTCAATCAGCTGTTAGCTAATTAGCTGTTAGCTTGTGCTAACCATTAGCTAACCCAGAAGCAAGCTATGCGGCTACATACAGCCAGGTGCCTGATTGAGCTAACTGTTAGCCAGTTAGCTGTTTAGCGTCAGCTGGGAACGTTCGTTTGATGCTATCAGTTAGCCTTGAGAATAGCAGGGGGTTCGACATCATCTTTGACAGAAGATGTAGTCGGGCCTGCACCATGACAAGGCTCTGGCCATAGCTTATTTGTCCCGACAGCGAGAGGCCTTTCGTCAACGTGGAGACCTGTGTTGCGGCCTTTCGCCCTGCGTTCCTTTTGTGCAGGTAAGATTAATGAAAATGTCATGACATTACCCCACTCTTCCTTCCTTCCCCTCCCGAATGTTTTGTTAATAACGATGTTTTTTTCCAGGCAAAACATATGCTACTTCACAACATTTGGAGATACGACATGTGCTGTGTGTGAATGTCTTGGTCGTTTGTGTAGCTTGGGTAGCGTTGGGCCGTTGGCCAAAGCTGTGTGTGGCCTGGTGTCACAGTACCTGGCTAGCCTATTTAGCTGATGTCGGCCATTGGCTCCTTGCTGCTTTGGTTTCTCTGGTATAGACCCTCTTCTTGTTGGATTTAAGTGTTGATCTTTGTCCTTTTGGATCTCTCATACATGCTCTAGTCTCTCTCTAACACACACACACATGACAAACACACATGTTCTCTCTCTCTCTCTCTCTCTTTCTAACACACACAGTCTGCCTATGGCGGCCTTTCTCGATGGCTAGGCTGTGCTCAAGGATCTTCAGTCACAGTGCTCAGGTATTCTGCCACTGTGTACTCTCTGTTTAGGGCCAAATAGCATTTCAATTTCTTTCCAATGTGTCTCTCTCTCTCTCTCTCTCTCTCTCTCTCTCTCTCTCTCTCTCTCTCTCTCTCTCTCTCTCTCTCTCTCTCTCTCTCTCTCTCTCTCTCTCTCTCTCTCTTGGATTTAAGTGTTGATCTTTGTCCTTTTGAATCTCTTACATGCTCTAGTCTCTCTCTAACACACACACACATGACAAACACACATGTTCTCTCTCTCTCTCTCTCTCTTTCTAACACACACAGTCTGCCTATGGCGGCCTTTCTCGATGGCTAGGCTGTGCTCAAGGATCTTCAGTCACAGTGCTCAGGTATTCTGCCACTGTGTACTCTCTGTTTAGGGCCAAATAGCATTTCAATTTCTTTCCAATGTGTCTCTCTCTCTCTCTATCTCTCTCTGTACACTGTATATTGACTGTAGAACGGGAGCTCTCTCTCGCTCTCTCTTTTGCTATATGTTGACTGTATCATGCCCCGCCTCGGGCAGCGCTATTATTTAAGAATATGTTGACTGTATAAAAAAAAAAATATATATATATATATATATATTATTATTTTTTTTAACCTTTTGGGGGGGGGGGGGGGGGCTCGCGTTAAATCTCGCACAGGGCCTCGCATTTCTCCCAGGCGGCCCTGCCTACAGACCCCAAGAAGTGCTGTATATTCTGTATTGTTTAATATAAATGAATTTTTTATTCCAATCCCGATTTGTATTTGAGATTCCCAAATCCCATCGGAATTGACTTCTTTGTGTCTCTCAATGAGTGTAATACCAGCATTCAACTGTATGCGCCACAGCGTTTCTATCATCATCATCATCACCACCCACGCTATGCATAAAATATAGGTCCGCGGAGAGGCACGCTGAGGAGGCCGTGCAAACTGCAACTAATATTTTGATTTTATCCTGACATTTTTCAGTTGGAAGGGCAGTCTATATGCGTAACGGTAAAAAAAGAAAAAAAGAAAAAAAAAAGTATTTCTTTCAAAAAGGGCACATTTTTGACTAGGCTCAAAAAGGCAGGTGCTCAAGCACCCCTTGGCCGCTATGTTTGCACGTGCCACTGTGCGTCTCTGTGTCTCCAGGTGTGCGTGTCATCACTGTGCGTCTCTGTGTCTCCAGGTGTGTCATCACTGTGCGTCTCTGTGTCTCCAGGTGTGGACGTGTCATCACTGCACGCCATGCGCACCCAGAGGCAGAGCACCATGCTGTGTGACGTCAGGCAGCTGGTGGCCAGCGGGGGGAGCCTCAACCAGCCCAACGACGACGGGGTCACCCTGGTAAGACACCTGATGCCTTGACCTGTGTGTGTGTGTTCGTGTAAATGTAGTATTGTAGTTGTAGTAGTACTAAGAGTATTACAGTAGTAGTAGTAGTAGTAATAGTAGTAGTAGTAGTAGTAGTAGTAGTAGTAGTAGTAGTAGTAGTAGTAGTAGTAGTAGTAGTAGTAGTAGTAGTAGTAGTAGTAGTAGTAGTAGTAGTAGTAGTAGTAGTAGTAGTAGTAGTAGTAGTAGTAGTAGTATGGCAAGTTGTTTTAACATTTATTCCCATTTTCTAGCTAGTTGGGTACCTAGCTAGCTCATTCACAAGGACAATTTTGCGAATGAACTAGCTGGGTACCCAACTAGCTCATTCGCAAAGATGACCTAGCTAGCTGGGTACCCAGCTAGTTCAATCACAAAGACACATTCGCGAATGAGCTAGCTCACTACCTAGGTTGCAGATATGTCTTTGCGAATGAGCTAGCTGGGTACCCAGCTAGCTAGGTTGTCCTTGCGAATCAACTAGCTGGGTAGCTAGCTAGCTCATTCGCAAGGACCATTTTGGGAATGAGCTAGTTGGTTAACCAGCTAGCTGATGGTGTTTGGGGGCGGAGGGTGTTTGGGGGTGGAACGGAGGGCTGTTTTGGGGCGGAGCAGAGGGTGTTTGGGGGTGGAGGGTGGTTCTGTCAGCTCATTGGTTGACAGAAATGACCAGGTTTGTAAACAAAAATGATATTTATTAACATAAAGGAAGCACAATATGGTAACTCAAGGGTGAGCCAAGGCTTAATGTGTCACAGCAGCACAAACATTCCCCACATTTAACATTCACAAACACTGCATAACGTTAAATGAATGTTATGATGTTATGTTATTATGATGTTATGATGTTATGATGAATTGAAAATGGGGGACCCTGATGTAAACAAGACGAAAGTCTTTCTCTGGTCTGCATCCCCTTAACAATTGTATGTATTGAGCTGTACTGTACTGTACCCATTCTGCAATCTGTTAATAAACTTTTCAATCAATCAATCAATCAATCAATCAATCAATCAATCAAGTCATTGAAATGCAAATACCAGCATCTGCGTCATGTACCACGCCCCTAGACGTCCGCCCCCAGACGTTGCTACTCATCTCAGCTAGTTCATTCGCAGGTTGCGAATGAACTAGCTGGGTACCCAACTAGTTCATTCGCAGGTTGCGAATGAACTAGCTGGGTACCCAACTAGCTCATTCGCAAAGATGACCTAGCTAGCTGGGTACCCAGCTAGCTAATGTGTCTTTGCGAATGAACTAGCTGGGTACCTAGCTAGTTCATTCGCAAGGATCATTTTGCGAATGAACTAGCTGGGTACCCAACTAGTTCATTCGCAAAGATGACTTAGCGAGCTGGGTACCCAGCTAGTTCATTCGCAAGGATCATTTTGCAAATGAGCTAGCTGGGTACCCAGCTAGCTAGGTAGCACGTGTCTTAGCTAGTTAACTAGCCGGCTTTGTCCCATAGGCTTTACACCAAATTTTGCCTCAGCTAGTAGCTAGCTCATTCGCAAAATGGTCCTTGCGAATGAGCTAGCTGGGTACCCAGCTAGCTGACACATTAGCTAGCTGGGTACCCAGCTAGCTCATTCGCAAGGACCATTTTGCGAATGAACTAGCTGGGTACCCAACTAGTTCATTCGCAAAGATGACCTAGCTAGCTGGGTACCCAGCTAGTTCATTCGCAAGGATCATTTTGCGAATGAACTAGCTGGGTACCCAACTAGTTCATTCGCAAAGATGACCTAGCTAGCTGGGTACCCAGCTAGTTCATTCGCAAGGATCATTTTGCGAATGAACTAGCTGGGTACCCAACTAGTTCATTCGCAAAGATGACCTAGCTAGCTGGGAACCCAGCTAGTTCATTCGCAAGGATCATTTTGCGAATGAACTAGCTGGGTACCCAACTAGTTCATTCGCAAAGATGACCTAGCTAGCTGGGTACCCAGCTAGTTAATTCGCAAGGATCATTTTGCGAATGAGCTAGTTGGGTACCCAGCTAGTTCATTCGCAACCTGCGAATGAACTAGTTGGGTACCCAGCTAGTTAATTCGCAACCTGCGAATGAACTAGCTGGGATGAGTAGCAACGTCTGGGGGCGGACGTCTAGGGGCGTGGTACATGACGCAGATGCTGGTATTTGCATTTCAATGACAGAGCGCATTTGATTGGGTCATTCTGAAGTCTGGGGGCGGGGCGGACAGCGGCCGTGGTTCAAGTTTGCAGTTCCGTTCAAATATAGTTGCGTCTCAAGATTCAACGTTACAGTAGTATAGTAGAGAAATGGCTGAAGTTGTTAGAATGTATGGCAATCTGTCTGACAAGGATATGCGAGATTTGTTGATAGAAAACGGAGAATTGAAAATGATTTGAGAGAATATACTTTATTAATCACCAAATGGGGAAATTGATTGCCACGTATGTAACATACAACACAAACAAAAAAAATATTATAATAGAATACGGCAAAGTGCTTCCAGACAACACATATGGATTAAAGAAATTAAATAACACACTATATATATTCTCAATGGCTTTCTTGCAGGGATGTACAGAAGATTCATTTGAGATGGCAGCGATCTGCCGATACTGTATAATATTAATACAATAATAACTAACTACTACACAATTAGTATGTACGTTTATTATCTTTGTATTGCATGTTCTTTGCATGTTTTGTGTTCACATCAACCTGCAAAGGGACTAGATGGAAACCGTTTATACAGTAACCATCCACTTAACGTTTTATATTCACCATAGTGACTTACCGTTTTTAATAATACAGTAACCAGGTTACCATCCAGTGACTTACTACTTTATACAGTAACCACCCAAGTGTGTTAAAGTTTGTAGATGGAAATGAGTTTATAGCTACAATCTGGCATGTTTACATATAAATGTTTATTAAATAAATAAATAAATTTAGTTGAATTTACAGATTAGTGTGATTGAGGTCTGCTCCACAAGCAGAACTGGACTGGAATCAAGAGTATTAATTTATATTTACAGCATATATAACCATAATAATTCTATATACCTACTTATACACCTGCATATAACCCATATAACTATGTATGATAGCAGTGTACAGTGAGGGAAATAATTATTGAACACATCAACATTTTGTTCAGTAAATGTATTTCCAATGAGCGTATTCAAGCGAAATTTGCACCAGACTTTTGTATTTGAATAAAAAATTTACACATGGTCCAAAGATGTTTATTAAAACATAACAAACAAACATTATGCCACATCAATGTGGAACGCCCTACCCACAGCTGTAAAGGAATGTGAATCACTACCCACTTTCAAAACCACTCTCAAGGAGAACCTACTGGAGGCGGCAATTCGAAACTGGCCTCTGTAAATGTCCTAATAGTCCAGTCATTATATGAAAAAACCTAGGACAAATTGCAACAGTAGCAAACTCAACTGATTTTGTATCCTCATTATGTCCTTAGTGAGGGAAAAAAACTCCCAAGGAATCCCATCATGGGAAAGTTTTGAAAACGACCTATATATATTCATATCGATTATAACAGTGGTGAAAATTTTACGTTTAGATATCACTATAAAAACTCACAAGCTGATTACACACACAAAGACAAGAAAAAAAGTCAATCACAACTTCATTGAATTATTCTGTTTACTCATGCAAATCACACATTATCTTATTTGATATGCACCAATTAGCATACACGCTAGAACTAATCAAAACATTTGATAAAGAATTTTTTTTCTTCTTGGAATATTAGTAGATAGGCTCTGTGGAGCTCAGTCCACGAGGATGGGGCTCAAGGGTTTATGTCCGTGGGGATAGGTCCATGGAGATGGGTTTTTTTTATAATAGGCGGAAAACTACATATTTGTACAGCATGCAAAACACTACATGATTCTTGCACAAAACTACATGGGCTTAACATAAATTTGGTATGTCTGTATAGGGGAGGCTTGTAGGTACCCATGTAACCTATTTCCATTAACATATATTGAGGTAGAAGGCCAAGGGACCATTTGAAAAATGGTGATGGCCATATTTCCCTCCCCAAAAAATCATCTTAACTTTGAATAATTAGGTATGTAGCCCCCTTTCCAATGAGGTAACATGACATGGTTGGTCTCATTGGAAACCCGAGGTTGTCTAGAATCAAATGGTATCTTTACTTTTGAGCTACCTCAAAATTTGAACGCGTCACAATCTCTGAAAGACAGTGTCGTCAGTGATCCTGCCAGCAATCAAGTACATTGAAAAAAAACACATTTCCCATGATGGGATTCCTTGGGACTTTTTTTCTCTCACTAAAGACATATTGAGGATACAAAATCAGTTGAGTTTGCTAATGTTGCAATTTGTCCTAGGTTTAGCCTAATTCTGGCCTATAATGACTGGACTATAGGGGTAACAAAACATTGAAAAAAACACATTTCCCATGATGGGATTCCTTGGGACTTTTTTTCTCTCACTAAAGACATATTGAGGATACAAAATCAGTTGAGTTTGCTAATGTTGCAATTTGTCCTAGGTTTAGCCTAATTCTGGCCTATAATGACTGGACTATAACCCAACCCCCTCCAATGAACAGTTACCCCCCCCCCCCCCCCCCCCCCACCCACCTCCAATGTACATCCCCCCCCCCCGCCCCACCTACTTAACCCCCACCTCCTCCAATGTACAGTTTCTTCCCCCTCAAATGTATATACTCTCCAATGTATATAATGTCATGTGGGGGGCATGTATCGCAGTTCTATGGCCCTCTTCTCCAATTCTGCTTCAACCATTTTTAGTTCCACCATCTTTTCTCTGGCGCTTCCTGAGGGTGTTGGATTTTGTGATGAGCTGGGCCAGGACCAGGACCCAGCCTTCCCGTAGGCGAGGAAGCCGTTATCTCTTGCTTCAACAGACAGAAAGTCCCCAAACTGTTGAGTAATCACATCACCTGAGACACACAACAGAAATACATAATTTAGGTGCATCAGTCAGATACTTTTCATATCAAGAAGCACATTTTCATATCAAGAAGCACATTTTATGATAATAAAATGTGCTGAAAACCCCCAGCCCTGCACAATGGTGCGGCCCCTGTTGAGGTCCCTGCTGCGATTGAAGATTTATATGACTCATTTAATTTATTAGGACAATGTTGTCTACTAACTTGGCCAGTGAGTCATCTAGTCTTTATATATGTCTATGGAGGAGACAGTGGCAACATTGTGCTCAGTACTCAGTGAATATGCTCATCGCCCCACAGTGCAGCTCAGGCTGTGTGCTGATTTCCCCGGAACATGTCTATGGGCTGGTGGGACAGCAGGCAGAACCAGGACTCGGTCAGAACCAACAGGTCCTCCGTCTGCTGCTCTGGCTTAAACACAGTACGGCACAGTTTACTACAGACTACAGGCACTTAAGCATTCTTACTCTCACAACAATAATAAATATATTAAATATTAAATTGAATACTTTAAGAAAAAACACATAGCGACACTGAACTGGCAGCGCCCATGGCAAAAACAGGGAAATTACATTTGAGTTTTCAGACAAATAAGCAGGATTTCACATTTGATTATAGGACCATGTCTTACCCAAGGTACACAACAAACAAACTAGGCTCATATTGTTTAACGCTTCATCTCCCCTTTAAGGCCAAAACATGTAAAAAAAATAATAATAATAATAATTTTTTATATCGGCCCAATCTTGATATCGGACCGATACCGATGTGTAAAAAAACTGCCATATCGGCCGATATTATATCAGCGGCCGATATTACGTGCATCACTACATGTGCCCAAAACACTGAGCTCAGGCCTTCTCGTGTCGCTGCGCCCCAAGCCACCACGACATGCACACACACCTGTAGAGACATCAGTTGTGAGATGGACAGGTTCGAAACTCAATTCTAAGAAATAAATCAACAGTTCTGGCTTTCCAGATTAATTTATAGATGAGGGAAAGTCAGTAAGTAAGAAAAATGAGGTGGCAGAAAGATTCAACAGATTCTTTGTTAATGTAAACTGGCAGAGGAGATAACCCCGCCACAAGGGGGAGGTGTTTCTAATTATTTTATATAACGAAACACAAGTACCATCTTCTTGAGAAAAACGGATAAAAATGAAATTATGGATACTGTGAACAAACTCAACTGGAAACCTCATATCAAATATGTCAGGACTAAATTGGCACGGAGTGTTGGTGTTTTATGCAAGATAAGGCACATTCTAAACCAAAAAACACTGTATACACTGTACTGTACACTCTTCCTATGGTATATGAGCTACTGTGCGGAGGTGTGGGGTAATACCTACAAAAGCACTCTACAGCCAATATGCACCATGCAAAAAAAAGCAATAAGAATAATCAACAATGTAGGATATTATGAACACACCAATAACTTATTTATAAAGCTACAAGCATTGAAATGTATGGATCTAGTGGATTTCAAAACTGCCCTCATTGTATACAAAGCCAGATACAAACTAATCCCAGGCAACATTCAAAAAAGAGGGAGAGGGAATCTTAAACAACAAATGGTACACACTACCAGTGTGCGATCCATAGCAAGATCTTTGGGTGAGCCCGCGTCGTTGTAATATTAATAATAGTCCCCACGGCCACCGGAGCAGCACCAGCCGCAGGTGTAATTGCGCCTGTAGATGATCCGATTCCCGCCTCCTGCTGCTCTGTCAGCTTCACTGTCTTCGTGAAACCAAAATTGGTTAGGCTTACTTGTTTTCGTTTAGACATTTTACTGGCTGTCAAAACGATCACTGTCTGTGTCAACAAGTAACAGCCACAGCACAGGTTACATACGGGTCAAGTTTGATGTGTGCCGACAGTGCCGTGCAGGCTGTAGCGCCGCCGCGCACCGAATGGTAATTGCAAGAATAGCATGCATGTTGCCATATTACGTGTGAATTAGTGCGCAAATCATTAATCATACATCCAAAATAGCATACGTTTATTATTATACACGATGATGATACAGAAAATTACAGAAAAATGAGAAATGCATGGCAAAAGTAGCATTTATTTTCAGTAATTTAGAGACCCCCCAAAAAATCGCAAATCAAGTTTGCAGGGGAGCTGATGTCTGATCGGCTCCCCTCCTGGATCGCACCATGCACACTACGCTGAAAAGCATGTGCATATCGGTGTGTGGAGTGAAGTTGTGGAATAATTTACCTGAATACATCAAACCGAGTAAACATGTAGCACAATTTAAAAAGCAGCTAAAAAAAACACACATTAGAGAAATACAGAAATGAGTAATGAGGATAAACAAAGTTATGTTATATTGTGTTATGTAGTGCTGTACTATATTCACTGCTGTCAAGTGAATACATTTTATTTGATTTTTTTCTTTTAAATACCGGTATAAGTAAAAGTATATTCTATATTGTAATATACTAAATTATGTTATATCTAGTCAAATTAATGGAAGAACAAACATAAATGTAAGGGGGTAGGGATCAATAAGCTTAGCTTCCCTCTACTCCTTTTTTGGACATGTCTGCTAACCAAACGCATTGCTCTTGACCTTTTGTTTATAATGCATTTTGTAGATCATTGGCTAAATGATTATCCAGTTTGACTATCGTCTACTACGAGCCACCGTACCTGTAGTACTACTGCTTACAAACTGCCTCGCTACTGTGAACCTGCTCTTGTCGTCACGTCACAACTAGATGTTAAATAAACTAGTCTAGATGGAAATAGGGGTCCACGCGCACCCCCCGGAACTTTTTATGCCACCTGATTTTTCTTAATCCTTAAAGTGTCTACTTTCAGAATCTGCCAGGTGCCAAGCTGAAATAATGTCCGAAAGGCTCCATTTTTAACCCTTTATTGCACCTAACCCAAAACCGAAACATTAAAATGTGATGTAGCAAGAGGCATAACCTTTGAAGTAAACAACATAGAGACAAATGAATACATTTGTCCATACAATTCTGACCGTAGGAATTCAATGGGATGGTTATTTTTGACATGACAACATTTTGACTGTATTTCTGGACAAAAAATACAAAAAATACACAAAAAATGTGTCGACCAATTACCTTTTTCCAAACGCATAGAGTGAATATTTGGTGACAATAATTTTTTTTTTCAATCCTCCGAGTGTTTATTTTGAGATTATATTGGGTACCAAGCTGAAATAATGTCTCAAAGGCTAGTTTGAACCCTTTATAGCACCTAACCCAAATTTTTTTAAATTAAAATATAATGTAGAAGAGGCATAACTTTTGAGGTAGACGACTTACAGAGCGAAAATACATTTTCCCACACAATTTTGATCCTAGGAATTCAAGGGGATGGTTATTGTTGACATTTGACAACATTTTGACTGTATTTCTGGAAAAAAACAGCAAGAAATGACCAAACGTGTGTATGACCAACTACCTTTTCATTTTTTAAAGCACATAGTGAATATTCTAGAGTTGAACCTTATATACAGCTCAAGCATTACTGTAGATGAAGCAGTTAAATGTGCGTACAAACTTGGAACATCTGATTAACTACAAGAAGCAGCACTCACCCTCAATTCTCACATTAAAAAGGCATTCAAAGAGTCAAAGGAGCTACCATGGCCCCCAACTGCACACAAGCTGGATGCTGTGAAAATGGATGAACTGCTCCCAGAGCATCTTGTACCATTTCTGAGCTCAGTGGTGACTGGGACACTTGATGAAGAAAAGTGTGTCGAGTAGGGCTGCACGATTAATCGATTTTTTATCGAAATCGCAATTTGTAATGATGCAATTATCAAATCGCCTGCAATTAAAAAAAAAATAATAATAAGCTTTTAACCAGGAAGTCCCATTGAGAGACAAGATCTCCTTTGCAAGGGAGACCTGGCCAAGATGACAGCAATAACATTTGCAATACATCACACAGCAATAAAAATGTGCGATACATCACACAAGAACATAATAAATGTGCATGTATACAATATACAATACATCACATGTAAACACAAAAACAAAGCAGAATAGTCTACATGATAGTAAAAGTGTATAATACAGGGTAATACAGTAATTTTGCAGTTGGGACCCGACTACAGAAAGCAGCAACATTCTTCTTGTAGGAAGTTATGTAATACAGATTTAAATTCACCAAGAGAGACCGGGGTGTAAGTGGATAATAATAATTTAGGACCTGCTCAGAGGTCATCATTCGGCACGCATGCGATGCATGAATGCGATTCGTATCTGCGATTAACCCATCCCGTCGTCCTTCCCCCCCAAGGGCAGCCGGGAGCAGACAGGCGTCAACGTGAGCCGCGCCAGGGGACCAATCCAAGTGCTCCCGTGCTCCCGTCTGTCTTCGTCAAGGACGCCACAGCGTTAGCGATCTATTGTTGTTGTGCATGTTTTTCCATTGGGTTTATCTTATCGGGGGGGGGGAACCCTTGCGAGCACGGGGAGAACATGCAAACTCCACACAGAAAGGCCTGGGAGATCCCCCCCACCTGGGTAACTGGCATCATGGAAACCTGGTCCCCAAGCGGGAATCGAACCCTGGACCTTCTTGCTGTGAGGCGACAGTGTTAACCACTACACCACCGTGCCGAGACCGGGGTGTAAGTGGATAATGGTCATGTAGCCCATTCCATGCCCAAGGTGCGAAGCTTGAGAAAGCTGTTCCTAGCTAACCCTGCTCAAGTCAGAGAAAACATCTGAGCCGAGTAAGGAAAGGGTGGGAGGGGGGGGCATCTCTCTCTCTACTGGTTCAATTAATGTAGAAAAGTAGAAAAACGTTGCACTATAAAAACGAACTGGATAGTTGATAAAACATTTAACTTCATTAGCTGAAGTATTCTAAAATAATTTAAGCCATTCTCCTTTTCTGTGTGTGTGTGCACGTGTCTCATATCTCATTTGATAGTATTTACTGAGGATTGCCAGATAATGTTGATATTTAAACACAAAATAAATTATAATACAAAATATACATGATCATGCAACATAAAAAAAATTGTTGTAGGAACAGTTTGGGAGAGGGAGGTAAGGGGTTTTAGATTGTGTTGTGAAGTTTACTTCAGAGAGGGAGAGTAAAGTACAGGAAAAAAAGGTACCGTTGGGTACCATACCGGTATCGATTCCCAGGTAAAAAGAAAAATGTTCAGACTCTGTGTCCCGAACAGACCCACCGCGTAGGCCAGATGCAAGCCGCATTTTACAATAAACCTCTGTGGGGCTGCTTAAAAAAAAATTATAATCGCAATATCTGTCAGAAAAATCGCAATTAGATTATTTCCCAAAATCGTGCAGCCCTAGTGTCGAGCAGCAACTAACAGCAAGTGAAGTGAAACTCCAAAAGCACATCCTCCTGTGTGCCACACTTTGGCACCTCTATCGAAGCAAACAGGTGAGTGATCAACTAACTTATTGCTTATGAGGTCCTACATTGTCATTGCTCAACTATGCTTCATACAGGTATTTGATATTGATACAAAAAAAACATTTGTTTATCTTTACAGCTCACAACCATCCTTTCACGACTAGGACACTCGGAGACATACGACTTCAGTATGGAACTTGAGACAGCCATGGCCAATGCTTTTGATGAGATGTCCACCAACATGACCCCTGAAATCACCACTGGCGAGGGAAACACTGTTTTTCACAGCGAGTGGGACAACCTGAGCAGAATCACCACCAACGTTCATGGTTCAAATGTGGTAAACAGCGCCGGGGGAATCATGATTCAAGAAGTGAAGGAGAGCCATGTGAGCACCAAGAAAAGGACCCTTCCTCTCTATGACAGGTCATCCAAGATGAGAAGCCTTAAGATCACGCCTCCCGAGACGCTGCCAGAGCTGGCATTCAAAAGAGTTGGCCCCAAATTCCCCAAGAATGCCAACTTTACCCCTGCTGCTGAGGAATTACTGGGCCCCGACTACTGTAGCACACTGCTGGGATTCTACGACTTTACTGGGGAGGACTGTACCAGCGCTTTTAAAGGCAAATGCAAAGTGAATCCCCTGAAGAAGCTGGAAAAGACTCGTAAACTCCACAAAGCTTTCAGGCAGCTTGGTGCAGACTGGATGGTCACTGATGAGCTTCAAGAGGAGATGGAGAGCTTCACATGCATTATGTATGGCCAAGCACGGATGACATCAGTTGACACAGTACAGGTGAAAATGATGAGAAAGATGGTTGGCGCTGACAAAGTCCTGGACTCCAAGTCAAAAGTAGACCTGGAACGCCTGCCAAGGTCTGTCTCATTCCACATGTCCAGCGAGCCTTCTATAAGAGAGCAGACAAGGCAATAATCAAGAGCCCAAAACCACATGATCCAGGCATGGGCTGGGAGAAGACAGGAGAAGAGGAGGTGTTGGAACCGGTCTGGGCAATTGGACCCATCCTCCCTCCTTCTCTTGTTGAGGTACTGGCTCAGAGAGCAGAGTCAGAAGAGCATGCAGCCCTTGACAAGGTGACCGATTACGCCAACAATAACTTGTCTGTGGGTAAAGTGGATGGAGAGTACGAGCATGAGGATGAAGAGCTGGAGATGGAAGAAATTGAATTAGAAGATCTCTTCAGTGACGATGAGGATGAGTAGTTTAGGTCAGCAAGTTGGTAGTGACTGTGTGGGCTGTCTCGCGCACACGCTCCAACTTGCCGTGCATGAGGGTCTACTGTCTCAGCGCAGCGTCACAGACACACTGGCCACCGCAAGGAAAATCATTGGCCATTTCAAACATTCGCCGTTGGCCTATTCGCGTCTGGAAGATATCCAGAACGACCTGAAGATGGACATCAAGCGTCTACAGCAGGACGTTGCTGTGAGGTGGAACAGCAGCCTCTACATGTTGCAGAGCATCTTGGAGCAGAAGCGGGCTCTCTGTGTCTATGCAGCTGACTACACCCTCCCAACCACCCTGACAGCCAGCCAGTGGACCCTGATGGAGAAGACAGCTGAGGTGTTAGTTCCATTTGAGGAACTCACAAGGGATGTGAGCAACCCCACTGCATCTGCAGCTGATGTAATCCCTGCAATAACAGGTTATTATTATATTAATTAATAATTTGCTATATTTTAATAATTTAATTTTACTATAAAATAAATGTATTTTATATTCTAAATAATAAACCATTCATCCATTTCATTCATCCAAACAGCCCTCAGACGTGTACTCTCTCTCGAGAGAGATGACCACTGACCAGGGGGTCAAAACCATGAAGAGCACGCTCCTAGCTGCAGTGGAGACCCGCTTTGCTGAGATAGAGGTGGAGCCACTATACACCATCGCCACTATATTGGATCCAAGATACAAAGACAGGCAAGAATAATCTAAAAAAAAATGTAATGCTAAATAATCTTATCTAAATAAAATGCTGTGTGTTGTCTTGCCATATGTTTGACTGACTTAGTTGTGAACTTGTGGGTAATTGATACATTTATCTACTTTCAGATTCTTCACAAAGTCAGACAACCTGAGGCTTGCCAAGGAGAAGCTCATCCAGGAGGTGGAGAAGATGGAGGACGAGAGGGCTGCCAGAGAGCCAGAGGCCGCAGACGCCAGCGCAGAGCCTAGAAGCAAGACACCACGTCTAGAAGAAGAAGCAAGCACAAGCAGCTGCCTGGGCAGGGTCATGGATGAGATTTTGGAAGAGAATCCGCTCGAGGCCCGGTCTGTGAGCAGTACATCAGCTGAAGTCCAGGTACAGACCTATCTCTCAGAGCAAACCCACCCTAGGAAAAGCAATCCTCTACACTACTGGAAAGATAATGTCTCACGTTTCCCCTCACTGGCTGCTGTTGCAACCAAGTTTCTCGGTGCCCCCTGCACCTCTGTGGACAGTGAGAGACTCTTTAGTGCAGTGTCCAACGTCCTGGATGAGAAAAGGAATCGGCTCTCAGCTGAGATGCTGGTTTTCTTTAAAAAAAAAATCCACTTAATTGTGATGCCAGACAGTGAGTAAGAATAGAGTGCAGCAAAAAAAGAAAAAAAAAAGTGTGTTGCAATTTTATATCCCATGTTTACATTTTATATTTGAATTGTGAAATACGTAGTTTTTCACGTTGCATTGAGCTGCTGCTTAAACTAGGTCATAGTCTAGACTAGAGTACATTCAAATTTCAAGGGGTTAGGCTTCCCTTAAAAAAATTAAAATGTGTGTTGCAATTTTATATCCCATGTTTACATTTTATATTTGAATATATACATGTTGTTTTTCACGTTTCATTGAGCTGCTGCTGTTAATTTAATTTTAAAACTAGACTAGTTCATAGTCTAGAATTATTCTGCACTAAGACAATTTTTATATTTTATTCGATTATTTATGAGTCATTGAGTATGACTGAATGTAAAGTCAAGCTACCTCTGTTACTTGCATTACCAGACCAGTACCTTTGTTATTGCTGCACTATTCTTAATTCTGCACAATATTTGTTTTACATGGTTATTTTATTTTGTGGTGCACCACTGATATATAACTATAAGCGTTATATTTATTTTGTTTGTGCTGCAATAAGTGAATCCTGTTGGATACTGTTAAATAAAAAAATAACAAAAACATTGATTGCATTTTCTTTATCTGACGTGCAGTCACCTGGTTTTTACAGACGATGGCGCCATTGCTCTATGTATGTTATTGCCATCTCATGAACATTAACATTAAAGACAAAATAAAAGACCCATGCATTTAGCATTTTTATATTATATATTAGATTTAGATGATTGGATTATTAGATTATATATTGCATATATTTAGCAATGAGATATTATATGATTTAGATATGAAATATGATGAATTGAAAATGGGGGACCCTGATGTAAACAAGACGAAAGTCTTTCTCTGGTCTGCATCCTCCAGTCCACTGTTGTATTGAGCTGTACTGTATTGTACCCATGCTGCAATCTGTTAATAACGTTTTCATTCATTCAGACGGCAAACAGAATCATTTTGATTGACAGTCGAGTCTGCCAATTACGTCACACCGCTTGCACCCGCCCTGCTGTTCTTAGCACCAATCGGCAAGCGCATATTCATTTTTTACTTCCGCCATTGGAGAGCTCAATGACAACAACAATGGTAGCCGTAGCTCCCCGCGGCCGACGTTTAGCTCCGCAGGATGACTAAACGACTGGAGGCATAATGATTTTACTGCAACGGATGTTATAATAAAAGCCTTTCCATACATCTGTCTGATTGAAAACTTTATTAACAGACCGCAGAATGGGCACAACTACTTTATGTATCTAAATGATACAATGTTTACATTGCTCATGAGGACAGACCACCTTATTTGCAGATTCTTGAAATTCAATTGTAATTTAATTTCTTTGTAAGTTACATTCATGTGGATTTATCCAGTTTGCACATTTGTATGCATGCACGTATAGGTGCATTTGTTTTTTGTTGTTGTTGAAGGCCTGGCTGTTACAATCTTTATTTACACTATTTTGTTGTAGGCCTACTGGCCTAGATGTTTATAAAAATTTTAAAGCACCTTGGCTTGTGTTGAATAAATGTTTTATGGACCCATAATAGTGATAATTTATTATTTAAGTTAAGTTTAGCCATAATCATATATTTTTCCATAATCAGGTGAACAACATTGGTAAAAAAAAAAATCTATTCTATGAATCATTTTCGGCCTTTCGGCTTTCGGTTTTCGGCCAACTGTTTCCTATTTTCGGTATCGGTTTCGGCCAAGAATTTCCCATTCGGTGCATCCCTATTAATAATGCATTATATAGCCTGCATATACACACAAATGTGTTTCCCGGTTTCTTAAATAAACATTATTTTGAAAGCAAGCACTTTTGTCATCATTGTAGCAAAAAAGACAGGACCGGAAAAGTCTTTATCGTAAGTTGGAATTTTTCCTTGAACTGGTCATCGGTGTAGTAGCAGCACTTAAGTCACATTATTAAAGAAATTCCTCTCTGGGTCAATGTCTGTTTAGATCATGCACATAGTATGTGTAACAGAATCACACCCGTCCATAGTTAGTAGCCAACGTTGTCCTAATAAATCAAATTAGTCATATAAATATTCACTCTCAACAGAGACCTCAACAGGGATCGCCCCATTTAGTCCAGTCATTATATGAAAAAACCTAGGACAAATTGCAACAGTAGCAAACTCAACTGATTTTGTATCCTCATTATGTCCTTAGTGAGGGAAAAAAAGTCCCAAGGAATCCCATCATGGGAACGTTTTGAAAACGACCTATATATATTCATATCAAAAAATGCCTGTTATAACATAGTGGTGAAGATTTTACTTTTAGATATCACTATAAAAACTCACAGGCTGATTACACACACAAAGACAGGGCTGTACGCTAAGCTTTTTCACTAGGGGCACACTTGCCCCTAAATGAGAAATTTAGGGGCAAAGAATATTTTTTAGGGGCACATTTTTAAATAACTATTTTACCATTATAGTAGGGCTGGGCGATATGGCCTCTAAATGATATTGCGATATTTTTTGGCCATATCACGATACACAATATATATCGCAATATTTTGACATTTCCTAAAGCACTTAAAATGCTTGATTTAACCCTTTGATGCATACAGTCACGCCAATATGATGATTATAATAAGTCCCTGCAACATATGTTTGCATTATTAAACCATGAAGATGCTTTAAAAAATAATTTAATGAAAATGTACTAAGAGTAGTCTACTGACACACTAATAAAAAAAATGATTTACATCTAAGACTATTTATATAAAAACCCTTGGGTGCCCTTTTTTTGCACAGTACTGTGTTTTCTATCCACTTTAGCCAAACACACACACACACACATATATATATATATATATATATATATATATATATATATATATATATATATATATATATATATATATATATATATATATATATATATATATATATATACTACTGTGAGAAAATAATAATTACACACAAAGGGATAATGGCTTATAGCAGACTTAATGATTTTAGAATATTTCAGATAATGAAATTAAATGTTTATCATCAACTATCCAGTTAGTATTTATACTGTCTGTAACGTTTGGCTACTTTAAATCATTGAATGTAGAGAGAGAGCGAGAGAGAGAGAGGGGGCGAGAACGCACAAGAGAGCCAGCCCCCCCCCCCCCCCCCGGGTTTTGTTCTAGGTTCGCGTTTTGATCGTCTAAGCTGCCGTAGGTGATGACGTCACACTCGAATGTAAACAGGAAGAGTCTAACACGGAGATGGAAAGTGGATGATATACAGAAACGAATAACTAATAAATATGAAGTTATGTTTAAACTTCTGTTGTCAAGCGTTGTCACTTGTCAATATAACCCACCCCCTTTCCTCACTTTTCCACCGTCCCTGCTTCACTCGGGACCACCAGCTAACGTTAGCCTATAGCTCCGCCGTCCCTGCTTCACTCGGGACCACCAGCTAACGTTAGCCCATTGCTCGTGTCAATTAAATTGCATGTTATTAAATGTCCGCGCTGGTCTGTCTAATGAAATTACAACCGCAACATTATGTCGCCTGTACAGCCCTGGTTGTAGGCTAATGTTAGTGTAGTGAAATGCGAATGAAGGGGTGAAATCACTATTCGCAAGCTTGCGAGTAGATATAATTTTTCATTCGCACCGGCCAAATTAGGGGGCAATTTGCGACGATCTCGTCGCAGTGTACAGGCCTGAAAGACAAGAAAAAAAGTCAATCACAACTTCATTGAATTATTCTGTTTACTCATGCAAATCACACATTATCTTATTTGATATGCACCAATTAGCATACACGCCAGAACTAATCAAAACATTTGATAAAGAAATTTTTTTCTTCTTGGAATATTAGTAGATAGGCTCTGTGGAGCTCAGTCCACGAGGATGGGGCTCAAGGGTTTATGTCCGTGGGGATAGGTCCATGGAGATGGGGGTTTTAATAATAGGCGGAAACTACATATTTGTACAGCATGCAAAACACTACATGATTCTTGCACAAAACTAGATGGGCTTAACATAAATTTGGTATGTCTGTATAGGGGAGGCTTGTAGGTACCCATGTAACCTATTTCCATTAACATATATTGAGGTAGAAGGCCAAGGGACCATTTGAAAAATGGTGATGGCCATATTTCCCTCCCCAAAAAATCGTCTTAACTTTGAATAATTAGGTATGTAGCCCCCTTTCCAATGAGGTAACATGACATGGTTGGTCTCATTGGAAACCCGAGGTTGTCTAGAATCAAATGGTATCTTTACTTTTGAGCTACCTCAAAATTTGAACGCGTCACAATCTCTGAAAGACAGTGTCGTCAGTGACCCTGCCAGCAATCAAGTACATTGAAAAAAAAAACATTTCCCATGATGGGATTCCTTGGGACTTTTTTTCTCTCACTAAAGACATATTGAGGATACAAAATCAGTTGAGTTTGCTAATGTTGCAATTTGTCCTAGGTTTAGCCTAATTCTGGCCTATAATGACTGGACTAATTGTGTAGCTCTGGGGGAAATCAGAATATCGGGTTCAACAGCAAATGTTCCATTTCAGCTATTGAGTCCCATTTTCCCAATTTTCCTTTTCCCGGTGGTTGCTCGTAAATAGGCCTAGTTCCTTATTCTCCCCTGTCAAAGACAGACATACTCGGTCAACCAGTCCGGAATGTTCTTCATAGCCCCGCATAAAATAATGTTAACAAGCATGACGGACATTGTTGTCATCATATGGAATACTTGTCTCTCAATGTATGCATTATTTTCATTTGTATATGAAAACATGTAGATCTCACCATTGTTTGTTGATAGGCTATGATGCAGAAATATCTGCGGTATTTTTGGGTGAGTGTCTTTTTGGAGCAGAGACGAGAGCCCGGATGGGATCTGGATTTTCCAGAGCTTCCCATCTCTGAAGTGCTTTGGGGTGAAAAGACAGAAGCAAAAGTTAGCTAAAAACACCAGCTAACTAGCGAGGACGAGTAGACAGTGTCTACAGTGTACAGTGTGTCCCCCCCCCTACCCAACCCCCCCCCCCCCCCCCCCCCCCGCCCCACCTCCAATGTACAGCCCCACCCCACCTACCCAACCTCCCCCAATGCACAGTTTCTATGTCAAATGTATATACTCTTCTTCTGGATTTTTTTAGTATCACAAACAGTACTGTATTTGAAAATCTGGTATGTCATAAATGTATAGATGTAGCAGTACTGTCTATCTGTATGTCATGTGTGTCATATGATGAATTGAAAATGGGGGACCCTGATGGAAACAAGACGAAAGTCTTTCTCAGGTCTGCATCCTCTTAACAATTGTATGTATTGAGCTGTACTGTACTGTACCCATTCTGCAATCTGTTAATAAACTTTTCAATCAATCAATCAATCAATCAACAGCAAACATGTTGGCAGCTAACGTTAGCTAGCTGCTAACGTTAGCTAGCTGCTAACGTTAGCTAGCTGCTAACGTTAGCTAGCTGCTAACGTTAGCTAGCTGCTAACGTTAGCTAGCTGGGCTGGATATACGCTAGCTAGTTCGCAGTCAAAGTCAAACGTTAGCAAACTAATCGTTTGGTCTACGTTTCTAATACATGCCGTCAAATATTCTTTATGAATTGACCTTACCTTTGAGCAAACATAAAACTGAACTGTTCACAGTGGTTTCGACCACAGCCGTCTGCAGCCAACAAACAACCTAGTTGACCGAGGTCTTCTCTTCTTCTTCTTCTTCTTCTTCTTCTTCTTCTTCTTCTTCTTCTTCTTCTTCTTCTTCTTCTTCTTCTTCTTCTTCTTCTTCTTCTTCTTCTTCTTCTTCTTCTTCTTCTTCTTCTTCTTCTTCTTCTTCTTCTTCTTCTTCTTCTTCTTCTTCTTCTTCTTCTTCTTCTTCTTCTTCTTCTTCTTCTTCTTTTTGGAGTTTTACGGCGGACGGCCACCATAATTGGGGCATTTACCGCCACCTACCGTCCCGGAAATCGGGCCAGTCTTCCAGTCTTCCATTCTTCTTCTTCTTCTTCTTCTTCTTCTTCTTCTTCTTCTTCTTCTTCTTCTTCTTCTTCTTCTTCTTCTTCTTCTTCTTCTTCTTCTTCTTCTTCTTCTTCTTCTTCTTCTTCTTCTTCTTCTTCTTCTTCTTCTTCTTCTTCTTCTTCTTCTTCTTCTTCTTCTTCTTCTTCTTCTTCTTCTTCTTCTTCTTCTTCTTCTTCTTCTTCTTCTTCTTCTTCTTCAATAATTTAATGGCAGATCGCGACCACAAAAGGCGCATACCGCCACCTACTGTATGAATGAATGAATGAATGAAAACTTTATTTAACAGATTGCAGAATGGGTACAATACAGTACGGCTCAATACATACAATTGTTAAGGGGATGCAGACCTGAGAAAGACGTTTGTCTTGTTTCCATCAGGGTCCCCCATTTTCAATTCATATAGACATTTATGACATACACAACATACATGACATTTATGGCATAGGGACATATAGGTATTTAGTACTGATACATTTGTGACATAACGGTATTCAAATATATAGTACTGTTACCCCTAGATCCTGACAGAGTATATACATATGATGGGGAGGGGACTGTACATTAGGAGGGGGTGGGTGGGTGGGAGGGCTTGTGGCTTTGATTGATTGATTGATTGAAAACGTTATTAACAGATTGTAGAATGGGTACAATACAGTACAGCTCAATACACACAATTGTTAAGGGGATGCAGACCAGAGAAAGACTTTCGTCTTGTTTACATCAGGGTCCCCCATTTTCAATCCATTTTCACTGTAACTGAGAAGCCGTCGGTCTTGCTGAGTTTGTTATTTGAACCGAAGAGAATGGACTCTGTTTTGCCCATGTGTAATGATAGTTTGTCGTCAGCAAGCCATATGCAGATTTTGCCTAGTTCTGAGCTGAGGGTTTTTTCAACCTGTAACTTGTTCTTGTCAGAGACCAGCAGGGCTGAGTCGTCCGCAAAAAGGAACAAGTTGCAGTCACAAGCTGACGACATGTCATTTGCATAAATTAGGAACAGTAGCAGACCTAGTATGCTTCCTTGTGGAACACCACAGCTTACTGTGAGGGTAGGGCGGGCCATACTTTTTTTTTTTTGGAAAATCAATCGAGTGGGGTGTCTAAAATACGTGTTTTTTTGTGGGGAATTCAAATATGGGATTATTTTTACAATCGGATAACTCCTACCTACATTGTTTTGGATTTCAAAATGGCCGATTTGACCATTTTTCACCCCTTGGCCATACATGGATGCCAACATGAATCTTAAGGAAATCCTAACATGCAAGGTGTCTAAATGATGTGTTTCTTAATGGGGAATTCAAATATGAGTTCATTTTTGGGATAGGATACCTCTAACCTACATCATTTTGGATTTCAAAATGGCCGATTTTACCATTTTTCACCCCTTGGCCATACATGGATGATAACATGAATCTGAAGGAATTCCTAACATGCAATATGTCTAAATGATGTGTTTCTTAATGGGGAATTCAAATATGAGGTCATTTTTGGGATAGGATAAATATAACCTGCATAATCTTGGATTTCAAAATGGCTGATTTTACCATTTGAACCCATTGGTATTGTATTACAAAATTGCAAAGATAAAAAATATATGGGAAATCATTTATAATGACAAAGCCATCAAATTTATTAACAAGTGAACTGTATATAACTGGATACAACTCCAAAGATCAATAATAATAATACTAACAATAATAAATTGTATTTGTAATGCACACAAACACCTAAGTGCTAAATCTCGATTTCCTGACTTCTTGAACTTTGCCAGGTTCCAATATCTTGATTGGACTCATTCTTGGATGGCAAGATCTCCTACTGTACTGCTTTAGCCACCAACCTACAAACACAAACTTAAAGTCAACGTCAGCCATAAATAGGTGAGCTCTTTCCAGAACTACTCAGCAGAAACCTCTGTAACCATTTTAACAAACGTCTCAATGTAGCCTATTGAGAAAATCCATGGGGCTCCATCAATCATCTATCTTCTTAAATTTGATCAGGTTGCACAAGTCCTGCTTGGATTCATTCTTGGACATCAGCCTCCTGCTGGTCTCCTGAGCCCTGATCCCTCCATCCCTTTTTTCTTATGAAAAGTACTTAGCAGAGGCCTCAGTCACCATTTTAACAACCCTCTCGATGCTTTGTGTGTGGCAAGGCCAGTCGAGAACCTCCATGGGGGTGTTGATGAAGTTCTTCACCTCGGAGGTGCTTAGGGAGCAGGTGAGAGGTGGCTCTGACACATCTTCTGACCAGCTGATTAAGCCACCAATGCTGGAAGCGTCACTATTGATGTGAGGTGTTCTTCTGATCCTGACACAGGAGTCTCCCAGCTGAGTGTCTGGATCCCCCTCTCCCCTGATGGCCAGGATTCTCTCCACCCCCTCAATTCTCTCTTTTTGATCCTCAGAGCACAGCAGTGTTTGGAGGATGGCTTCACTGTGGGCATACCAAGCAGATCTTCTCACAGTTGGCATCACAACATCCAGCACCTCCTTCCTCTGAGACTTGAGGCAGTCCAGCTGAAACAGGATGTGCCTAGGCCCTTCGATCCAGGAGTGCTTGACCTTCATGTTGAACCAACATGGATAATACACTCCAATGATGAATTCCACAATGCATTGTAGATTATTCAGGTTCTTTCTTTTAAGTTGATGCTTTGACACCCAGAGCCTGAGGAGTCTGTTTGCTGTGGTGAGCCAGCGGCTGCAGAGCCAGCCTTGCAGAAAGCACTCCATCCCTGATTGCACAGACCAGCTTATAGCCATAGTGTTGATCAGTTGAGAGATCTTGAATGATCTTCTCAGGCAGCTTGATCAGCGGAGGGCCAAGAAAGATCCTGGTGAAGTTAGGATTGATCTCCAAGTCTGTAACAGAATCAAGGAGCTGTCCTATTGGCCCAGACAATTTGTTGTCTGACAGAGTAGCCCCATCAACTTCAACAATGAGACGGCGCAGTGGAAGTTCACCAGTGTGCAGGTTGCACACCAACCAGACCAGCTTTCTCCCCAGGTGCAGCTCCAGCTTCCGCATTACACCTGCCTTCACTCCAGTGTTGACATTGGTCGAGTCTCCTCCAATGGCCCACAAGGTCTTATCAGAACCTCTCTCTTTCAGCCAGGCAAACAGGACCTTAGCAATCCTCTCTGCATGGGACTCCTCTTTAGTTGCTTTCTCTGGTGTAAAGTGGAACAGATAGTTGCTGCCAGGCTCACTAGCAACACTATAGTGTTCTTCCTTGATCTTTGCAGGAAAAGATTGGTCACTGCCCTCAGCTTCCATCATCACATTGGTCATGTCAATCCGCCCATCAAAGAGGATACAGGAGATCCCCCCCTCTTCCCTGCACTTCTCCTCAAACTCTTCCCCCAGCTCTTGCATCAACTTTTCTTGTGCTCTCTTAACCTTGTTCTTATCAATCACTTTACTTGTGTCATCTTCTAAGATGAGTCCTGCATCAATCAGAGCTGCAGTTGCTATAGCTGCAGTTGGCCTTAGACCTATGCCATACCTTACACTAGCAAGGGCGATGTTTGGAATCTCATCATAATTTTTCCGTAGCTTTGCTGAAGCTGCAGGGTCAGTTTCAGGAATGAGCTCAACTTCAGGGACTGTAAGGAAGCTCTCAAAATCCTTCCTGGCAACCTTGTCTGCTGCTGCAAAGCTTTCTTCTTTGCCCCTTCTCCTTTTCTCTGCCTTCTTTTTCCATCCCCTGCCTTTCCAATGTTTTCACCTGTCTCTTGTGCTCAGGCAGATCAGCTCCAGCCATTTGGTGTGGTCCTTTACTTCCAACCTTTTCCCTCTGTCCCTTGATGTAGGCAATATCTTTCACAGGAATCTTTTTGTCTTTGCTGCAGCAACAGTTAATGTTCAGATTCATGTTGGCATCCATGTATGGCCAAGGGGTGAAAAATGGTAAAATCGGCCATTTTGAAATCCAAAATTATGCAGGTTAGAGTTATCCTATCCCAAAAATGACCTCATATTTGAATTCCCCATTAAGAAACACATCATTTAGACACCTTGCATGTTAGGATTTCCTTCAGATTCATGTTGGCATCCATGTATGGCCAAGGGGTGAAAAATGGTCAAATCGGCCATTTTGAAATCCAAAACAATGTAGGTAGGAGTTATCCGATTAGAAAAATAATCCCATATTTGAATTCCCCACAAAAAAACACGTATTTTAGACACCCCACTCGATTGATTTTCCAAAAAAAAAAAAGTATGGCCCGCCCTACTGTGAGGGGGGGGGGGGATAGGGTACCGTTTACCTCCACCATCTGCTCTCTCCCCTCCAGGTAGGATTGCATCCAGCTCACTGATAGACTATCAAAACCAATTGCTTTTAGCTTGTCAATCAGAATGGTGTGATTGACAGTGTCGAAGGCCTTTTGTAGGTCCAGCATGACCATGCCGCAGTATTTGGCCGCGTCCACCTCTTGCTTGATGTGGTCGTTCAAATAGAGAAGGCATGTGTCAGTGGAGTGGGATGTTCTGAAGCCAGATTGGAATTCGTAGATTAGATTTTTATCCGCGAGGTACTTTTCGACCTGTTCGTATACTATTTTTTCCATGACTTTCGAGATGGATGTAAGGATAGAAACAGGGCGGTAGTTGCCTGGGTCTAATTTGCTGCCCTTTTTGTGCAGGGGTGTTACTCTCGCAATTTTGAAGTCCTTGGGGACGTGTCCCTGTTTTATGGAGAGGTTTATTATGTGTGTGATGACTGGGGTGATGGCGGCTGCTGAGTCTCTGAGGAATTTGGAGGGGATGTTGTCATGGCCAGTGGCCTTGTTCGGTTGGAGGGCGCTCAGTTTTTTGAGTACCTCATCTGTAGTTACCATTTCCAGTTTGAAATCGTCTTTGTGGACGCCTAGGTTCTTGTAGTATGCTACTATGTGTTCTACCCCATACTGCCCTGAGTGGGAGGGTAGTTTGTTTATCAGTGTTGTGGCTATGTTTGTGAAGAAAGTGTTTAAGTAATTGGCTACATCCAGTTTGTCTGTGATGAGCGTGTTGTCCGTCTTTATGTTTATGTTTGAGAACCTGATTTTAAGTTTTTTACTGCAGCCTAGTTGATTATTGAGTAATTTAAAAAGTTCATGTGGTTTATTTTTGTTTTCCTCAGTTTTGTCATTGATGATTTTTTTTTTCAGTTTTTATCATGGAGTTTACGTCATTTCTTAGTCTGTTTCTTTCTAGTTTGAGTTCAGTCACATGGGCTTGGAGTTCACTGCTTGTGCTTTTGGTAAGCTTTGACTGACTTTTACTTTTACGGTCAGTATTTCAGTGTGCATCCACGGCTCAGCGCAATTTTTTACCCTGGTGGTTCTTAGGGGGGCCATGTTGTTTAGTATTGTTGAGAATTTGGTTTTGAAGCCAAGCCATGTTTCTTCAACCAGTGTACCATTGAGCTCATCTGACCAGTCCAGGCTCTCCAGTTCAAGGTTAAAGGCCTCGCTAGAGTAGGTTTTGAGGTCTCTAGATGTGACTGTTTTGTGACAGCCAGCCTTTTGTTTTAGCTTTTTGCGGGTACAGAATATCATGGCGTTCTATCGCCATGCTCTAAGACAAACTCTAACCTTAACCAACTTCGAAAGAGTGCCTAAGCAGCAAAAAAAAAAAGTGAGTGACTGATAGTGCCATCTAGTGGTAAGGTAAAAGTACTGTATTACAACACTCACTTAATTTTACAATGGCATTCAAGTCCCTTTAAATAATATTACAACACTCCCACTTAATTTTTACAATGGCATTAAGTGCCTTTAAATAATATTACAGCGCCATGCTCTCCTTCATAAAAAGAAACGTCAAGAAAAAATATCTTTTAAACAGCAAAAAAAAAATACTTTTTACAATGCTTTTACTGGAACTCTTTTTCACATTTTTTCAGACTTGCTTTGACTAGGCAGCGTTCGGCGTTCACCTGTCAAGCACAAATAACCACTCTATTTTACATGTGAATTACCAAAGTGCCACTTAACCCTTTCACTGCCACACGACAGAAGGTTAACCCAAATGAAACAATTACATTTTTTTTGTATATATATATTGAACAATTAACAATATTCCTGTGAATGCATGAGTACACTGAATGAATACTGAGAGTATTACTGGCATAATAGATCATGTAAATAGAATTCTTACAATTTCTGGATTAATAAACCATCCTCTGACAAGCATGTTCTTGAATAATTTGTGTGTTTTTGAAACTCAATGCCTCTTATCACCTCTGTGGGGGGTGAGTGGGCTAATAATTCACAAATTATATTGTGGTGCAGGTATTCTAGCTAAACAAAACAGTGATAATGACACTTTTGAATGGTGTGAATTTAGTCATTGTTAGTATAAATAAGAATAATCAATTTTGTAATGTTGGGCAATAAGGCATAACAATAGAGCCTCTTGATTGATTGACTGATTGAAAAGTTTATTAACAGATTGCAGAATGGGTACAGTATAGTACAGCTCAATACATACAATTGTTAAGGGGATGCAGACCAGAGAAAGACTTTCGTCTTGTTTACATCAGGGTTCCCCATTTTCAATTCATCATAACATAGACAGTACATCTATACATTTATGACATATCAGATTTGCAAATACAGTACTACAGTACAGTAGTAGAAACTACATTGGAGGAGGTCAGGTGGGGGCTGTACATTGGAGGTGGGGGGGGGGACACACACATTGTACACTGTACATTGGAATACTGACAAAGCCATACTTGGTCATTTATTGTACAACTGGGTTAGGACATTTGTAGGGGCCAGTTTCGAATTGCAGTCTCCCGTAGGTGTTTTTTGAGAGTGTTATTGAAAGTGGGTAGTGATCGAAGCTCCCCCCTCTGATAGAACAGTCCACATTCATTCGAGCGTCATCTCGCGTCGTCCAGACTCCATGGGCACTCTGCGCATGTCCATGCGGAATAGGTGCTTTAAAATGGGCTTTTTCTCTGCCGATTTAGTTCTGATCGATTAGTTATGGGTCACGCCGTGTTCAGGAGAGCGAGGCGCATAAACGTCTATTCGATCATGTCTCTAGCACCCCCACAGCCGTATCGGCAACCACTTACATCACGGCTCTCGTCCACATTCATTCATATGCTCCCCCCGCAATCTCCTCCCCGATTTCAATGTAACGCGGAAGTGTAGTGGTCTTCGTTAAACACTAAAACTACGATACCCAGAGCTCATCGCGCAAACCGGAAGCGAATATACGTCATATTTCCTCGCCACGTCCTTTAACTATTCCTCACCGGCAACTTATCTAATTTAAAAGAAAATTAAAACATCTTTTCAAAATCTTTCTTCACATCTAGATTTGTAAATTCCACATAACCTTAGATGTTGTTCTTTAAACATTACGTAGGCCCCTTACCCGCTCGCGAATTGAACGCCACCCCATACGTTAGGCTAAAACCAAAGATTTTCGTCCATCAGCCCGTTTTAAACAGCGTAAATACGACATTTCTCTCCGTTCTTAAAGCAATCAACTTATATACGCCAACTCCCGCACACCTTAGCTAGTATCCCTGCGTTTTTAACAACAATCCGACGGTCGCAACATATTTTAAAACGCATAATATTAGCTAAAATCAAAGATTTTCGTCCATCAGCCCGTTTTAAACAGCGTAAATACGACATTTCTCTCCGTTCTTAAAGCAATCAACTTATATACGCCAACTCCCGCACACCTTAGCTAGTAGCCCTGCGTTTTTAACAACAATCCGACGGTCGCAACATATTTTAAAACGCATAATATTAGCTAAAACCAAAGATTTTCGTCCATCAGCCCGTTTTAAACAGCGTAAATACGACATTTCTCTCCGTTTTAAAGCAATCAACTTATATACGCCAACTCCCGCACACCTTAGCTAGTATCCCTCCGTTTTTAACAACAATCCAAGGTCGCAACATATTTTAAAACACATAATTTGTTGAGCTGGGGACTATAAACAGAACCAGGGTGCACGGAAAGGGCTGTAGCGTATTTCTGTATGCCTAGCCCTGCCCCCAGACTTCAGAATGACCCAATCAAATGTGCCCTGTCATTCAAATGCAAATACCAGCAGCTACGTCATGTACCACGCCCCTAGACGTCCGCCCCCAGACGTTGCTACTCATCCCAGCTAGTTCATTCGCAGGTTGCGAATGAACTAGCTGGGTACCCAACTAGCTCATTCGCAAAATGATCCTTGCGAATTAACTAGCTGGGTACCCAGCTAGCTAGGTCATCTTTGCGAATGAACTAGTTGGGTACCCAGCTAGTTCATTCGCAAAATGATCCTTGCGAATGAACTAGCTGGGTACCCAGCTAGCTAGGTCATCTTTGCGAATGAACTAGTTGGGTACCCAGCTAGTTCATTCGCAAAATGATCCTTGCGAATGAACTAGCTGGGTACCCAGCTAGCTAGGTCATCTTTGCGAATGAACTAGTTGGGTACCCAGCTAGTTCATTCGCAAAATGGTCCTTGCAAATGAGCTAGCTGGGTACCCAGCTAGCTAATGTGTCAGCTAGCTGGGTACCCAGCTAGCTCATTCGCAAGGACCATTTTGCGAATGAGCTAGCTACTAGCTGAGGCAGAATTTGGTGTAAAGCCTATGGGACAAAGCCGGCTAGTTAACTAGCTAAGACACGTGCTACCTAGCTAGCTGGGTACCCAGCTAGCTGACACATTTGCAACCTAGGTAGTGAGCTAGCTCATTCGCAAATGTGTCTTTGCGAATGAGCTAGCTAGGTACCCAGCTAGCTAGGTCATCTTTGCGAATGAGCTAGTTGGGTACCCAACTAGCTCATTCGCAAAATGATCCTTGCGAATGAACTAGCTGGGTACCCAGCTAGCTAGGTCATCTTTGCGAATGAACTAGTTGGGTACCCAGCTAGTTCATTCGCAAAATGATCCTTGCGAATGAACTAGCTAGGTACCCAGCTAGTTCATTCGCAAAGACACATTAGCTAGCTGGGTACCCAGCTAAGATAAGATAAGATAAGATAAGATATTCCTTTATTGATCCCCTTGGGGAAATTCAGGCATCATAGCAGCATGGGGGGGAGGGGGGGAGGGGTACAGGTAGTAAAACAACACAGTATACAGGTAGTAAAAGACAACACAGGCAGTGTAAACAATTTGATCAATATGGTCAATATAATTTACTATCTGACTAGCTGAGGAATATTCACATTATTCACAGTGTCACATGAGGTGCAGTATGCAAGAGGTAGTGTTATAATTTACTATCTACTGAGTGTACATTAATCAAAGTACCAGGGTAGTCTACTTTGTCCCCCTTGGGTTCCTATAAGTCCCAGGTCAATGTCTGGTAGCAGTCGCTGTCGCTGCCCCCTGTTGTGGGGCCTGGAGGCTGCTAGTCGCTGCCCACTGTTGTGGAGCCTGATGGCCGCTGGTATGAAGGACTGTCCGAGGCGGTTAGTTGAGTGTCGGGGGGGGATGAGTCTGTGGCTGAACGAGCTTCTCATCTTGACTAGCTCGTCGTAGAGGGGGTGGTAGGGGTTCTCCATGATGGCATCCAGCTTCCTTATCATCCCCCTCTCTCCCATCACCTCAAGTCTAGGTAGCTCGACTCCCACCACGGAGCTAGCCTTCCTCACCAGCTTGTTGAGCTTGTTGGTGTCCCTTGAGTTGATGTAGCCTCCCCAGCATGCCACAGCATAGAAGAGGATGCTGGCCACAACAGACTGGTAAAAAGACTGCAGCAGTTTGTTGCACACATTGAAGGACCTGAGTCTCCTCAGGAAGAACAGCCTGCTCTGTCCCTTCCTGTAGAGGGTCTCTGTGTTGTCCGACCAGTCCAGTTTATTGTTCAGGTGTACCCCAAGGAACTTGTATGAGTCCACCATCTCCACATCCACCCCTCGGATGGAGATGGGAATCGGGGGGGGCCTCTTCTTGCCCCTCCGGAAGTCCACCACCAGCTCCTTGGTCTTACTGGTGTTGAGTTGGAGGTGGTTGCTGTCGCTCCACCCCACGAAGCTCTCCACCAGGGCTCTGTACTCCTCCTCATCATCGTCGGTGATGTAGCTTACGATGGAGGAGTCGTCTGAGAACTTCTGCAGGTGGCACCCGCTGGAGTTGCGGCAGAAGTCTGAGGTGTAGAGGGTGAAGAGGAAGGGTGACAGCACAGTTCCCTGGGGGGCGCCGGTGTTGCTCACCAGTACGTCAGACTGACTGCCCTTTAGTCTGACGTACTGTGGCCTCTCAGTGAGGTAGTCCTTGATCCAGGCCACCAAGCCGTGCTCCAGCTGCATCGCAGAGAGCTTCTCCGCTAGCAGTGACGGCTGGATGGTGTTGAAGGCGCTGGAGAAATCAAAGAACATAATCCTCACTGAGCTGCGCGGCTTCTCCAGGTGCGTGTACGCTCTGTGGAGCATGTAGATGATGGCATCCTCCACCCCGATGTTTGCCTGGTATGCAAACTGCAGGGGGTCGAGGGAGTCACGCACCAGGGGCTTGAGGTGTTGCAGGACCAGTCTCTCAAACGTCTTCATGACGTGTGACGTCAGAGCGACTGGCCTGTGCAAATACCAGCAGCTACGTCATGTACCACGCCCCTAGACGTCCGCCCCCAGACGTTGCTACTCATCCCAGCTAGTTCATTCGCAGGTTGCGAATGAACTAGCTGGGTACCCAACTAGCTCATTCGCAAAATGATCCTTGCGAATGAACTAGCTGGGTACCCAGCTAGCTAGGTCATCTTTGCGAATGAACTAGTTGGGTACCCAGCTAGTTCATTCGCAAAATGATCCTTGCGAATGAACTAGCTGGTAGGTCATCTTTGCGAATGAGCTAGTTGGGTACCCAGCTAGTTCATTCGCAACCTGCGAATGAACTAGTTGGGTACCCAGCTAGTTCATTCGCAACCTGCGAATGAACTAGCTGAGATGAGTAGCAACGTCTGGGGGCGGACGTCTAGGGGCGTGGTACATGACGCAGATGCTGGTATTTGCATTTCAATGACTTGATTGATTGATTGATTGATTGATTGATTGAAAAGTTTATTAACAGATTGCAGAATGGGTACAGTACAGTACAGCTCAATACATACAATTGTTAAGGGGATGCAGACCAGAGAAAGACTTTCGTCTTGTTTACATCAGGGTCCCCCATTTTCAATTCATCGTAACATCATAACATCATAATAACATAACATCATAACATCATAACATTCATTTAACGTTATGCAGTGTTTGTGAATGTTAAATGTGGGGAATGTTTGTGCTGCTGTGACACATTAAGCCTTGGCTCACCCTTGAGTTACCATATTGTGCTTCCTTTATGTTAATAAATATCATTTTTGTTTACAAACCTGGTCATTTCTGTCAACCAATGAGCTGACAGAACCACCCTCCACCCCCAAACACCCTCTGCTCCGCCCCAAAACAGCCCTCCGCTCCACCCCCAAACACCCTCCGCCCCCAAACACCATCAGCTAGCTGGTTAACCAACTAGCTCATTCCCAAAATGGTCCTTGCGAATGAGCTAGCTAGCTACCCAGCTAGTTGATTCGCAAGGACAACCTAGCTAGCTGGGTACCCAGCTAGCTCATTCGCAAAGACATATCTGCAACCTAGGTAGTGAGCTAGCTCATTCGCGAATGTGTCTTTGTGATTGAACTAGCTGGGTACCCAGCTAGCTAGGTCATCTTTGCGAATGAACTAGCTGGGTACCCAACTAGCTCATTCGCAAAATTGTCCTTGTGAATGAGCTAGCTAGGTACCCAGCTAGCTAGAAAACGGGAATAAATGTTAAAACGGCTTGCCATAGTATTAGTAGTAGTAGTAGTAGTAGTAGTATGATTATGAGTAGTAGTAGTAGTAGTAGTAGTAGTAGTAGTAGTAGTAGTAGTAGTAGTAGTAGTAGTAGTAGTAGTAGTAGTAGTAGTTGTAACTGAGGGGTACAATTCCCTGACTGTATTGAGAGTATGGTATTATTAAACCACTACTTAGTTATGTACTTTAATTACTGGCCATACAGTACATGGATATATATGGTGAACACCCACACAAGAATACGGCAATGACACATAAAGTTCTATTTAGAGGGTATTTATTATTATCAGAGCAAGCAACGTTAGGTTACAGATTGAGAATTATACTCGCGCTTGTAAGGCGAAGAACACACGTAAAGTAGGTCAAGAGCGTAAGTCAATGAGAATAGTAAGATGGGTCTAAACTGACGCCACCTGTAGCATAGCAATTACATAAGGCACACTAGTACCAGCTGGAGACACTGGGGGGTTCCCTCCGGGTGTAAGGCCGGCAGGGTAGAGGAATGTTCGGGTGCAAAGTCTGGGTCAACGAGGAATAACGAGGTTCCAGATACAGGAACCAGTGCAGTACTCCCTTGATCGGTAGACAAAGCAACAGCTATAATCCAGTATGCCCGACAGCATGGATGAAAGCTAGCCAGCCTCCTCCTAGAGGCGGGCTCGAGGGATGCTCCTCACGGGGGGTAGATCCCACACGATAGTGGGGTAGACGGTTCTCTGCTCCAGCAGTCACGGTACCAAAGCAATATAATCCAACCAGAAAAGGTTCTGCAGTCGCCGGGGTAGGTTCTCCGGTGTACATATCCAACGGTTCTCGTCTAGGACTCCTCGGGTGGGGGCACGAGTTTAGGCCGCCCAGCCTGGATAAGTGCACTAGCTATATACACGACGAACCGGTGGTAATGCTGGTCACTGAAGAACGGTAGCCGCACGATACACTATAAATGATAGACTATTACTTCACATTAGAATAAGTCGAACTCAACGGTACTGCATTAAACTCTGACACTTTAGCAATATATTCGCACGCGGTTCTCAAGGCTCTATTCAGAGGCAAAGTTGCCCACTTCACGGCACGTTGTCTCGTGGTGAAGGCATCAACGTTTTAGTGCTAAGTGCTGCTGTATCCACCTGCGCCGTATTTATACGTAAGGTGAATTATCTAGTGCCAACCTCAGTTCTGTCTCGTATTACTGCGCAAACCTGGACATGTTGAGACATGCCTTGGCGTTGCCTTTGAACTTGCCATTGGGGGTATGGTAGTTGGCGCCTAGGGGTCGCTGTCCAATAGGAGAACGAATATTATGGTCTGGTTTGTACCCAGGTAAAGGGATATTCCGTGTATATATACAAAGAATATACAAGGGATATCAAACGATATACAAATATTATACAAGAGATCTCAAGCAATAAATATATATATTCGGTTTAATCTGACCCTTTGTAACAGCCGCCTCCTAATTAGTCCGCACCTAATTAGATAAAGCAAAGACAGATTAATCGTCCTGTCAACTACTCAATGTCTGTTGTGTGGAGTAGGGCAATTCACAAAGTCAGTGGGTCATGATCGTCATCAAGGGAGTCAGGGAGCCTCGGCAACTCCATCAGCCTCGCCACGGGTCGGGTGTATGTCCGTCCCTGGACAAGAACTTCTGCCGCTCTGACCTTTCCGTCGGCACCAGTGATCACTTTGCTTACGCGGCCGGCCGGCCACATAGCTCGGGTAGTGATTGGTCCACGATCATGACGACTGTGTCCTCTGTCAAGGTGTCTCTATCTTTTACCCACTTCTGGCGGGTTTGTAGAGACGGTAGGTAGTGGAGGAGGAAACTGTTCCAAAACTTGTCAGCCAATACTTGACTGTACCTCCACATTCTTCGGCCGTTCGCTTCTTCGGGTCTGTACACTGTCTGTGGGAGCGCGGGGTCCAGCCGCACCATCAAGAGAGTGTTGGGGGTGACTGGGTCGACATCAGCTACATCACTTGAGACGTAACCGAGGGGCTTTGAGTTCAATACTCCCTCGATCTCTGTGAGGACTGTCGTGAGGACTTCTTCAGCCACGGTCTGGGCCCCAAGCACGGCGTACAGGGCTGTCTTTATTGAACGTACTTCTCGTTCCCAGGTTCCCCCGAAGTGAGGGGCGTTCGGGGGGTTAAACTGGAAGTCGATCTGAGAGGGAGCGAGGTGGGTCTTAAGTTCTGGGCCCATGGCTTGGAAGCTCTCTCTCAGCTCTCTTTCTCCGCCTTTGAAGTTGGTCCCGTGATCAGACAACAATATAGACGGTTTTCCTTTTCGTGCTGTGAATCTCCGGAAGGCCATGAGGAATGAGTCCGTACTCATGGTCGGAAGGAGTTCTATGTGTATTGCTCGGGTGGTCATGCATTTGAATACAATGCCCCACCTCTTCTCCATCCCTCTTCCTTTCTTCACGTACAGCGGGCCGAAGCAGTCCATGCCGGTGGAGTGAAAGGGCTTGTCGCCAAGTCGGAGGCGACAGGGAGGCAGGTCAGCCATCCTGGGTATACTGGGCTGTGCTCGCCACTTGCGACAGTTTAGACAGGTCCGCTGGAAGCGTCGTACTGCTTCTCTTCCATTCAGTATCCAATAGCGACGTCGGATCTCAGCGAAGACTCTCTCTGCCCCAGCGTGGTGCACATCCTCGTCGTATTTCTTTATGATGAGCTCGGTGACCTTGTGTCGGCTGTTGAGGACTATAGGGAACTTGACGTCATCCGTTAAGTCCGGGGCTCGTCTCAGACGACCACCCACTCTGATGAGGTCATGGGCGTCGCGCTCAGGAGCCAGGTGGAGCAGTCTGCTGTCTGACGGGACTGGCTTTGATCCCTGCAGACAGTCTAGCTCCTCGGGGAACGAGTCTCTTTGGGCTCGCTGTAGCAGAAGGAGTTCTGCTTCTTCGTAGTTAGCGGCGTTAATGTCAGTAGTGGAGGGAACCTCAGGGTGGTGCCACAGGAATGTCTCCAACTGCGCACTCTCAAGGGTGGGGCAGTCGTCTATGTTAGGGTCGGTGGGGACTGGTGTGTGCGTCAACCCACAGAACATAGATTTCTTCATCTCTGCCTCCTCTTGACTAGCCTCCCGTGGGGTGGGGTTAGGCCACTCTTCTTCCGGGAGCTTGAGGAACTCGGGACCGTCACTGTAGATATTGTGACGTGTGAGGTCATCTAGGGACATCCCCCGTGTGATGACATCTGCTGGGTTCTGTTTCGTGTCCACGTACCTCCAGCATGCTGATTCTGTTAAGTCTTGGATCTCTGTGATTCTGACTCCCACGAAGACCTTGTATCTACACGAATCGGACTGGATCCATGTGAGTACGGTCATGGAGTCTGACCACAGGATTGTTCTTTGCACCGGGATGGTGAGTTCACGTTGGATTAACGTGGCGAGTTGCGCGCCTACCAGGGCTGCGCAGAGCTCTAGACGCGGGATCGATTGTTGCTTGCGGGGGGCTATCCTTGAGCGAGCCAGGATGAAGGCTGTGTGTATTTCTCCTCCCTCCTCTCGGGCCCGCAAGTAAGCCACCGAGCCGTAGGCTACTTCTGAGGCGTCGCTGAAGACGTGCAGGTCCATCTGGCACGTCTCCAGCCGCACTGTGGGTGGGAAGTAGCTGCGGCGTATATTGACGCCTGGGAGTGAGCGGAGCTCCGTCTCCCACTCCCTCCATGTGGAGGCAAGGGGTGCGGGTATTGGGTCGTCCCAGCCCTGGTCCTTGTCCCATAGTGCTCGTACAATCATCTTTGCCCTGGTGGTGTAAGGTAGAATACATCCCAACGGGTCATATTGTCTGGCGAGTGTTCTGTACACACTCCGTCTGGTGGTCGGTATCGCCGTCGACCTTCCCTGCTCCGTGGTCAGGGGTTTGTGTCTATAGTGGAGCGAGTCTGTTTTGAAGCGCCAGACTAGTCCTAGTGTCATTTCTTGGGCTTCTCCTGGGATTGTCGCCATCCAGGTCTCGCTGCTGGCAGCCTTGTCCGCGGGGGAGAGGCTGCGCAATACGTGCGGGTCGCTGCTGGCCCACTGCCTGAGATCAAAGCCGCCTTTGATCAGGGAGGCGCGTAGCTTGAGTAGGAGAGCCTCGGCTTCTTCTTGGGTCGAAACGCTTTGTAAACAGTTGTCCACGTAGAAACTGTTCTTCACACTGTGTCGGACCTCTTCATCTGCTGCTGGGTCCTCTGCGACGTGTTTCTGCAGTGCAAATGTAGCACAGCACGGGCTGCATGTGGTTCCGAAGGGGAGGACTTCCCATTGGTAGATGGCTGGGTGCTCATCTCCGATCCTCTCTCTCCATAGGAACCGCAGTAGGGGCTTATCCTCCTCCACTAGTCTCACCTGCAGGAACATCCCTTTGATATCCCCGCTGATAGCCACCTTGTCCTGGCGGAAGCGTAGTAGCACGCCTAGTAGAGAGGGGCCGAGTGTGGGGCCGGGCAAGAGCTCTTTATTCAGATTCTGGGATCCGATCTGGTAGCTGCAGTTAAACACAATGCGATCCTTGCCGTTGTGGTGGACCTTGTGGTGCGGCACGTACCATGATTCGGTCGTCTGATCGGCCTCTTTAATGTCAATCTTCATTACGTGTCTCGCTGTGATTAGCTTCTCAATCTCAGCGCGGTACACACTCTCTTGAGCGGGGTCTTTGGCTAGGCGCCGCTCTGTGTTCAATAGATACCGCTCCGTAGCTTCTTTCGTGGCGTGAAAGGTGGGCATTCCCTCTCGCCTCAGGAGTGGAGTTGCGTATCTCATCACTCCGCCGACTGTGACTCTCTTTGTCCCTTGCTCGAGGAGGTTTATGGCGTAAATGTCTTCTTTAGAACGAATGTCTTTCTTTTCGTTCTTAAAGGGCATTGTCTCTAGTGTCCATAGCCTCTCGACATGTTGCAGGAGAGTGGTGTCTTCTTCTGTCACTCTGGAGTGGAGGCAGCTAGTGGCTGCTGTTCGGTTGAGAGATTTAGCGAGGGGGCCTTGTAGTGTCCATCCTAGGCGGGTCTCGACTGCTGCAGGACAGCCTCTGGGTCCTGTATGGACCCGGTCTATCGGGACTATGAGGTCTGCATGGTCGGAGCCTATCAGCAGGGTCGGGGTGGCGCCGTCTATGAGCGGGATAGGTAGTTGACGCAGGTGCACATATTTATCCATCAGCTTGGCGATGGGGTAGGTGTACTGTGATAGTCCTATTTCTTGGCTGGTGAAAGCATTTGTAATCCTATACCGTCGCTCTGGCTGCCCGCTTGCTGCGATAGTGAAGGAGACATTCTCGCCTTTTATCGTCTTTAAATCTCTTCTTATTGTCCGAATCGTCATTTGGTTCTCGCTCCCCCGCAGTCCCAGCTGGGCCGCAGCGGACGCGAGCAGAAGGGTCTTCTCTGACCCGTCATCAAGGACGGCGTAAGTGTCCATGACTTTATCTTGGTAGCTCAATGTTACACGGACTACCTTTAAGAGCACTTGGGCGCCGCTGCTGCTGGCGGGGTCAATGTACATGACACTTGCCTTGGTGCTGCTCGATGGTGCAGGTGCAGGCTTTCTTCTGTTACTGTCGTGTAGGACATCTAGGTGGGCTCCGTCACACCGACTGCACCTCTTCTTTAGGCGGCACTCGGCTGCCATGTGACTGCGCGCACATCGGTAACAGCGCCTGTTGGACTTTATCCATTGACTCACTTCTTCTGCATTCATCTTTGTGAACAGGTCACATTGTGACAGCCAGTGTTCCTTCTCGCAGTACGGGCACACCATCTTCCACTTCTCTTTTCTCGAGGGGGTACTGTGGTTCTTACTACTCGGTACTGATTCTGATTGGTGCATGACAGTCACCGATCTTCTTCCATCGTTTATTCTCCTGGGTCCCTCTCTGGAGCTTGGTGTGCTCCGCACGAACGTATCCAGTCGTAAGCTGCTGACTTCTCTCGCCAGGAAGTCGGCTAGATCGAGGAGGGATGGTTCGGGACCGTTAGGATCACGGTGGTCTCTCTGCCGCCTAAAGCGCTCTTGTCTGGCGGGTGGCAGCTTCTCTAAAATCCTCTCGACGTTAGAGTTGGCGTATAGCTCGTGCATACCCTTTTCTCGTTGCGCTCCCAGCATCCCTACCAGGGACTGCACTTTTATAGACAGGTCGTCTAATGAGCGATTGTCTGTTGCTGGGGGTAGGCGGTCAATATGCCTTATCTCTTGGATTACGTAATCCCATATACGTCCATATCTCTGGTCCAGCGCTGCTAGAGCCGCGGTGTATGGGGTCGTAGAGGTGGCATAGGCTAGCGCTATATTGTGCGCTCGGGGTACTTTCAGGTGCTTCAGTAATATTGCATACTTGTGACGTTCATCAACGACATCCACCATCATTGTCTCTAAGCACATTCGGAGCTCCGTGTACTGTGCCCGATTCTCATGGGTGAAGTCTGGGATGGTCGGTGTGGCAATGTATGACGCCGTGGATGGCTGATACATCGGCGAGCGTTGGGGGAGAGGCCTCCTAGGCGAGTCTCCTCTTGCGCCTCTCTGTGGGCTGGTACCGGCAGGGTACCATGGCCCGCTGGTCCAGGTGCTATTCCTCGGGGCTGGTCGTGCGTCGTGCTCACCCGTGAATAGAGTCGGGGGTCTGTAGCGCAGCGCCGCGGGGGTATAGCCTGGGCTGTACTGGACCTCCTGGTCCGGTGGAGTACTGTGCTGTCGTCGGGCTTGGTTCTCCTCCTCTCCCTCTTCTTCTTCTATCAGGTCCTCTAGATCCTGTAGTCGTTTATTTAGCTTCTCCGCAGTGTATGCTGCTCCTTCCTTGTAGCTGGGTCTCGCTTGGACCGGTCGGGGAAGGGGGTCTGCGGGGGGTATAGGCTTGGTCTGTTGGTCAAGTTCAGGGTCGCTTGCTCGGTTAGGAGACGCTGCCCTTGACTGTTGTCTCGACGAGTTCCTTGAACCCCTGGCGGAGGGAGAGGGTGTTGCCTTGAGGATCAGCTGCTCCATTAGTTGCGCTTGTAGCTTGTCGCGCTCGGCTTGTAGTCTGTCGCGCTCGGTTTCGCGCTTGATGAGAGCGAGGTCGCGCTCTGCTTCTCTTTGGGCACCGGCAGCGGCACGCTGGGTGTCTGCTCGGTCTCTTGCCATATTCTCTTCCGTCTGAAGGCGTCTCATCTCCAGGCGTATGCGCTCTTCTTCGCTCCGTTGCTGTGTCTGGAGTCGATCGCGTTCACCCTGAAGTCGATCGCGTTCACCCTGGAGTCGATCGCGTTCGGTAGAGGCTGTCAGGCTGACGAGGAACGCCTGTGATAGCATCCTCTCCGCTTCGCTGGGGGAAGACGGTTGTAGAGGTGAGCCGCTCCTGGCGGTACTCGTTGGGGAGTCCTGGAGCTCTATTTCCTCGGCGCTCTCCTCCTCTTCTTCCGTGCAGAGTTCTCTCTCTGTAGGGTTGTCTTCCTCCCGGGGCTGGTCGGGGACTACTTCTTCGGTATTGGTGGGGGGTAAAGGCATGTCAGCTCCCTCCTGGTCCCCACCGTGAGCTTGGTCAGTTACATTAGAACCCACTAGGGCCTCTGTGGTCGGGGTAACCTGGTCGTTAAGGTCAGACATAATTTTACTTTCTACTTTTACCGCGTTTACCGTTTGTAGAAGGCTAGGTAGTTGACTGACAGCGTAATCCTCTAAGTACGGAGGTGGCTGTCGTCTGCGCCGCGGGCGTTCTACGTTAGGAGGACCGATTCGTGGAGTGTTCATCATAGGCCATTTCAATATTAATAACACTATATTAATATTACACTAGTTACCCTCCGGCTCGAGGGACCAATTGTAACTGAGGGGTACAATTCCCTGACTGTATTGATAAGTATGGTATCATTAAACCACTACCGCTTTATGTACTTTAACTACTGGCCACACAGTACATGATATAGATATGATGAACACTTTCCCACCTGATGAAACCAAGTCCACACAAATGTATCCGTCGAATCTTTAATATATAGCAAAGGGTATATACAACATTCACGTAATGACATTTATGATTTGAATGCACTTGTAAGGCAAATGAGTATTTGTAGGCAAATCAACATTGAATGTCCAATCTCTGGTTACGCAGGAAGCAAGTATACAACCTGGTTCTTTAGGGAACTATAGCGATGGTACTTAATGATTATAGCTGGATACACTAAAGGGGGTCCCGCTGGTTGTAAGTCAGTAGGGGGGGGGGGGGGGGGTTAGGAGAGCCGCTGGCGATATCCCATCTGGCCAACGATTTCTTGGGAGAATTCAGAGTGCTGAACACGGTGCCCACAGAACCTTGGTCCACAGATGAATACAGTTGGGCCCTCTTGTAGACGGTAGCTGCCGGTCCACAACGAAGAGACGTGAGGCGACCTCACTCGGGTTAGAGCGCCGTCTCACCTGGACTCCTCTCGGGGGTAGTTCCAACACTTACCAGTGTTGGCTGTTATCCATGGCATAATCAAAGCACCCAAAGCAAGTATATAATCCAAGCCGTGTAGGGCTCGCCGTCGTCCGGGTAAGGTAATCCAATGTGCAGGTCCACTCGTCCTTGCCCAGAACTCCTCGGATGAAAGCACCACACGTGGTCTGCCCAGCCTGGTTATGACTCTAGATAACGCGAGGAAAACGATGGGGGTACTGCTCACTTTATAACTCTAACCGAACGATGCACCATACATAATAGACTATTATTAACTTAATAGAAATACGTCCCACTCGACGGTATAGTGCCAAACTATGACAATTCAACTATTAATCCACACGATGTCTCAATGCCATTCTGAGGCCAAGTTGACCATACTGCACCACACGTGTATCGTGGGTGAGGCTTAACGTCTTGCCACTAGGTTGGAGGGTAAAGAACTAAGGGCTAAGGGCTAAGGGAAGTTCTACTTTACTTGCGCCATATATATATGCGCTGTGAACAAATAGTACCATTCGTATTTCGGCAGACGTATTCCTACGCGGAACCGGGGCTAGTAACGACATGTTCGTCGGCACGATTGAACTTGAACCAAGGGGCTTGGCTGCTGGCGCCAAGTTCTTGTCCAATGAGAGAATGAAACTATTATGGGCTGTTAGTAGACCAAAGGGATATTCAGTGTATATGTACAAGGAATATACAAGGGATATCAAACGATATACAAATACTATTAAATATATATCCATAAATAAATATATATATTCGGTTTAATCTGATCCTTCACAACACAGGTGCTGTTCCTCGGTGCTGAGTGTGCGTCAAACTCACCCGTGAGTTGAGTCGGGGGTTTGTAGCGCAGTGACTCAGGGGTGAAGTCTGGGCTGTACTGGGCCTCCTGGTCCTGAGTACGTTGCTGCTGGTGGGCTTGACATTCCTCCTCTTCCTCTTCCTCTTCTAGGTCTTCTAGGTCTTGAAGTCTTCTATTCAGTCTCTCGGCGGCGTAGGCCGGTTCTTCCCGGTTGCTGGGTCGCGTATGGACCGGTCGGGGAGGGGGTTCGGAGACATAGATATGATCCTTCTGTTGGCCGGGTTCCGGGTCACTTGGTCGGGTAGGGGAAGGTGCCCTAGACCCTTGTCGTGATGATGTACTGGAGCTCCGTGCGGAGAGAGGGGGTGTCGCCCTGGCAATCAATTGTTCTATTATCTGCGCCTGCAGCCGGTCACGCTCTGCTTCGCGCTGGGTGTGGGCTGCGTTGCGCTCTGCTTCGCGCTGGGCATGGGCTGCGTCGCGCTGTGCATTGGCGGCGGCACGCTGTGCATCGGCGCGGTCTCTTTCAATGTTCTCTTCCGTCTGGAGGCGTCTGGTCTCCAGTCGTATGCGGTCGTCTTCACTCCTTTGTTGCGCCTGGAAGCGCTCGCGCTCGGTTGCAGAGTGTTCGCGTTCACTAAGGGCTTGCGCTTGGAGTTGCGCGTGAAGGCGCTCTCGTTGGTCTGCAGATTGTTCGCGCTCGCTCGTCTGTTGAGCCTGAAGGCGTTCTCTTTCCATGGTAGAGTGTTCACGCTCACTTAGTTGTTGCGCCCGGAGGCGCTCTTGTTCCATGGAAGAATGTTCGCGCTCACTAAGCGTCTGTGCTTGGAGTCGATCGCGTTCAGTGGAGGCTGCCAGGGTGGCGATGAAAGCCTGCGCCAGCATCTGGTCCGCTTTGCTGGGGGATGACACTGACAGAGGTGATCGGCTTCTGACAGTGCTCGTTGGAGATCTGTTCTCTTGGCGCGCCCCGAGGTCCATCTCCTGGGCGCGCTTCTCTTCTGGTCGTGTGTCGGGTTCTGTCCCTGGAGCGCTTTCTTTATCCTGGAGCTCTCCGGGGACCGGGGATGTCATGTCCCCCCTGGTCCCCCCCGTGAGCTTGGTCAGTTTCGTTAGAACCCACTAGGGTCTCTACTGGCAGGGTCGCCTGGTCGGTAGGATTTGACATGCTTTGACTATCCGCTTTATCCGCATTTAACGTCTGTTTAAAGCTAGGTATTAGACTGACAGCGTATTCCTCTAGATAGGGAGGTGGCTGACGTCTGCGCTGCGAGCGTTCTAGCTTGGGAGAGCCGCTTGGGGAGTGTTCACCGCTGGCCATGGTTAATATCAATATTATATTAGATATTACACTGATACCCTCCGGCTCGAAGGACCAATTGTAACTGAGGGGTACAATTCCCTGACTGTATTGAGAGTATGGTATTATTAAACCACTACTTAGTTATGTACTTTAATTACTGGCCATACAGTACATGAATATATATGGTGAACACCCACACAAGAATACAGCAATGACACATAAAGTTCTATTTAGAGGGTATTTATTATTATCAGAGCAAGCAACGTTAGGTTACAGATTGAGAATTATACTCGCGCTTGTAAGGCGAAGAACATACGTAAAGTAGGTCAAGAGCGTAAGTCAATGAGAATAGTAAGATGGGTCTAAACTGACGCCACCTGTAGCATAGCAATTACATAAGGCACACTAGTACCAGCTGGAGACACTGGGGGGTTCCCTCCGGGTGTAAGGCCGGCAGGGTAGAGGAATGTTCGGGTGCAAAATCTGGGTCAACGAGGAATAACGAGGTTCCAGATACAGGAACCAGTGCAGTACTCCCTTGATCGGTAGACAAAGCAACAGCTATAATCCAGTATGCCCGACAGCATGGATGAAAGCTAGCCAGCCTCCTCCTAGAGGCGGGCTCGAGGGATGCTCCTCACAGGGGGTAGATCCCACACGATAGTGGGGTAGACGGTTCTCTGCTCCAGCAGTCACGGTACCAAAGCAATATAATCCAACCAGAAAAGGTTCTGCAGTCGCCGGAGAGGTTCTCCGGTGTACATATCCAACGGTTCTCGTCTAGGACTCCTCGGTGGGGGCACGAGTTTAGGCCGCCCAGCCTGGATAAGTGCACTAGCTATATACACGACGAACCGGTGGTAATGCTGGTCACTGAAGAACAGTAGCCGCACTATACACTATAAATGATAGACTATTACTTCACATTAGAATAAGTCGAACTCAACGGTACTGCATTAAACTCTGACACTTTAGCAATATATTCGCATGCGGTTCTCAAGGCTCTATTCAGAGGCAAAGTTGCCCACTTCACGGCACGTTGTCTCGTGGTGAAGGCATCAACGGTTTAGTGCTAAGTGCTGCTGTATCCACCTGCGCCGTATTTATACGTAAGGTGAATTATCTAGTGCCAACCTCAGTTCTGTCTCGTATTACTGCGCAAACCTGGACATGTTGAGACATGCCTTGGCGTTGCCTTTGAATTTGCCATTGGGGGTATGGTAGTTGGCGCCTAGGGGTCGCTGTCCAATAGGAGAACGAATATTATGGTCTGGTTTGTACCCAGGTAAAGGGATATTCCGTGTATATATACAAAGAATATACAAGGTATATCAAACGATATACAAATATTATACAAGAGATCTCAAGCAATAAATATATATATTCGGTTTAATCTGACCCTTTGTAACAGTAGTAGTAGTAGTAGTAGTAGTAGTAGTAGTAGTAGTAGTAGTAGTAGTAGTAGTAGTAGTAGTAGTAGTAGTAGTAGTAGTAGTAGTAGTAGTATGATTAGGAGTAGTAGTAGTAGTAGTATGATTAGGAGTAGTAGTAGTCGGGCGGTCAGGTGGCGTAGCGGAGATTGCGTTCGTCACCAACACCGGATACGCTGGATTCGCCTGTTTGAATCCAGCTAACAGCTCCGGCGTTGTCACCAGCTTGGCTGGCCGTTCACACTAATACAATTGGCTGTATTAAAGGGTGGGAAAGCTGGCGGGGTGGGTCCGGGTCGTTGTAACAGCGACTCCTACAGTTCGGTCGGGGCGCCTGCTCAGCGCGGATAGGATCTAAGGGGGGTAGTGTGATCCTTCCACACGTTACACCCCTCAGTGAGAGTCCGCGCTGCCAGGTGAAAAGAAGCGGTTGATTGGCTAGACGTGTGTCGGAGGAAGCATGTGATAGCCTCCACTCTCCCAGACCGACTGTGGGGGGTAAGTGCGCAGCGACCAGGAAGGGGATTGGGAATTGGCATAACGACTAACATTGGGATGGGAGAAAATCGGAGGAAAAAGGAGGGGGAAAAAGATTAAAAAAAGAAAGAAAAAAGGGAGTAGTAGTAGTAGTAGTAGTAGTAGTAGTAGTAGTAGTAGTAGTAGTAGTAGGAGTAGGAGTAGGAGTAGGAGTAGGAGTAATAGTACTGTAGTAGTAGTATGATTAGGAGGAGTAGTAGTAGTATGATTAGGAGTAGTAGTAGTAGTAGTAGTAGTAGTAGTAGTAGTAGTAGTAGTAGTAGTAGTAGTAGTAGTAGTAGTAGTAGGATTAGGAGTAGTAGTAGTACTGTAGTATTAGTATGATTAGTAGTAGTAGTAGTAGTAGTAGTCAGGGCCGCCTCAGGGGGTCAGTGCGGTCACACAGGGCCTCGCGGGAAGGGGGGCCTCGCACAAAAAAAAAAAAAAATTAAATATTTTTTTTTTTATTTATTATTTTTATTATTTTTTTTTATTATTTTAAATTTTTTTTTGCGAGGCCGACCCTTCCCGCAAGGCCCTTTTTCATCACAGACCTAAAATCTAGTTTTGCTTATATGCTTATATATTTCACATTAGACACGTTTGTAGAATGTGTCTGACTTGTTCCTGGCTCTGCGGCTCTGCAGCAGACATACTCACTATTGGAGCTCTGGGGCTCTGCAGCAGACATACTATTGGTTTCAACGAAGGGATGTGTACAGTCGGCCGGCGTGCGTCAGCTGCATTTGACTATTTCGCGCGTGCAGCATTGGAGGTTATGCTTATGCCAGCCAAGACGAAGAGGACGGTCGTTCGGCAGACGGACTGAAGATGAAAGGTGTTGCATGTTAGACAGTTCAGTCAGGCTAGCCATGTCGGCTTAGCTAAAGGCAGGGACAGCTAGTTAGCTTTAGCTACGTTATAATATCGAGTGCTAACGCGTGGTTCAGTCGGGATAGCCATGTCGGCTAGTAGCTAGCTTAGCTAAAGGCTAACTAGCGTTAGCTAACCTAGAGAGAGCGCGTGCAGCATTGTTATGCCAAGATGAAGAGGACGGTTGTTCGGCAGATGAACTTCGTCAACTCCACGCGGTTGTCTCCATCCTCTTGGACGTTTGGTGAGTTTTTAATGCACTCTATTCTATTCCCGCCGTGGATATATCTCTCTCTCTCTCTCTCTCTCGGGCCGGCTAGCTATCGTGGCTAAGGCTAACGTTATGTTGGCTAACGTTATGTTGAGCCAAGCGGGCCGGCTAGCTAACGTAGCTAACGTTATATTGAGCCAAACGGGCCGGCTAGCTGTTGTAGCTAATGTTATATTGAGCCAATGCGGGCCGGCTAGCTAACGTAGCTAACGTTATATTGAGCCAAACGGGCCGGCTAGCTGTTGTAGCTAATGTTATATTGAGCCAAGCGGGCCGGCTAGCTATCGTAGCTAACGTTATATTGAGCCAAATGGGCCGGCTAGCTGTTGTAGCTAATGTTATATTGAGCCAAGCGGGCCGGCTAGCTGTTGTAGCTAATGTTATATTGAGCCAAAGCGGGCCGGCTAGCTAACGTAGCTAACGTTATATTGAGCCAAACGGGCCGGCTAGCTGTTGTAGCTAACGGTGTGTACCTGGTGTCAGTACCTGGCTACTCTATTTGCAGTTAGCCTATTTAGCTGATGTCGGCCGTTGGCTCCTTGCTACTTTGTTTTCTCTGGTATAGACCCTCTTCTCTTTGGATTTAAGTGTTGATCTTTGTCCTTTTGGATCTATGTATATTCATGTTGCCTTTGTGAAGTTATCTTTTCCTTCTGTTTTGTTCTTCCATTAAAAGTTGAATATCCTTTAGGGGCTCATCTTTGCTTATCTCTCTCATACATGCTCTCTCTCTAACACACACACACAGACATGCTCTCTCTCTCTAACACACAAACGTATGCTCTCTCTCTCTCTCTTTCTAACACACAGACATGCTCTATATCTCTCTCTAACACACAAAATGACATGCTCTCTCTCTCTATATTTCTCTCTCTCTCTAACACACACACACAAACAGACATGCTCTCTCTCTATCTCTCTCTCTTTCTAACACACAGACATGCTCTATCTATCTATCTCTTCAATTCAAATGGGCTTTATTTCACATTCTTGTATTTCTCTCAGTAGGTATGGGAGTTTTGAGTTATTGTCGATGTTTTCAAAGTCTCTTTGGGTGTTTGCAATTTGTGGGAAGTATGTCTTGGTATAGTGGGCAGGTTGTTAAGAAGTGGAGCTCGGTTTCCACCTCATCTTGTGTGCAGTGGGTCTGTCTTCGCTTGGGAGCCAGGTCTGCCTATGGCGGCCTTTCTCGATGGCTAGGCTGTGCTCGCTGAGTCTGTACCTAGTCAAGGATCTTCAGTCACAGTGCTCAGGTATTCTGCCACTGTGTACTCTCTGTTTAGGGCCAAATAGCATTTCAATTTGCTCTGGTTTTGGGTTGTTTCTTTCCAATGTGTGTCTCTCTCTCTCTCTCTCTCTCTCTCTCTGGCCTTGCTCTGGTGGAGGGTCAGGGACATTGCCGGGTCTGTGCAGTGATAACACTGTATATTGACTGTAGAACGGGAGCTCTCTCTCACTTTCTCTCTTGCTATATGTTCACTGTATCATGCCCAGCCTCGGGCAGCGCTATTATTTAAGAATATGTTGACTGTATGAAAAGAAAAAAATGAAAAAAAAATTATATATATATATATTTTTTTACCTTTTAGGGGGGGGGGGCTTGCGTTTAAATCTCGCACAGGGCCTCGCATTTCTCCCAGGCGGCCCTGGTAGTAGTAGTAGTAGTAGTAGTAGTAGTAGTAGTAGTAGTAGTAGTAGTAGTAGTAGTAGCAGCAGCAGCAGTAGTAGTAGTAGTAGTAGTAGTAGTAGCAGCAGCAGCAGCAGTAGTAGTAGTAGTAGTAGTAGTAGTAGTAGTAGTAGTAGTAGTAGTAGTAGTAGTAGTAGTAGTAGTAGTAGTAGTAGTATTAGTAGTAGTAGTAGTAGTAGTAGTAGTAGTAGCAGTAGTACCATGTAAAGTGCCAACCTGCTCATCGGGATCAGTTAGGGGTTAAGTGTCTTGCTCAAGGACACTTCAACACGCTGCCCGGGAGGAGCGGGAATCGAACCGGGAACCTCCGGATTACTGCTCCACCTCCCAAGCCACTGTCGCCACAATGTGTGTGTGTGAGCATTGTTTAGTGGTATTGGGTAAGGTGAGGAAATTAATTGAAAGTCTTCAAAAGTATAGTTACTGATTAACTGATCCCCCCTCTCTCTCTCTCTCTCTCTCTCTCTCTCTCTCTCTCTCTCTCTCTCTCTCTCTCTCTCTCTCTCTCTCTCTCTCTCTCTCTCTCTCTCTCTCTCTCTCTCCCCCCCCCCCTCCTCCCAGCTCCACATAGCGTGTGCCAGTGGCTACAGGGAGGTGGTGTGTGTTCTGTTGGAGGGGGGGGCCGACCCTCAGCCCGCCGACACCAGCTCCTGGACCCCCCTCCACCTGGCTGCCAAATATGGACAGGTAGGACACGCAACACTCTGACGGTCCACATCACTTTCTGCAGTAGCCCTGACTAAACCCCTATCCAGGGCAACATTTAACGGTATCCAATGTAGTAGGGATGTGCATGACTGACCAAAATCATTTTCGAATAGTCTACTGTTCTTAACTCTTTCTGCGCCAAACCCGAGATTTCTCGTGTTTCGAATCCAACCGTTGAGCGCCAAACCCGAGATTTCTCGGGTTTTGATCCTTTTTTCTTTTTTTCGATTTTCCCATTCTAAACACTTGCGCGGACATGCCTGTGTCTCCCTAGCACCGCTGCCTATGTTAAACTTGCAATGACGATCGAATCCCGACAGGTGGCAGTATCGCCTACCTTTTGAACTGGGTCTCTAAGGTGTCTCTCCCTCTGGCTGCAGGAATCCCCTCCCCTTCAAAGTGAAGCAGTACACAGCCATCTGTCTGTCAAATGAGCCATACTATTGTCTCCATAGCTATAATATAGAATATACGATGGGTCCGCAAACATCGTGAAAATGGTCAATAACACTGGCGCCAGGGAGTAAAGATGGGAAAACATCATGGCAGTCAATGAGTTAACCCTTTTCTCGCCAATGACGTGTTACCATGTCATTCCTCGCCATGCGTAATCTGCCAATGACGTTTTACTGTTATGGTTTGTAACCGACCCCAATCGCACAACACAAGACAGGTATGAGAGTAAGCCAAAACAGGGCATTTATTTATTACAAAACAAAAAGCGGCACAGTCCCTTTAAGGGAGAACACAAAAAACACTAGAGTCAAAGAATATGGAAAATGCGGCACTGTGCCTTTAAGAGGCGAACAGGCTAAGGGACTAAGGCTAAGGGACAGGGCCAGGGCTAAATGTCAAGGACCAGGACCAGGGGCACTGGAGAGGGGGAACAGGGACAGAGGCCCGGAGAGGCGGGCTGGAGACAGGGACAGAGAACAGGGTAAGGCCTTGGACAGGGCGAGGGCCAGAGCTGCTTACAGGGATGAGGAAAGGGTTCCGACGGCGGAGGCCTGGCACAGGAACAGGGGCCCGACGGCGGAGGCCTGGCACGGGAACAGGGGCCCGACGGCAGAGGCCTGGCACGGGAACAGGGGCCCGACGGCGGAGGCCTGGCACGGGGACCAGGGGCCCGACGGCAGAGGCCTGGCACGGAGATCTTCCTCGGATGCTGCAGACGGGCAGCGCAGAACACAGGGGTCCCAGGGGACCGGGGCGAAGAGACGCATCCTCCCGTGGAAATAGGAAGCGATGCACGCCGGCTTGACGTCTGGAGTGGGAACACCACTCCAGGCCTGGCACGGAGATCCTCCTCGGATGCTGAAGACGGGCAGCGCAGAACACAGGGGTCCCAGGGGACCGGGGCGAAGAGACGCATCCTCCCGTGGAAATAGGAAGCGATGCGCGCCGGCTTGACGTCTGGAGTGGGAACACTGGGAAACCTCCCGTAGAGAATTAGAGAGCATAGACGGCATCCCACTCCAGGCAAACGGCGACAGGTGGTGATGTACCGGGGTAGCACGACGTCTCACGCCGGAGACGCGGCAGTAGATTGTAGTAACAGGAACAACCCGACCAGGACTGGAGGGGAGTCTGCAACCTAAGTACTCCTCCCGAGCAGATTGCAAACTCCCAACAGGTGTGTGAAGGTAGAGGAACAAGAAAGTCCAAGGGTGGGGGCTGGTGAAGAGTAGAGGAGAGTAAATCATTGCAAGGGTGGGGGCTGGTGAGGTGAGGAGACAGGGAATTAAAGGTCCAGGGAACAGGCCCTCACAGTACCTCCCCCTCCATGGGAGCCACCGGGCGACCGAAAAAATCAGACAGCGGGGCAGGGGACATGACAAAGCAACAAACAAAAAAAACTGGGCCATGCTAGCAGGGGAAGCTACACCTAAAGTGGGGCTAGCAGAGGGACATGGTAGCTGCCAGAGCATTGCTAGCTACAGGGCCTATGCTAGCTGTACTGCTACATTAGCATAGAGGCTGCGCTAGCTGCCGGAGCTAGGCTAGCAGACAGGGCTGGACTAGCAAAGGAGAACAAGCTAGCTGGAAGGACAGTCCTAGCTGTGGGGAACAGGGTAGCTAACAGGGGACCTAACGAGGCTAACAGGGGAGCTAACAGGGGAGTCAACAGGGGAACTAACAGGGGAACTAGAGAGAGCTAGAGGGAGCTAGAGTGGGTTAGAGGGAACTAGAGGGAACTAACAGGGGCTAACTCACATACACTGTCTGTGCTGGCTGGGGTCGTCGACTGGTCGGGTCGTACTGTTATGGTTTGTAACCGACCCCAATCGCACAACACAAGACAGGTATGAGAGTAAGCCAAAACAGGGCATTTATTTCTTACAAAACAAAAAGCGGCACAGTCCCTTTAAGGGAGAACACAAAAAACACTAGAGTCAAAGAATATGGAAAATGCGGCACTGTGCCTTTAAGAGGCAAACAGGCTAAGGGACTAAGGCTAAGGGACAGGGCCAGGGCTAAATGTCAAGGACCAGGACCAGGGGCACTGGAGAGGGGGAACAGGGACAGAGGCCCGGAGAGGCGGGCTGGAGACAGGGACAGAGAACAGGGTAAGGCCTTGGACAGGGCGAGGGCCAGAGCTGCTTACAGGGATGAGGAAAGGGTTCCGACGGCGGAGGCCTGGCACGGGAACAGGGGCCCGACGGCGGAGGCCTGGCACGGGAACAGGGGCCCGACAGCGGAGGCCTGGCACGGGGACCAGGGGCCCGACGGCGGAGGCCTGGCACGGGAACAGGGGCCCGACGGCGGAGGCCTGGCACGGGAACAGGGGCCCGACGGCGGAGGCCTGGCACGGGGACCAGGGGCCCGACGGCGGAGGCCTGGCACGGAGATCTTCCTCGGATGCTGCAGACGGGAAGCGCAGAACACAGGGGTCCCAGGGGACCGGGGCGAAGAGACGCATCCTCCCGTGGAAAAAGGAAGCGATGCGCGCCGGCTTGATGTCTGGAGTGGGAACACTGGGAAACCTCCCGTAGAGAATTAGAGAGCGTAGACGGCGTCCCACTCCAGGCAAACGGCGACAGGTGGTGATGTACCGGGGTGGCACGACGTCTCACGCCGGAGACGCGGCAGTAGATTGTAGTAACAAGAACGACCCGACCAGGACTGGAGGGGAGTCTGCAACCTAAGTACTCCTCCCGAGCAGATTGCAAACTCCCAACAGGTGTGTGAAGGTAGAGGAACAAGAAAGTCCAAGGGTGGGGGCTGGTGAAGAGTAGAGGAGAGTAAATCATTGCAAGGGTGGGGGCTGGTGAGGTGAGGAGACAGGGAATTAAAGGTCCAGGGAACAGGCGAATCCTCACATTTACAGCGTCTTTGAGATCAATATTTCAAATTTCTGTCATGGTATTCATATTTTACCCATGGATCCTTGACGGGTGCTGTAGATCTCCGCTCAACTCTCCAACGCTTCAATACCGCCACCTGGAGGCCGATCGGCGAGTTGCAACCGGATGTTGATCATTGTGACGCTGGTGTGTCTCCCTATTCCGTCCGGCCACTCGCTATCGCTCGCGGGACTCCATCCACACACGTGCATATCGATCCGTTGCCATAACTCAATAAACAACATGATTGGACGTGTATTAGTAATATACAACCCGGAAATGGTTCACCTAGATCATCATCCCATAATAGCGATCTTTTTGCTCCCCGCTCATCACCCAACGCTACGAGGAGACTAGGGTGAGTTTCAGCCTGTTTGTTTACCATTTTCGATACAAACTGCTCTGATCTATATATCACCCATACGACATGAATGATTTAACGTCGGCCACGGAATTATAAACGACCCCCCCCCCCCTCCGGTCACCCGCGCATGATCAGTCATAACGTTTAGGACTGTTATGGTTTGACACCGACCCCAAACGCAACGACACAAGAGAGTAGGATTCAGAGTTGCCAAAAACAAGGGCTTGTTTATTAAGACTAAATAAACAGCACAGACTGGGAAGAGTTCTAACAAAGACTGGAATACAAGCAAGGATGAATGTTGCTGCTCTGCAGCTTCTCCCGGGATGGTAGTCAGGGGAAGCAGACGCTGACGTCAGAGCCGCTCTGCAGACTTCTCTCGGCAGAATCTCCGAGGTGGTTGCGGGACCGAGAGAGAGAGAGGGAGCGAGTTAACTCAGAGTGCAGGTGGAACAGAGCAGGTGAACAGGAGAGGTGACTTGTACCCGAAAACAGAGTTATCCAAGTGACTGAATCTTCGGTGTAAATACACACTGTGAGTAACGTTCCAAACACAATCCCAAGTGATAGATATCTTCGGTGCAAAATAAACACTGTGAGCGAAGTCCCAAAATACAAATCCAATGTAATAATATCTTCGGTGTGTAAACACACAGTGGGAGATGTTAGGCCAAAATATTATCCCAATGAAACAATCCAAAAAAGGCTAAACGCTGGGTGAGTGACTGTCTGATAAAAAGCTGGAAATCTTCAGTGTTATATAAACACACGAAAAACGGAATTGGATCAAAGACAGTCATAAAAAACTCACCCAGGCGTTGTGCGTAAAGAGCGTTGGAACAGAATGGAGCGAGCGCGTCGCCTCGGGGAAAGGGTGTCCAAGAGGAATGCTTCTTGAATATCCTGGAGGCAAAGCACAGGGAAACAACAGCAGGCAGCAGGAACGGCGAATGCAACAGAAATATCAAAACGATCCAACAAAACTTGAATGGGGAAACGGGGTATAAATAATACGGGAATGCTTAATTGACAAGCAGTGACAGCTGAGGGATGTGATTGAAAAGCGTGTGGACGGGGGAGAACCAATCAACGACGTCTCTGGGAAGAAGCGTGTGAATAGGGGAATGAAATGATTAACAGAAAACAAATGGAAAAGAGCGAGTAGGCTTAAAGGAACAGAGCGAGTAAGTGAGCAAAGGACAAAAACCTCACAGTACCCCCCCCTCCACGGGAGCCACCCGGCGACCAGGCCGACCCGGCTCGTCAGGATGGGCACGATGGAAGTCAGTGATCAAGCCGGGATCCACGATGAGCTGCCGGGAGACCCAGCTACGCTCCTCAGGGCCGTAACCCTCCCAGTCCACCAGGTATTGGAACCCCCGGCCCCGCCGACGAACGCCCATCAACCGGCGGACCCGCCACTGGGGGTGACCATCCACCAACACGGGAGGCGGAGGATCAGGAGCTGGAGGCATAAGGGGACTGAGGGAGACGGGCTTAACCCGGGAGACATGGAACACAGGGTGAATGTGCATGGACGCAGGAAGTTTCAGGCGCAGGGCCGCCGGACTGAGTACCTTCAGGACCTCGAAAGTTCCGACGAAACGGGGGTTGAGCTTCTTGGCCGAGGACCGAAGCTGGAGGTCCTTTGCGGAGAGCCACACCCTCTGCCCAGGGAGGTAAGTCGGCGCAGGAACCCGGTGCCGGTCGGCACCACGACAGGCGCGCTCAGATGTCCGGAGCAGCGCGGTCCTGGTGATCTCCCAAACTCGTCGGCAGCGGTCGAGGTGGTCCTGCACGGAGGGAACTGCCACTTCCGCCTCCTGTGCGGGGAAAAGAGGGGGTTGGTAGCCCAGGGAAACCTCAAATGGTGAGAGGCCGGTGGCGGAACTGACCATTGAATTGATGGAGTATTCAACCCAGGGAAGGAAACGGCTCCAGGATGCCGGTCTCTCGGCTGCCACACACCGAAGAGCAGACTCCACGCTCTGGTTCATCCTCTCCGTCTGTCCGTTAGTCTGGGGATGATAACCAGAGGAAAGACTGACCGTCGCCCCCAATCCCTTGCAAAAGGCCCGCCATACCTGGGAGGTGAACTGGGGCCCCCGGTCAGAGACGATGTCCTGGGGAAACCCATGAAGGCGGAACACGTGGTGAGTCAGGAGGTCCGCCGTCTCGGCCTCCGAGGGAAGCTTGGAAAGGGCCACGAGGTGAACCCCCTTGCTGAATCGATCCACCACGGTCAGAAGGCAAGTGTTCCCCTGGGAGGAGGGAAGACCTGTGACGAAGTCTAGTGCCACATGTGACCAGGGACGGCTTGGAACGGGAAGTGGCTGTAAGAGCCCGGAGGGTGCCTGGTGTGAGGCCTTGCTGCGGGCACAGACCGCGCAGGCCAATACGAACTCCTTGACGTCGTTCCGCATGGTGGGCCACCAGAAACTACGAGCCTGGAAGGAGAACGTGCGATGGACGCCAGGGTGGCAGGCGAACCGGCTGGTATGGCCCCAAAGCAGCACCCGGGACCGGACAGAGTCGTGGACGAAGAGACGATGAATCGGAACGTTGCTTGGAGCACGCTAGAAGCGTAGGGCACGTCTAACCACACCCTCGATGCCCAAGGTGATGGCTCCAACCACTCGGGCCTCCGGGAGGATGGGAGTAGGGTCCTCAGAGGGTGGAGCCCCCTTGGAGTGTAACCGGGACAGGGAGTCGGCCTTCGTGTTGCGGGAACCGGGGCGGAAGGTCAGCGAGAAGTCGAACCGACTGAGGAAACTGGCCCATCTCGCCTGCCGACCGTTGAGGCGCCTGGAAGCGCGGATGAACGTCAGGTTCTTGTGGTCCGTCCAGATGATAAAAGGCTCCTCGGCCCCCTCTAGCCAATGACGCCACTCCTCCAACGCAGCCACGACCGCCAGCAGCTCCCGATTGCCGGTGTCGTAGTTCCTCTCGGCAGGGAGGAAACGACGCGAGTAGAAGGCGCAAGGATGTACCTTCTGGTCCGAAAGAGAACGTTGGGATAGGACAGCGCCCAGTCCTGTATCCGAGGCGTCCACCTCCACAATGAACTGTCTCTTGGGGTCAGGGTGGAGCAGGATAGGGGCGGAAGTGAACCTCTTCTTGAGGGAGCGGAACGCAGCACATGCCGCTGGGACCAGTCGAACGGCAGAGCGGGGGAGGTCAGCTTGGTAAGTGGCTCTGCCACTTGACTGTAGTTCCGGATGAACCTTCGGTAGAAGTTGGCGAACCCGATGAAACTCTAACTCCTTCCGAGTGGTGGGTTCAGGCCAATCCTCCACAGCTTGGATCTTGCGAGGATCCGCTCGGGTCAAGCCCTTCTCAACGATGAAGCCCAGGTAGTCGACGGAGTCGGAGTGGAAACGGCACTTCTCCGCCTTGACGAAGAGCCGATTGTGGAGGAGGCGCTCCAGCACACGGCGGACATGCTGGATGTGTTCCTCGAGGGTCCTGGAGAAGATGAGGATGTCGTCCAGGTACACCACCACGAACACCTCCAGCATGTCACGAAGGACGTCGTTCATGAGTGCCTGGAATACCGCCGGGGCGTTGGTGAGGCCGAACGGCATCACTAGGTACTCGTAGTGGCCCCTGGGGGTCTTGAAGGCGGTCTTCCATTCATCGCCCTCACGGATACGGACAAGATGGTAGGCACTCCGGAGGTCCAGCTTGGTGAAGACGGAGGCCTGGGTCAGTGGCTCGAAGGTGGAGTTCATGAGAGGTAGAGGGTACTTGTTCTTGATGGTGATCTCGTTGAGCTGGCGATAGTCGATGCAGGGTCGCAGGTCCCCATCCTTCTTACCTACAAAGAAGAAACCGGCCGCCACCGGGGAGGAGGAAGGCCGAATGAGTCCTGTTTCCAATGACTCAGAGATGTAGAGATCCATCGCCTTCTTCTCCGGAACGGTCAGACTGTAGAGGCGGCTGCCGGGAAGGGGAGCCCCTTGGCGGAGGTCGATGGCGCAGTCATAGGGGCGGTGAGGTGGAAGGGCCTGAGCCCTGGATTTACTGAAAACCTCCAAGAGGTTGTGGTACTCGGGAGGTATGGACGAGAGGTCCGGAGGCGACTCACCAGCGGGCCTCCGGGGCGGGGGACAGGACGCCGCCTGCAGACACAGGGCGTGACAGGAGGAGCTCCAGCCCTTGATGGTACTGGAGGACCAGGCGATGTGGGGCTCGTGCAGCGCGAGCCAGGGCCTACCCAGGACCACCGGGACAAGGGGGGATTGGGTGATGAGGAACTGGATTCTCTCGACGTGGTTCCCAGCGATGGTCAGCACGACTGGGCCGGTGCGTTGAGAGATGTCGGCCAGGCGGTGTTGGTCCAACGAAAAGATCTCCAAGGGCCTCACAAGGTCCTCAAGTGGAATGTTGGCTCGGGTAGCAAACTCGAAGTCGAGGAAATTCTCGTCTGCCCCAGAGTCGATGAGGGCCTCCACCGTGGCTCGTTGGTCCCCCCAGGCCAGGGTGACGCTCATCAGATGGTCAGGTGGTGCGCGGCTCTGGGAATGGGAAAAACGGCTCACCAGGATTTCCCGGGGTCTCGGCGAGCCTGATCTTTTGGCCGGGTGGGGCAGTCGGCGATTCGGTGTCCCTCCCTTCCGCAGTAGAGACAGAGACCGGACCTGAGCCTTGCCTCACGCTCCGCCTGGCTCAGATGAGAGCGTCCCAGCTGCATGGGTTCCTCCTCGCGAACCGAACGGGAGGGCCCGCTACCACCAGTTGTGTTGAGGACAGGGCGTCCAGGAGTGACGTCATGCGTCCGGGGAATCCGGGGTACCTCAGGAGGTAACAGTCGGGTCCTCTCGCGCCTTCTCTCCTGGAGGCGTCCGTCGATGCAGATGACGAGGCTAAACAGGTCCTCGAGGGAGTCGGGCACCTCCCGGGTAGCGAGCTGGTCCCGGACTGCGTCACTGAGCCCCCTCAAGAACGTTAGGCGAAGTGCAGGGTAGTTCCATCCACTCTCCACCGCCGCCAGTCAAAACTCCAGGACGTAGTCAATTACCCTGCCGCTCCCCTGTCGGAAGGTCCCCAACCGGGCTCCAGGGTCCAGACCTCGGGCTGGATGGTGGAACACTCTGCGGAGTTCCGCCACGAAGTCTGGATAGGAGAAAACAAAATCTGCATCCATTGCCCAGGAGGAAGTGACCCACTGGGCAGCATGGCCTGAAAGCAAGTTCGTCATATAGGCCACTTGGGACCCTCTAGCAGTAAAACGGCTTGGTTGATGACGGAAAACCAACTCACATTGCATGATGAATGTGGCACACTCCTCGGGATTGCCGTCGAACAGCCGTGGGACGGAGAGACGGGGTTCCCGAGGTGCGGGATCTGCTGGGGCTGCGGGGAATGCTCCTGAAGGATGTGAGGGAAGTAAAGCATTAACGGTGTCGCTCAGCGAGTGAAGCTGAACGAGAATACCAGATTGTTGTCCCGCCAGAGCGGCCAGTGACCCTTGAATAGGCAGGACCTGTTCCCTGAGATCCTGCACCGCAGCCGCAGCCCTCTCTAGTTGGTGGCTGTGATCCTTGGTCAACTCGACTTGAATAGCAAGTGCGGTTCTGACCCTCTCTGTGTCGGCTGGGGTCGTCATTTTGGTTGGATCGTAATGTTATGGTTTGACACCGACCCCAAACGCAACGACACAAGAGAGTAGGATTCAGAGTTGCCAAAAACAAGGGCTTGTTTATTAAGACTAAATAAACAGCACAGACTGGGAAGAGTTCAAACAAAGACTGGAATACAAGCAAGGATGAATGTTGCTGCTCTGCAGCTTCTCCCGGGATGGTAGTCAGGGGAAGCAGACGCTGACGTCAGAGCCACTCTGCAGACTTCTCTCGGCAGAATCTCCGAGGTGGTTGCGGGACCGAGAGAGAGAGAGGGAGCGAGTTAACTCAGAGTGCAGGTGGAACAGAGCAGGTGAACAGGAGAGGTGACTTGTACCCGAAAACAGAGTTATCCAAGTGACTGAATCTTCGGTGTAAATACACACTGTGAGTAACGTTCCAAACACAATCCCAAGTGATAGATATCTTCGGTGCAAAATAAACACTGTGAGCGAAGTCCCAAAATACAAATCCAATGTGATAATATCTTCGGTGTGTATGTGGGAGTGGGAGATGTTAGGCCAAAATATTATCCCAATGAAACAATCCAAAAAAGGCTAAACGCTGGGTGAGTGGCTGGAAATCTTCAGTGTTATATAAACACACGAAAAACGGAATTGGATCAAAGACAGTCATAAAAAACTCACCCAGGCATTGTGCGTAAAGAGCGTTGGAACAGAATGGAGCGAGCGCGTCGCCTCGGGGAAAGGGTGTCCAAGAGGAATGCTTCTTGAATATCCTGGAGGCAAAGCACAGGGAAACAACAGCAGGCAGCAGGAACGGCGAATGCAACAGAAATATCAAAACGATCCAACAAAACTTGAATGGGGAAACGGGGTATAAATAATACGGGAATGCTTAATTGACAAGCAGTGACAGCTGAGGGATGTGATTGAAAAGCGTGTGGACGGGGGAGAACCAATCAACGACGTCTCTGGGAAGAAGCGTGTAAATAGGGGAATGAAATGATTAACAGAAAACAAATGGAAAAGAGCGAGTAGGCTTAAAGGAACAGAGCGAGTAAGTGAGCAAAGGACAAAAACCTCACAAGGACCATGTACAGTTGACATTTTTTATCTGGCGTCAATCGGTATCAAACTGCATTTGATGATCTAATATATGCATTTATGCCTATAACTCACGTTCTATGAAATACTGCAGAAAACGATAAACACATATTTATACTCTAGACCGTATTTTTGTATGAATGTGTGAATGAAAAAGTAAAACGTTCCTACATCCTGAATGATAGATAATTGATGTTGAATGGGCCATAGTAATGTCAATTTAGCAATACAATTTAAAAAGTTATAGCCCTGCAAAGAAGGTGAACATCTCCATAGACTTACAGTGCTGGCAGAGAGGCTACAAGGATGAGAATAAGCTCCGGCAGATAAAGGGTTAAGACCGAATATTCGAAAAATTCTTATTTTCGGTTTCAGTTTAAATTCAGTTAAAATGTTCAGTTTAAGTTAAATTCAGTTATTCTTTTCAATAGAATGGATCATTAAAATCAAAGGGTATTGCACATAAATAGGCACTTCAGATAATCCTTCAGAACGTTGATCGGCTCAGCTGACCGACAATAAACCAAAATGACACCATTCACCATCGTAGCCTATAATAACGGCATTGCATTGGCCTATCAACCGGTTTTAATAAACAAACAGAAACAGTAGCATGTGCATCTTTTAGATCAATTAGGCTATGCAAATTAGGCTGCCTCTAAATATAAAAATGAATTAAATAAGAATGGTTTGCTTCACTTAAAAAATTATATATATATACATTTTTTTTATTATATATATATTTTTCGACTAAAATTACTATTCGAAAATACGAAAATTGTAACTCATCCCTACAATGTAGTTTTTTTTTAATCTACTTTTTATCCCCCTTTTTCTGTTTTTTCTCCCATCCCAATTTAGTCGCTATGCCAATTCCCTTCCTGGTCGTTGCGCGCATTTTTCCCCCACTTGCCGGTCTAGGGAGGGTTGATAGATACTATCACATGTCTCCTCCAATACATGTGGAGTCAGCCAGCCAGCACTTTGAGCTGCAATTCTTGTATGAAAGGTGCTATACAAATAAAGTGTATTATTAGTAGTATTATAAATTAGCTCTGTAGAGCACAGTAGACTCATTACAACTTTGCCAGAATCAAAAGTGAAGCTTAACACAGATGGGATATACTACATATACATATATGTTATATCAAGTAGAAAAACAACGACGACAGAAAACTCTTGACTATTTGTCTGGAAATCTGAATATAAACAAATTAACTGTTTTATTGCACTGCACTATTGCACTATTTAGTAGACATTACTCTGTCTATTTTATCTTACTCTTTTTATTATTGTCTATTTAAAACTGAATCAAACCATAAACAAGGTGGCCTGTTGGGATGTTAGATCGTAATGTGAAAAACTGATTTTATTCTGCACTTTATGTGCTCATTTTATGCCTGTCTTTTTTCAGTTGTGAAGCACTTTGAGCTGCAGTTTCTGTATGAAAGGTGCTATACAAATATAGTGTATTATTATTGTTATTATTACAAGAAAGTCCGTTGGATACCTTTAATGACAGCTGTTGAAATAATGTGGAAATGATTGATAGGATTAACCCCCAGAGGGTCCGCCCAAAGTCTCTCTTGCCAGCTGATAAACTGGTCTTTCTTTGGGCCTATCGATCAGGCACGCTTAGAGAACTGGCATCGTCATGATAGCATTTTAGATTAGTTACTTTAATGGCTCCTCTCAGGGAGAGGAGATTGATTTCGGATGAATAGGAGGTAATACATAAAGTCATATTCATCTCATTTGTGATTTGTGAGCTCCTTCTCCGCCCTTTCTCTCTCTCACTCTCACACACACACACACACACACGCGTGCGCACGCACGCACGCACGCACGCACACGCACGCACATGCATGTACACATGCACAATCACAATCACATAGCCTTCACTCATATCTCTACGTCATTCCCAGTCATATCCCTATGTCATTATTCATATCTCTTATATTCTGTACATCATATCTATAACTCATAACATGTACGCCAATGTTCCACTTATTTGTATCTACTGTACTGTCATGTATAAATACTGTGTTAGCTCGCAATTCCATAGAGATCTGGGCTAGAGCTCTGTCGCTGTAACCCAGGTCTCTCTGTGTTGCGTCCTTCTGTCAGTCAACTCTCTTCTCGATCAAAGACTCTTGTCGTTCGCCTCCATGAATAATATGTCCAAATTATTCCACATCAGGTGCTATTTATAAAAAAAAATAACTAAATCGAAGATTGACTTCACTTGACCTGGACTTGTGAATGTGACCTCGTATTTGTTGAGGTGTTGAGATCGCCTCAGGGCCATATTATCGTCTCTCACAGCTCACTGAGCTGCCAGGGAGAACACTGTCTTTACTCAACTCACACACACGCAGGCACGCACGCACACACACACACACACACACACACACACACACACACACACACACACACACACCTGTCAGCCGCAGCAGATCACACAAACGGCACATCACGCCTCACATCGCGAGACACCACCCCAGTGAGAGAGAGAGCTAGAGAGAGAGAGAGAGTGAGAGAGATAGAGATAGAGACAGAGAGAGACAGAGAGAGAGAGGGATAGAGAGAGAGAGAGAGAGAGAGAGAGAGCGACATATATAGAGAGAGAAAGAGAGATAGAAAGAGAGAGAGAGAGCGACATATATAGAGAGAGAAAGAGAGAGAGAAAGAGAGAGAGAGAGCGACATATATAGAGAGAGAAAGAGAGAGAGCGACATATAGAGAGATAGAGGGGGGGGGGGGGGGGGGGCAGCGCTGCAGAAGGGGCGATAATGAGGAGAGGAGTCTACAGGGGATTTTCCCTCACGTCACAGGGGACTACTATAGAAGGACCCCCTGCTGTCCTGCATAACAGCCCTCACAGACCCATCCTCTTCCTACTGATGCCACACCTAATAATAATAATAATAATAATAATAATAATAAATAATAATAATAATAATAATAATAATAATAATAATAATAATAATAATAATAATAATAATAATAATAAATAATAATAATAATAATAATAATAATAATAATAATAATAATAATAATAATAATAATAATAATAATAATAATAATAATAATAATAATAAGTAGATCAAAAAAAAAGCTAGCAAGATAGTAAAAAAAGATAATGTAAAATAAGAAAGACTACAACTAGTAAGGAGTAAAAAAGAACACTAGAACTAAAAGAGTAAAAGAGTAGGAAAAAAACATAAAATAAGAAGGGCTAAAACTGGTAAAAGAACACAAAATGTGTGGAGCTAAAACTAGATAAAAATCAACAAAAAGCTCTATTAAAAAGATTAGTTTTTAGAACCACTGGTGTCTTTTCTTTTATATACTTTTCTTTTTCTCATCTTTTTCAGCAGAGTGAGGTTTTTGGAAGTTACGGATGTCACATTTCTTTTTAATGATCTCTTTCAACTGTATGTACTGGCAGGTTGTATGTTAGTTTGAGAAGGTCGAAGGTCATGACAGAGCTACCACTGAACAGATGACTCAGGCTGGTTACTCCTCCATGCAGGGAAGTTCATGGGCTTGTTATTTTAAACCTATAGGATTAAGCCAGATGGGGGGTGGGATTGCAAGGGATCGTTTTAGGTTGAGTAATTTGTTAGCTTTCCACCAGGCAGTGAGGGTTGTATTTACTGAGTTAAATTTAAAGCAGTTGTACCGTACGTTTGGATTGATTTATGTATGAAAGTGATGCGTTGAATAGCGAGGTATTTGCAGATTGTCTGTTCAATAACAAAAGCCAGGCAGAGTTGCAGTTGTTTGTTGTACTGAAGCTGGTGTTAGAGGAAGTAAAAAGTTGGTGCGTCTAGTCCGCCATACTGGTTGTTTTTTTGTAGTGTGGTTATTTTCATCTGGGGTCTTTTGCCTTTCCAGTAAAATGTGTTGACTGCTGAGTTAAGAGAGGAGACAACGTTCTCTAAGGGACATCAGAGCTGCTATAGGGCTGGACTCCTGGGCCCTCATTCATCAACGTGGCGTAGAAAATGTTCTATTTCCACACGTAAGCACAGAATTTAGAATCAGTGCACGCACAAAAAAAACGGGATTTACCACACGTGCGTACGCATGTTCTACGCACACCTGTCATGATAAATATCACCTTGGCCCTGCGCCGAGGCTCGTGCACACTTTCACGTATTTGCATACCAGAACCGCCCCGATTAACCATATACGGTAATGGACCACCCCCATGAAATGTGGAAGAATGGACTAAACCGAGGGAAGCGTGTTATGAGACAGGCTGACAGACGTGTACACGTACGGTGATGTCGGATATGATATCTATTAACCATTGCTGCATGGGCAGCGCAAACACTAATAAAGACCGTGCTGGAATATGACTGCCTTTTTCCGTTTTGTTTGATTAATACCCAGGGATTAAAGTTCTCCTCAATTTTATTCCAAATCGCGACGGATTTTCCGTACATTTTCTACCTGCTGCTGATGATTTCTAGAGGCATACAATCTATTTTGATGTCAGTATTGGGTAGCCTATTATAAACAATAATACGAGAGCATATACAAGAACAATGAATATCATGTGTAGCCTGCCTATATGTGAGATACAAACATGAACTTGAATTCCATCATGTCTGTGTGCGGGAACTCACAAGGCTGTTGTCACAATGTAAATAAGAACGTGCACTGAAAAGTTACAGTATGTAGTTGGTTGATTATTTGTATGACAGTCAGTAAACCCTTGCAAAAAGTATCCGTTTTATTTAATGAATTGAAAACATGCAGCATGCCTTTCCTCCCGGCATGCATCAACAACATGTATCAGGCAAATGCGCATCGCAACATTGACTGAGTGGAATCCCTTTCTATTCACATAACTGCATTTGTGATGGAGCTTTGACAGCTACAGTAACAGTCTATTGCTCGATCCATCTCCAATATCACGATGGACCGTGCCGGTGGCAAAGACCCGAGGGTGGAGAGGACTTGAATGAATTCCATCATCATATTTATATGTTGTGTCTGTCCACTATGTTTGTTATTGCAAGGGTTTTGTAATACACATACACCCTGGTGTCATTGCAATGCGTTTTTTATTCTTTCTTATACAGTAAACAGGGGGAAGAACACTATATCGTGGGTCTTCATATGACTTGTATTCTGCTTACAGCTTCGAAATTCCACTTGTTTCGTTTAACGTAAAGCCTTTTAAATATAATCAAAACGTTCCCGTGTTTCTGCGGTCTGTGCGCAAAATAATAACGAGTTGAGCTACGCGGAGCGCAGTCAGTCAGTACACCCCGTATATTCCGATAACGCTATATAAACCATGCTGCATTCATTCTGAGAGAAATATCTATTATTCCAAATGCTATTTATAGGGTTTTGACCATAATTACACTACTGTTGCTATTTTACAATGAACTATAATGAATTACGGTTCATACAGAACATGCCAGTGTTGAAACTAATGCACAGAAGCTCATTTCCTTGTTGTAATAATATATTCTACCAACGGGCGCCAGGTACGCATGGTCCGAGCTGTGCGTAAATATAAGTACGAAGTCAAGTTCAAGTTGAAATTGATGAATCCCACACTCTGCTTAGAAATGGTCGTACGCACAGGTTAAGCACATATCTGTGCGTAAGACACGTTGATGAATGAGGGCCCTGGACTTTGTGCTGCACTGTATCCATGTCCTCAACCACTGCACTTTACAGTCTTATTGTTGTCTCACTGTTATGTCCTGTTTTGCCCTTTATAATTATTTATTTATTGTTGTGTTGTTCTTAATTGTGAAGAAAAGCATGCACTGTAAATGTTGAATCACGTTCCATTTGTACAAACAATATGGTGAATAAAGTAATCTGAATCTGAATCAGAACGTTCTCTTGGGGACATCAGAACGTTCTCTAGGGGACATCAGAACGTTCTCTAGGGGACATCAGAACGTTCTCTAGGGGACATCAGAACGTTCTCTAAGGGACATCAGAGGTGTTTCTGGAAGGTGTGTAGCAGTCAGTAAACCCTTGCAAAAAGTATCCGTTTTATTTAATGAATTGAAAACATGCAGCATGCCTTTCCTCCCGGCATGCATCAACAACATGTATCAGGCAAATGCGCATCGCAACATTGACTGAGTGGAATCCCTTTCTATTCACATAACTGCATTTGTGATGGAGCTTTGACAGCTACAGTAACAGTCTATTGCTCGATCCATCTCCAATATCACGATGGACCGTGCCGGTGGCAAAGACCCGAGGGTGGAGAGGACTTGAATGAATTCCATCATCATATTTATATGTTGTGTCTGTCCACTATGTTTGTTATTGCAAGGGTTTTGTAATACAGTGCAGTGTCCTCTGTAGTGATCGAGGGCTTGTGAATGATTGTCTTGGTACAACCCTGCTGTAGTGACCTAGATATGAGTGTTCTGAGGGTGTGTGTTTCTGCCACCTCTTCCCACAGACGAGCATCGTTAGTCAGCTGCTGAAGCACAGAGCCAACCCTACGCTCCTCAACTACAATCAAGACAAGCCCTCAGGTAAAGAAAACATGTTGCACCATGCACACACAAGCTCGCATGCACGCACACACACACACGCACCATGCCATGCGGTAACGATGCACAGATAAATGGATTTTCATTTGCCCCGCTAAGCTTTGTCTTTCTCTTTTTTTTCAACTGCACTGATAATCACATGGTATGGGAAACCATCACACACACACACGCACGCACGCACGCACGCGCACACACACACACACACACACACACACACACACACACACACACACACACACACACACACACACACACACACACACACACACACACACACACACACACACACACACACACACACACACACACACACACACACACACAGAAGTAAAGCTCATTCATAACCACTGGCTGGTGTGTGTATATACCTGTGAATCTGTGTACTGTTACCTTGTGAGGGGGAAACTCATCAATTAATGAAGGATAACGTTAATTATGGGATTATGGGTACTGGGAATGTAGAATAATAGCATTATGGGTACTGGAAAGGTAGAATAATAGCATTTTATGGGTACTGGAAATGTAGAATAATAGCATTATGGGTACTACAAAGGTAGAATACTAGCATTATGGGTACTACAAAGGTAGAATAATAGCATTATCGGTACTACAAAGGTAGAATAATAGCATTATGGGTACTACAAAGGTAGAATAATAGCATTATGGGTACTACAAAGGTAGAATAATAGCATTATGAGTACTACAAATGTAGAATAATAGCAGTATGGGTACTACAAAGGTAGAATAATAGTATTATTGGTACTGCAAAGGTAGAATAATAGCATTATGGGTACTACAAAGGTAGAATAATAGCATTATTGGTACTGCAAAGGTAGAATAATAGCATTATGGGTAGAATAATATAATTATAAAAATCTGACACTGAGGTAGGGATGGAGTTTGGCTGCTCATTCCAGCCTCTCCCTTGTGGTGTGTGAGGTATTGTTGCTGGTGCCTGCATCCATCCAGGTGTCCAGGAGGCCTGGGACACACTGCCTAGACCAGGGGTTCTCAAACTTTTTTATACCATGACCCCATTTTATTTAGACATTGACATTTTTCTGGCATCTAAGGTGGAATTAAGGAATATCAAAATAAAAGTGTTAGGGATTATAATGCGACCCCAATTGCACGACACAGACAGGTAATCAGAGTTAGCCAAAACAAGGGCATAATTTATTCACAACAAAAAAGCGGCACTGTCCCTTTAAGGGAGAACTCAAAATACACAGGTGAATCTTCTAGAGTCCATGAATGAAATGAAAGTTCTGAGTCAGGTCCTGTTCAGACTCACCAGAACACTTGCCGACGGGCAACACAGCAAACGGGTCCATGAAAAAGGAGTGAGAACATAGGCATCCTCCCGTGGAAGCATAGAGAGCGATGCCGATGCCTCACACCACAGAACACTGCCGACGGACAACTCAGCAAACAGGACCCACGAAAAAGGAGTGAGAACATAGGAATCCTCCCGTGGATTTATTTTATAAATAAATTAATAATTTTCTTTTTATATATATATTATAATTTTTTTTGTTTTACTTGCCAATGCAAGTAACCCCACTGTCACCTACCCACAACCCCACTTTGGGTCGCGACCCGCTTGTCTAGAGACAGGAGACAATCCCCCTCTTTTTCACTTAGAGGCACCCCCCTTCAATTTGAGACATAGGGATAGGGAGAAGGAGTGTGATAGAGAGAGAGAGAGAGAGAGAGAGAGAGAGAGAGAGAGAGAGAGAGAGAGAGAGAGAGAGAGAGAGAGAGAGAGAGAGAGAGAGAGAGAGAGAGAGAGAGAGAGAGAGAGAGAGAGATTAAGGCCGTTCCCCTCCCTTGTGTCCCGTTAGACCTCATTACAGACTATAGGGGGTCTTAACCCTCCCCCGCCCAGTCTCTTTAAGTACAGTTGGATCGATCCACAGTGGGGGGATCACGCTCGGCCTCAGTTGGATCGATCCACAGTGGGGGGTTCGCGCTCGGCCTCAGCGCGGGGCTCGTCCAGAGGCAGAGAGGGATGAGTGGACCTCAGAACTAAACACCTTACAGTGTGACCGGGAGCTAACAGCTTTGCCCTTTCATTGTATTTTTTAATCAATACTTTTCACACAGCAAATAGATGACCCAGGTACAGTACGAGAGAACCTGCAGGGACCTTATGACGATTCCATTCCATCTCAGTCTTAACTCATTCAGCGCCAGCTATTAGACGGAGCCCGTCATAGCAAGGCCACGTTTTAAAACATAGGAGTGCGTCACCTTGTTTGTAGAGCTATAACTATATTCAGGGGTGTAAAGTACTTGAGTAATTGTACTTCGTTACAATACTTAAGTACTGTTTTGGGGGATTTGTACTTTACTCGAGTATTATTAGGTTTGTATACTTTGTACTTTTACTCCATTACATTTCAGAGAAAAAATACATACTTTTTACTCCTTACATTTAAAATGCAGACCTACAAAGTACAAAGTACAAATCTCACAGGTCCAACCATTTAATTAGTATATTTTAATTGTTTATCTGGCTGAACTAACGTTAACGTTATTAATCCTGAGACCGCAGGTAAACTGCCAATCAAATCCCCATCAATGGAAAATGAACCCGCCCATACCCATGCTGATTGGTCCTTGTGCAACACTAGAAAGCAGGGATCTTTGATTAAACACCTGCTATCAGAAGAATAGACAGTCAGATCCGCATTATGCTGTGGTTAATATTGTGATATTATTCAGGGTACTCCAGTATTCTGTCTTCTGTCTGTCTTCCGCATTGTCTATCACAGAACACATTCCATTGTGGGCAGCGTGTATGCTTGGTTTCATTCCAGCCTTGCCTAAACACCAGCTGATGATTTCACTAATTGGCTCACCTCTTCAACTAACTCACTTGGTGCAATGTATAGTTAAAATGAAAACTTGGCCGACGATGGAATGAATTTGAGACCCCTGGTCTATCCCTTTCAAAAAAATGTTTACTTTTACTTTTTAGTACTTAAGTACATTTAAAAGTAGGACTTTTTGACTTTTACTCAAGTGTGTTTTTAGCCAGATACTTTGACTTTTACTTGAGTCAGATTTTGAGACGGTACCCATACTTTCACTTAAGTATAATTTCTGGGTACTTTTTACACCCCTGACTATATTCTATATTATAGCTATGGATACAATACTATGGCCCATTTGACATCACCTATCTATCGTTCAATATGTGAAAAATAATAAATTTTTCCATCCATACGTTTCCGTGTCATACCGTGGTGAATATAAGTATGGTTTTAGAGCGGTCTAGGGTAATTCATGAAATGCTGAGTTATAGCCTTATACGTCAATTCTACTATAGATGTTGTCGTTTCTTGCCTGGACACGCTACTATTTCCAAATCAACTGTATGTAATAGGTATTATGTTCCATCATGAATGCATGAAAGGGGGGGGGGGGGTCGTTTCTGATTATTTGACTGTCAGTAACGGCATTTGTATTGAACACTAAAAACGCTTATCAGCCCGATCGGTATAAAAGCATTACAGGATCAAGCTAAAATTGACGTCAGATAGTCCTTACCTGTGATCGGGAGTATTCGAAAAATAATATTCCAATTGTTTGATCGCCATCTGGTACATCCAATGTCCATTTGGTCCACGGCATAACCCACCACAACATATGGATCAGGGATATTTGACGCGCTTCAATGGAACCGGGAGAACCGCTCCACTCGGCCGACAAGGAAAAGTGAGACCGGAGACATTTGGCCGTTACACAGGCCAAGATACAAGGTTACAAAGGGTGCTCGATACCGCCGTCTAGCTGGATGCGGCCGGTATTGCACTTTGGCGATCTCAGACTCATTCCCTATGGTAACACCAAGGTCCCTGGATGAATAATGAATACAAATATCGAATAAAGGAATAAACTACCAAAACCCGAGGAATCTCGGGTATGGCGCCCAACCGCTGGCGAGTTAACCCGACTTATCTCGGGTTTGTCCTCCATTGAGTTAACCGTCTGTAGTGTGGTAGTGAAAGGGTTAACCTTCTGTAGTGTGGTAGTGGAAGGGTTAACTGTCTGTAATGTGGTAGTGAAAGGGTTAACCTTCTGTAGTGTGGTAGTGGAATGGTTATCCTTCTGTATTGTTGCAGTGAAAGGGTTAACCGTCTATAGTGTGGTAGTGGAAGGGTTAACCGTCTGTAATGTGGTAGTGAAAGGGTTAACCTTCTGTAGTGTGGTAGTGGAAGGGTTATCCTTCTGTGTTGTCGCAGTGAAAGGGTTAACCGTAGGGATGCTCGATATTGGCTTTTTTACCGATACCGATATACCGATATTGTCCAACTCTTAATTTCTGATACCGATATCAACCGATGCCGATATATGCAGGGAATTCCCACCCAAAAAACTGAATAATTTCAGGTAATTAACATTACATATCTCTTGTTGTGTAATTAACACAACATTATCCATACTTTGACAATAAATAAAATAAAATAATAATTTGTTCTTACTTGCTTGCCTGGGTAAATAAAGGTTAAATAAATGTAAAAAAAAAAAGAAAAAAGAAATTTGAAAACCGATACCGATATTTTCCGATATCACATTTTTAGGCCAATATCGGCCGATAATATCGGACATCCCTTAACCGTATATAGTGTGGTAGTGAAAGGGTTAACCTTATCCCCTGCTGTATTCTCCTAAAATCCACGATCAGCTCTTTGGTTTTACCAATGTTCAGGAGTAGGCTGTTATCCCGGCACCAGCGTGCCAGTTCATCAACCTCCTCCCGGTAGGCCTTCTCGACGTTGCTAGAGATCAGCCCCACCACCACCGTGTCATCCGCAAACTTCACTATGGAGTTGGACCTGAACCTGGCCACACAGTCATGTGTGTACAGTGAAAGGGTTAACCTTCTGTAGTGTGGTAGTGAAAGGGTTAACCGCCTGTAGTGTGGTAGTGAAAGGGTTAACCGTCTGTAGTGTGGTAGTGGAAGGGTTAACATTATGTAGTGTGGTAGTGAAAGGGTTAACCATTTGGCATGTGGCAGTGGAAGGGTTAACCTTCTGTATTGTCGCAGTGAAAGGGTTAACCGTATGTAGTGTGGTAGTGAAAGGGTTACCATTCTGTATTGTCGCAGTGAAAGGGTTAACCTTCTGTCATGTGGTAGTGAAAGTGTTAACCCTCATCATTCCATCTCATCACGTGGCTCATGAGATTTTTCTCTTTGAACAGATTGCATGCCACCCCCCCCCTCCCCCCGCTGCAGTAAACACACGTATCTTAAGATGCTTCTTACATCTTTGAGAGTTAAAGGGGATGGCGGCTAAGTGGCGCAGTGGGCAAGGCGCTCGCCACTAACGCAGGAGATGCAGAGCGTTGCTTCCGGCTTGGCTGGTCGTTCATACTAATACAATTGGCAGTATTAGGGGGTGGGAAAGCCGGTGGGTGGGGATCGGACGTTGTGGACAGCGACTCCTACAGGTCGGTTGGTGCGCCTGGACAGCAGAATCAGGAAGTATCGGGGGCAGAGTGAGCCTCCCATGCGTTACTCCTCGCCACTGAGAGATTGCGCTGTTCAGGTGAAAAGATGCGACGGATGCCTCCTCGTGTACCGGAGGGGACACGTGATGCAAGGCTTGGTCCACATTGCAGCCGACCAGTGGGAGGCATGGTCTACCAACGTTCAAGACAGGGGAGGGAAGAATTGGATAATACGAAATTGGGATGGGAGAAAAATAGAAAATGGGGAGAAAAAGTAGATAAAAAAAAGGGGGGCACTTCAACCAAAAAGCAATGCTGATTTATTTTGTACATAATCTCACATGCATCCAACGGTTTAGCACACATTAATTTAGTATAATAGTTATTGAGAGTAATGAGTTGGAATATGGCCCCCACCAGGGATGTCATCGGGTACAGAGAATCCTAGTTATGTTAATAACAGCTCCATGAAATTATGTATATTAAAAATACTTTTTTTTTTTTTTTTTTATGTGTGAGATTATGTAGAAAATAAATCAGCATTGTTTTTGGCGAAGTGGCCCTTTAATGCTTTCCTTTATCGCAGCTAGCTTAAATAAAATGAAAATAAAATAAACACATAATCCTTTTGGACGTCATATCTGAAAAACCTCCCTAACATGCCGGTACCCGGCTTCCCTGTACCTCCACTCTACTCCTTGGTGTTTGATCATCAAAATCTTGGGGAATTCATCCCGCAGTTGGAATTGTTTTTCGGTGGGACCGTCACCGAGGTCACAGTGAGTGGAGAAGTACGATGTGGTTTTAGGTGGAAACAGGATCGGGGGACAGTGTCCACCGCTGTGTTCATCTCGGTGTGTGATGATATTCCCAGTGACGCTCCGCGCGCTTACTGAATCCACTTCAGTGCTCCAGATCACACAGTGCTTGAAGCATAATGGATCCATGAATACCATTATTTAACCCCACGCACAATCCACCATGAATACCATTATTTAACCCCACGCACAATCCACCATGAATACTATTATTTAACCCCACGCACAATCCACCATGAATACCATTATTTAACCCCACGCACAATCCACCATGAATACCATTCTTTAACCCCACGCACAATCCACCATGAATACCATTATTTAACCCCACGCACAATCCACCATGAATACCATTATTTAACCCCACGCACAATCCACCATGAATACCATTATTTAACCCCACGCACAATCCACCATGAATACCATTCTTTAACCCCACGCACAATCCACCATGAATACCATTATTTAACCCCACGCACAATCCACCATGAATACCATTCTTTAACCCCACACACAATCCACCATGAATACCATTATTTAACCCCACGCACAATCCACCATGAATACCATTCTTTAACCCCACACACAATCCACCATGAATACCATTCTTTAACCCCACACACAATCCACCATGAATACCATTATTTAACCCCACGCACAATCCACCATGAATACCATTATTTAACCCCACGCACAATCCACCATGAATACCATTATTTAACCCCACACACAATCCACCATGAATACCATTCTTTAACCCCACACACAATCCACCATGAATACCATTCTTTAACCCCACACACAATCCACCATGAATACCATTATTTAACCCCACGCACAATCCACCATGAATACCATTCTTTAACCCCACACACAATCCACCATGAATACCATTCTTTAACCCCACACACAATCCACCATGAATACCATTATTTAACCCCACACACAATCCACCATGAATACCATTGTTTAACCCCACGCACAATCCACCATGAATACCATTATTTAACCCCACGCACAATCCACCATGAATACCATTATTTAACCCCACGCACAATCCACCATGAATACCATTCTTTAACCCCACAAACAATCCACCATGAATACCATTATTTAACCCCACGCACAATCCACCATGAATACCATTGATTAACCCCACGCACAATCCACCATGAATACCATTATTTAACCCCACACACAATCCACCATGCATACCATTATTTAACCCCACGCACAATCCAACATGAATACCATTCTTTAACCCCACGCACAATCCACCATGAATACCATTCTTTAACCCCACACACAATCCACCATGAATACCATTATTTAACCCCACGCACAATCCACCATGAATACCATTATTTAACCCCACACACAATCCACCATGAATACCATTCTTTAACCCCACACACAATCCACCATGAATACCATTATTTAACCCCACACACAATTCACCATGAATACCATTATTTAACCCCACTCACAATCCACCATGAATACCATTATTTAACCCCACGCACAATCCACCATGAATACCATTATTTAACCCCACGCACAATCCACCATGAATACCATTATTTAACCCCACGCACAATCCACCATGCATACCATTATTTAACCCCACACACAATCCACCATGAATACCATTCTTTAACCCCACACACAATCCACCATGAATACCATTATTTAACCCCACGCACAATCCACCATGAATACCATTATTTAACCCCACGCACAATCCACCATGCATACCATTATTTAACCCCACACACAATCCACCATGCATACCATTATTTAACCCCACGCACAATCCACCATGAATACCATTATTTAACCCCACACACAATCCACCATGAATACCATTCTTTAACCCCACACACAATCCACCATGAATACCATTATTTAACCCCACACACAATTCACCATGAATACCATTATTTAACCCCACTCACAATCCACCATGAATACCATTATTTAACCCCACACACAATCCACCATGAATACCATTATTTAACCCCACGCACAATCCACCATGAATACCATTCTTTAACCCCACACACAATCCACCATGAATACCATTATTTAACCCCACGCACAATCCATCATGAATACCATTATTTACCCCCACGCACAATCCACCATGAATACCATTATTTAACCCCACGCACAATCCACCATGAATATCATTCTTTAACCCCACACACAATCCACCATGAATACCATTCTTTAACCCCACACACAATCCACCATGAATACCATTCTTTAACCCCACACACAATCCACCATGAATACCATTATTTAACCCCACGCACAATCCACCATGAATACCATTCTTTAACCCCACGCACAATTCACCATGAATACCATTATTTAACCCCACACACAATCCACCATGAATACCATTATTTAACCCCACGCACAATCCACCATGAATACCATTATTTACCCCCACGCACAATCCACCATGAATACCATTATTTAACCCCACGCACAATCCACCATGAATATCATTCTTTAACCCCACACACAATCCACCATGCATACCATTCTTTAACCCCACACACAATTCACCATGAATACCATTATTTAACCCCACACACAATCCACCATGAATACCATTATTTAACCCCACACACAATTCACCATGCTGTGGGAAATAGTATTCAAGATTAAACTTTTTTTTCTTTCTTTCTTTCTTTCTTTCTTTCTTTCTTTCTTTCTTTCTTTCTTTCTTTCTTTCTTTCTTTCTTTCTTTCTTTCTTTCTTTCTTTCTTTCTTTCTTTCTTTCTTTCTTTCTTTCTTTCTTTCTTTCTTTCTTCCTTCCTTTCTTTCTTTCTTTCTTTCTTCCTTTCTCTCTTTCTTTCTTTCTTTCTTTCTTCCCTCGTTCCTGTAGACATTTAACACACTTATCCAAACGATGAGTGGGGTTTGTTTTTACTCCTTCCTTCCTTCCCTTCTCTCTTTTTGCATGTTTTTATCAGTATGAAAATTGATCCACGTCTGCTCTGTGAACGTCATGTAATTAACCCCTGAGCCCCATGCCCCCCCCCCCCCCCCCATCAGACATAGCAGCCTCAGAGCCCATAGGAGACATGTTGCTGAAGGCAGAGGAGTGCTGGCTCCAGAAACTCACAGACCCCTCCGCTCCTCTCCCCTCTACGGACCAGCGCTACGAGGGGGGGGCACACGACCTCACGACCCCCGTCAAGACCCTGTGAGTTCCTTTCTTCGGTAACATCATCTGAATCATCATCAGAACGGTCTTTATTAGTACCATTAGCCAAGTAGTTCACACATCTAAAGAGGTAGAATAAAATAAAATGGAATATAAACTAAATTAAAATAGAAGCACAATAGAATGCAATATAATTATAAAATAAACGAGGCCACAGCTGTACAATTGTGCTCAATGTGGTCAAGTCATACACATATCATGACTGTCAGTGTAGCAGGACGGCTCTCCACGATTAACTGGTAAATCATAATCTCTTTCCCTTCTATCTCCTCCCTACCTCCCTCCATCCATCCTTCCTTCTCTCTCTCTCTCTCCCTCTCTCCTTTGCCCTCTCTCTCCCCCCCATCTTCTTCTCACTCCTCCTCTTTCTCACCCCTCCCTCACTCACTCCCTCCCTTCTCCCCTCTCTCTCCCTCCCTCTCTACCCATTCTCTTTATCCCTCCCCTCCTTCTCCCCCCTCTTTCCCTCCCTCCATTTCTCCCCCTCTCCTTTCCTCCCTTCCTCTATCCCGCCTCTCTCTCTTTCCCTCTCTCATCCCTCCCTCTCTCTCCCTCCCTCTCTCTCCCCTCCCTCTTTCCCTCTCTCACTCTCTCTCTACCTCCCTCCCTTCTCCCCCTATCTCTCTCCCTCCCTCTCTTTCCTTCTCTTACTCCCTCCCTCCTTCCCCTCTCTCTCCCTCTCTCTCTCCCTCCCTCCATTCTCCCCCTCTCTCTCTCCATCCTTCACTCCCTCCTCTCTCTTTACTTCTCTTACTCCCTCCCTCCTTCCTCTCTCCCATTCCCTCCCTCTCTCACTATCTCTCTCCCTCCCTCCCTTCTCCCCCTTTCTCTCTCCCTCCTTCCCTTCTCCCCCTATATCTCTCCCTCCCTCTCTCCCCCTCTCTTTCCTTCTCTTACTCCCTCCCTCCTTCCCTTCTCTCTCCCTCCTTCTCCCCCTCTCTCTCTCCCTCCCTCTCTCCCCCCTCTATCTTGCCTTCTCTTACTCCCCCCTCCCCCTCTCTCGCCCTCCCTCTTTCCCTCTTCCACTCTCTCTCCCTCCCTCCCTTATCCCCCTCTCTCTCCCTATCTTACTCCCTCCCGCCCCCCCTCCATCCCTCCCTCCTTCCTTTCCCTCCCTCACCTCCCCCCTGCAGGAACCCCCTGGGTGTGCCCATCTCCAAGCGAGACAGTCTGCTGGAGAAATGTTCCATGTTCAGGGAGGCAGGCGGGGCGCTGCGCCGACACCCCAGCCAGGACAACGGGCTGGACGGCCCCCACAGCTCTGGGACCAGCAAGCTAGAACAGGTGACACGTGACATGCACCCACTTCACATCTGTAATGGAACAGGTGGCACGTACCCACTTCACATCTGTAATGGAACAGGTGGCACGTACCCACTTCACATCTGTAATGGAACAGGTGGCACGTACCCACTTCACATCTGTAATGGAACAGGTGACACGTACCCACTTCACATCTGTCTGTGTGTGTGTGTGTGTGTGTGTGTGTGTGTGTGTGTGTGTGTGTGTGTGCGTGTGTGTGTGTGTGTGTGTGTGTGTGTGTGTGTGTGTGTGTGTGTGTGTGTGTGTGTGTGTGTGTGTGTGTGTGTGTGTGTGTGTGTGTGTGTGTGTGTGTGTGTGTGTGTGTGTGTGTGTGTGTGTGTGTGAATGTAGAATGGATGGGTTAGTGTTGCATAGGGTTATTGAGCATCAAGTGTGTTCTTGGTAGAGCAGCAAACAAAAAAGTGCTGCTCCAGAGGGTGCTGTATGTACTTTTCTCATTAACCCTTTCACTGCCACACTACCAAAGGGTTAACCCTTTCACTGCGACAATACAGACGGTTAACCGTTTCACTGCAGCATGACAAATGGTTAACCCTTTCACAACCACACTACAGAAGGATGAATGAATGAATGAATGAATGAATGAATGAATGAATGAATGAATGAATGAATGAATGAATGAATGAATGAAAACTGTATTTAACAGATTGCAGAATGGGTACAATATAGTACGGCTCAATACACACAATTTTTAAGGGGATGCAGACCAGAGAAAGACGTTTGTCTTGTTTACATCAGGGTCCCCCATTTTCAATTCATAGTGAATGATGGTTAACCGCAAGGGTTAAGTGTAACTTGTATTACGCACTCAGGGAGCTACAGTCACAGTGCTTTCAGTGTTGGTTCTTCAATTCAGTAGTGTCTGTGCTGCTGACTCTCAGTGTCGGTTGTTCAGTTCTGTCTGACTTCCTTGTCTGGTTTCCTGGGCACCTATACAAGAAGATGTAAATAGTTTCCCCCCCCCCAAAAAAACACACACATACAGGTATATTTAATATATAGATGATTACACAAGGGACTCAGTTAATTTTACTTTGTATTTTTTAATTCTGTCTTGTATTTTAAGTCAGGGTGTAACGGTACACAAAAACCACGGTTCGGTACGTACCTCGGTTTTGAAGCAACAGTTCGGTACGTTTGGCTTTCCATGTTCCACTCAGGGGTGATGTAGTGTGCAGTAACTAATTGTACTTGTAGGACTGTCAATGAATATTCTATATTGAAATGAATAATCGACTTGTAAAGAAAAGAAAAAACTATAATAATTATATTAGATTGTGAAAAAAACATCCCCCGGTGGGCAGTTAACATACCGTTGTATTCGTTCGGTACACACTACAGCCGTTCGGTACGGTACGGTACAAACTGAAACGGTACGGTTCGGTACGGATACGTGTACCTTTACACCCCTAATTTTAAGCGTCAAGAATAGTTGAGTATGTTTGGCATTGTGCTGTGTGTATGTGCATGTTGTGTTGTATTTCTATGTGCATGTATTTAGAAATCTTGCACTGTTTGTAATTCATTTTTTTTGTATAGACTACAGATGGAAATTAGCTTCTGCTAAATCTGGTGCAAACATGTTTTCACGTGACAATGATTAATGTAAATGCACATTGTCTATCAAACAAATAAATAAATAAAAAATAGTTCAATAGTGTCTGTGCTGACAGGTATACTGTGCTGCCTCCAGGTCAAGCTGATGCCCCCGGCGCCCAACGACGACCTGGCCTCCCTGAGTGAGCTCACCGACAGCAGCCTGCTCTACGAGATGCAGAAACGCTTCGGCAACGACCAGATCTACGTAGGTCCACCACACACCACCACACACCACCACACACAACCACACACCACCACACACAACCATACACAATCATACATAACCACACATAACCACACACAACCATACACAACCACACACCACCACACACCACCACACACCACCACACACCACCACACACAACCATACACAATCATACATAACCACACATAACCACACACAACCATACACAACCACACACCACCACACACCACCACACACCACCACACACCACCACACACCACCACACACAACCACACACCACCACACACAACCACACACCACGACACACCACCACACACCACCACACACAACCACACACCACCACACACCACCACACACCACCACACACCACCACACACCACCACACACCACCACACACAACCACACACAGCCACACACAACCACACACAGCCATACATAACCACACACAACCACACACCACCACACACCACCACACACCACCACACACAACCACACACAACCACACATAACCACACACAACCATACACAACCATACACAACCACACACAACCACACACAACCATACACAACCATACACAACCACACATAACCACACACAACCACACACAACCACACATAACCACACACAACCACACACAACCATACACAACCATACACAACCATACACAACCACACATAACCACACATAACCACACACAACCATACACAACCACACACAACCACACACAACCATACACAACCACACATAACCACACACAACCACACACAACCATACACAACCATACACAACCACACACAACCATACACAACCATACACAACCATACACAACCACACATAACCACACACAACCATACACAACCACACACAACCATACACAACCACACACAACCATACACAACCACACACAACCATACACAACCACACATAACCACACACAACCATACTGTAGACAAATACATCCAAATTCATTGGATGTGTCATACACACTGTCAGGGTTCACACAAAGTCCTTGAAGTGCTTAAAGTACTTGATACAAAAAAAGTCAAGGCCTAGAATTCCTTGAAAACAGCCCATTTTTTAACAAGGTGCTTAAAAAGTCCTTGAAAATAAAATCAACCATTCGCATTGGAAGTTTTGTTCATCCATGATAAACAATTTCTGAATCAAGAAATATTTATTTTTCTTATTTAAAGTGTAACTAATTGTCCAAAATAGGTTTTAAGCCATAAATATTGGATCAGATTTTTTTTCTATAAAAAACAGCATTTAAAAGTGATTTTGATTGATTGATGAAAACTAGTGCTTAGAAAAGTACTTGAAAGTCCTTGAATTTCATTTTGCGATGTCTGTGGGAACCCTGCACTGTACATAAAGTATGAACATCATACTGTTGGATCTCACTGCTCAGTACATGGCGTGCAGTATGTGTATTGCATACTATGTACAACATACTTGGAGGACCTGCATGCACACCCAGGTGAAAGTGGCCGTTCATTATATAATTGTCATGGCTAGGCGTACACTGTAAAAACTGGGATTGCGGTTAATTAATATTTATTAAATAAATTATTAGTAACCTATACATAATAAAAAAGACTATGTGCCTTTTTGAAATCGAATTGAGCTGAATTCGATGAATTTTAACCATTTGTGAATAGCATTTTACAAAGTTTTAGTTTAATAGTACATTTTCTAATAGTTTAAAAGTGACCAGATGATTCTCAGTTTTTACAGTGTATTGAACCCAATATGCAGACAATGAGAAACAGCAGACAGGTCTTGTCAAAACCCGGTCTGGGTATATTTAATATAATAGTAAAGACAGGTCTCCAAGCAGAGGTCGATTTACACAGGGGAGAATCTCGTAGAGTCCAGGGGCGTGCGCGGGACAGGATAGTCAGACAGGCAGGGGTCGATACACGGGTTACAGGGTAGCCAGCCAGGCAGCGGTCAAAAACGGGTACAGGTCCTCATACGTTCCGGGAAAAGGCAAGGAGAGTTGTCAGGCAGGCAGGGGTCAGAGCCAGAGATCAGGGTGAAGAGCCAGGTAGGACTGCGGGGAAAGGAGGAGAACAAAGGGTATGGCACGGTCAGAGAACAACAGACTAGATAACTAAACGAGAGCAGAATAACACGACTAACTGGAATAACACAAAGTTACGATCTGGCAGCATCATGACATCTGAGGCGGGGTTATATAGCTGACGTAATTGGCCCACAGACGTCAATCAGCTGCTCGGCTGACAGTAGCACACCTGATATCCATACCTGACTAACGAGAGAGAGAGAGAGAGAGAGAGAGAGAGAGAGAGAGAGAGAGAGAGAGAGAGAGAGAGAGAGAGAGAGAGAGAGAGAGAGAGAGAGAGAGAGAGAGAGAGAGAGAGAGAGAGAGAGAGAGAGAGAGAAGGGGTGGGAGAGAGAGAGAAAAAAAGACAGGCCGTTATTGACAAGGCCCCCTCTCTCCCTCCCTCCCTCTCTCTTCCTTTTTCTCCCTCTCGGTGATGAGAGTTTGCGGTGCGCGGCAGCTTGTGGTTTTTTTTTTTCTTTCTTTCAATCTCCCGTTTGCGGGTGTGTGGCGCGCGGCAGGCAGGTCCCCCCCCCCCCCCCAAGTGCTCTCTATCTCTCTCTCTCCCCATGCAGAGTATGAGGAAATGGTTTCCACTCGCTGTGTACAGTCAGTCTAGGTAGAATGTGGGCGGGCATTAGCTACAACCACAGAGCCAATCACATCACTGTCTGCTACCCAGCGGCAGAATGACGTCACTCAGCCGTTCAAATCAAAATGGCCTGATTTACTGGAGGAGGAAAGGGGCTGAGCTGAATCAGAGCAATCCGCCAATATGGTATTTAGACACTAAAACACATTGATACGAACTCCTATTACTATAATACAATGCTAGAGACTGAAAAATGACATTTATAGTACATGTCACCTTTAACAAACAAGTGCAAAAAATGTAGGGGGGGTCACATGTATGGCGGGGTCACATGTAGGGAGGTTGTTACGATTAGTACGCTTCTTTGGCATGTTAGACCCAGATGGCAGAGTATAGAAGTGTTACAGGAGGTCACATGTAGGTGGGGGTCACATGTAGGGGGGGGTCACATGTAGGGGGGGGGGGTCACATGTAGGGGGGGGTCACATGTAGGGGTGTGTGTGTGTGTGTGTAGCTTGTAGCTAACGGCCTGGGCCTCCATGATGTGTTGTTAGCTTGTAGCTTGTAGCTAACGGCCTGGGCCTCCATGATGTGTTAGCTTCAATTAATTAATTACCGGAATACATATAATTTACCGTGAATACCTATATGGTAATGGTATTCCTGGTAACCTCTCCTTTTCACAAGTCACCGGAATACATATCAATATCTAAAGTTACCGTGAATACCTATCAGGTAACGGGAATACCTATTTAGGTAACCAAGAATACCTAGGCATGGTATTCCTGGTACCTCAAGGTATTCTCGGTTACCCATAGGTTACGGCAGTGTTTCTCAAAGTGGGGGGCGTGCCCCCCAGGGGGGGCGCAGAGGCATGACAGGGGGGGCCTTGAGATTTAGAATTTTTTTTTTTTTTTTTTTTATTACAGAAAATTATCACTAAAGTGCTATCTGTTGCAGCTGCACTGTTCTCCATGAAAATACCATTTCTCAAAATCTGAAAATCATTATTTAATAAAACACAGAAAAGGATCACCAAGTTACTCTGGATAAAAAAAAACTTTACAGACAACATTGAGACAAAGCTTCCTGACACATCTCCATCCAAACTCTTGGAAGAACTCTTTGAAATCTCATCTGATACCACCTGGAGAGCTCGTTTCAGAGTGTGGTGCTGAGTACCAGTTATCTCATCTCATGGCCCACCAAGTATCTCATGATGCAGCATGAGTTAAGGTGTTGATACCATTCAGCACCACATAAGTATCTGTGTGAAGCTGGCTTTTCATCCATGACAGCTCTGAAAACAAAATATAGGGCCAATTTGAAAGGTGTGTTATTTCAATAAATTTAAACAAGGCCCATTTCATTACTATTTTGTTGGGGCGAGGGGGGGGGGGGGCCCAAAATATTTTGGTCCGCCAAAGGGGGGCCTGACAGAAAAAGTTTGAGAAGCACTGGGTTACGGGAATACTTTACAGATCTCTCTCTCTCTCTCTCTCTCTCTCTCTCTCTCTCTCTCTCTCTCTCTCTCTCTCTCTCTCTCTCTCTCTCTCTCTCTCTCTCTCTCTCTCTCTCTCTCTCTCTCTCTCTCTCTCTCTCTCTCTCTCTCTCTCTGTATCTCTCTCTCTCTCTCCTCTCTCTCTCTCTCTCTCTCCACTCATTGATTGAACGGCATAAAAAATAGGGTTATGGTGCAGCCAGGATGGCTTGAGTATCAGGGCCCATGTAGCACACAAGCTAGCCACAACGTGTCAGTCCGTATCAATAGTTATCAATGAACGTTACACGAAGTAGACGACATGTTGTTGACGCAATTTGGAAACGTACAAACTTTTAATCTTTTAGACAACGCTAAGGTAGCTGCATACCAACTCAATAAACATTCTTCCAGTCCTCGTTTATTTTCCTGGTTCACACACACACGCACACATCTCGTGAATACACCTGCATTGCGCTAGATTTCTGTTTCAGTGGCAAAAACAAGCACTTTTAGTGGTTACCTACATATTTTCACAGGACATTATGAGGTTCAAATATATCGGACGTCAACAGATTTTGCACACAAAACAAAACGGTAATTACTGGCTAACAAAAGCCTGGGGGTGAACATGAGAGAATGAAAATATAGCAGGGAGATGAAACGGAGATGAATTGGACCAAGGTGATGTGATGTGGTGCCAAAAGAAATCTGGTCGTATGTGGAAGACGGGACAATGGTGAAATAATAGGGAGGGGAGAGAGGGGGGGAGAAGGGAGGGATGGGGGGCTTTGATGAGCACTGTATGGCCCCCTGCCAGCCAGGAGGGTGGGGGGCGGTGGATGGAGAGGGGGGAGAGATTGGGGGAGGCGGGGTAGGAGAGTCGGGGAGGCAATGACTATGGTTTATTGGGCAGAGATGTGAAATAGAACAATTTGCAGTCGCTGAAGATGAAAACGTCCCTTGTTCCAGTTTTTCAAATAATAACCCTCCAATACTACTACTAATAACTTAACAGATGTGATGACTAATAACTTAAGAGATGTGATGACTAATAACTTAAGAGATGTGATGACTAATAACTTAAGAGATGTGATGACTAATAACTTAAGAGATGTGATGACTAATAACTTAAGAGATGTGATGACTAATAACATAAGAGATGTGATGACTAATAACTTAAGAGATGTGATGACTAATAACTTAAGAGATGTGATGACTAATAACATAAGAGATGTGATGACTAATAACTTAAGAGATGTGATGACTAATAACTTAAGAGATGTGATGACTAATAACTTAAGAGATGTGATGACTAATAACTTAACAGATGTGATGACTAATAACTTAAGAGATGTGATGACTAATAACTTAAGAGATGTGATGACTAATAACTTAAGAGATGTGATGACTAATAACATAAGAGATGTGATGACTAATAACTTAAGAGATGTGATGACTAATAACTTAACAGATGTGATGACTAATAACTTAAGAGATGTGATGACTAATAACTTAAGAGATGTGATGACTAATAACTTAAGAGATGTGATGACTAATAACTTAAGAGATGTGATGACTAATAACTTAAGAGATGTGATGACTAATAACTTAAGAGATGTGATGAATAATAACTTAAGAGATGTGATGACTAATAACTTAAGAGATGCGATGACTAATAATAACTTAGAATAGAATAGATAGAATAGAATAGAAATACTTTTATTATCCCGAGGGAAATTTGACACTGCAAATCGCTCACATTAAACATTTAGACAGAACAGTCACAAATACATTTACATTTAGTCATTTAGCTGACGCTTTTATCCAAACCGACTTACAAGTTCTGTATGACAAGTCATCAAGAAGGGCACAAGTCTATCAGCTGAGTAACAATGTTCATCAAAGTGTTGAGTGCTACAGTGTAGGTTAGTTTATTAGGACAAGTGCATGACAGTAAGTTTAGTTAGGGTTATATATTTTTATTTATTTATTATTATTAAAATAAATTATAATAATAATTCAGATAATGGTTGAAGAAGTGCGTCTTTAGTCTTGGACGGGTTTCGGATGTCCTAACTAGGGTGGGTAGTTAATTCCGCCATTGTGGAGCAAGGACTGATAAAAGGCAGGTTCTCCTTGATGACCCTCCCGGAGCTCGGATAGGAGTGGGTCTGAGATGGCCAGAAGATGCAGAGCGTAGGGGTCTTGAGGGTGTGTAGTTAGAGACCATTGACCGGAGGTAGGTGGGAGCGGTTCCCTTTGTCGCACGGTATGCCAGGTTGAGGGCCTTGAAGCGGATTGAAGTGCAGGTCCCTAAGAAGTGGGGTGACATGGGCCAACTTCGGTAGGTTTGAGATCAGGTGGACCGCTGCGTTCTGAATGAGTTGAAGAGGCTTGGTGGCAGTGGTCGGGAGGCCAGCAAGCAGTGCGTTGCAGTAGTCGAGGCGGGAGATGACTGTTGATTGGACGAGGAGTTGGGTGGCTTCTTTTGTCAGGAAGGGGCGGATCCTTCTGACGTTGCTCAGGAGGAATCTGCAGGTTCTGGTTGTCGCTGTGATGTGAGCAGAGAAGTTCAACTGGTCGTCGAGGACAACACCAAGGTTCTTGGCGGTCGGGGACACGGTCACAGCTGCATTCTCGACTGTGATGGAAAGGTCGGTCAGGGGGGAGGATTTGGCCGGTAGGTGGAGCAATTCTGTTTTGCTTAGGTTCAGTTTGAGGTGGTTGGTCGTCATCCAGGCGGAGATGTCGGACAGACAGGCCGAGATCTGCTCAGAGACGTGGATATCTGAGGGAGGGAAGGAGAGCAAGAGTTGAGTATCATCGGCATAACAATGATACGAGAAGGCATGAGACGTGATAATGTTACCCAGTGATTTAGTGTAGAGGGAGAAGAGAAGGGGTCCTAGGACCGAGCCCTGGGGGACACCCATCCGCAGGGGGCGGGTGGCCGACAGGGTCCCTCTCCATGACACTTGGTAGGAGCGGTCATTGAGGTATGATGTCAGCCATGTCAGAGCAGAGACAGCCACTCCCATTCCTGCGAGGGCCGCGAGGATGATCTGATGGTTGACTGTGTCGAAGGCTGCAGATAGATCTAGGAGAATCAGGACAGAGGAGAGGCCTTTCGCCTTTGCTAAGTGAAGTGCGTCTGTGACCGCAATGAGGGCTGTTTCTGTGGAGTGGCCAGTCCGAAAGCCTGACTGATTAGGGTCTAGGAGGTCATTCTGTAAGAGATAAGCAGTAACTTGGTTGGATACAGCATGTTCAAGTGTTTTAGAAAGAAATGAGAGAAGAGAGACAGGACGATAGTTGCATATGACGGTGGGGTTCAGGGTTGGTTTTTTTATGAGCGATGTGACTCTGGCTTGTTTTAGCGAGGTGGGGACCACCCCCGAATTGAGGGAGGAGTTGATGGTTGCAGTTAGGAATGGGAGGATGTCTGGTGCTATGGTCTGGAGGAGTGGGGAGGGTAGCTGATCCAGCTGGCATGTAGTCGGACGGTTCGACGTTACCAGTGTCAGGGTCTCGGCTTCTGTAATGGGAGCGAAAGATGACAGAGTGAAGGATGAGGTTCTCGATTCAGTATTTGGAATGGCTGTCGGAATGAATCAAGAATCAAGGATCAAGAGGTTTATTTGTCACATACATACCATGGCATACAGTGAAATGCGGGTGGTCATGCCTGCATCGATTGTGCAAAATACAATAATAAAAATAGGCATAGAAAAAAAAAATAGGTAAGACACAAGATGTGCATTATAAAAAAAGACATGCTAAGTTCCTGAGAAACTGAGAAAACGAAGGACTTCCTGTGCCGTTCAGTGCTGGATTTAGGTAGTGTGAGCCTAGCACTGAACATGCTCCTCCTGTCAGCCAAGTCTCTGTATAGTGGGTGGGAGGGGTTTTCCCTGATGGCCTGGAGCTTAGCAAGGCTCCTCCTCTCCGCCACCCTCGCTAGAGAGTCCAGCTCCACAACAACCACGCTACTGGCCTTCCTGACCAGCTTGTCAAGCCTGTTTGTGTCCCCTGCTCTCAGTCCGCTGCCCCAGCAGGTCACATCGTACAAGAAGGCGCCCACCACCACCGACTCATAGAACACCCTCAACATCCTTGTACAGACATTGAAGGATCTCAGCCTTCTGAGGAAGTAGAGTCGGCTCTGGCCCTTCTTGTACAGTGCCTCTGCGTGTTTTGACCCGTTGACTCCTCAACCATGTCCACATCGACTCCCCTGATGGAAACGGGGGTCACAGGTGCACTCCTCCTCCTCCCCCGCTCCACCAACAGTTCCCTGGACCAGTTCCCTGGTCTTCGCCACATTCATATTCTTAAGAGAGGTGATGACTAATAACTTAAGAGATGAGATGACTTAAGCTGATACTGGACTAGGTGTCTCTCCGGGTGGGCAGGGGGGGAAAGTCACGCAGCTCATTAACCTTCCGGCCTGTGGACATGTAGCAGCGTGTTCGCTCTCAGCCAACACTGTCTTCTCAGGGGACATTTTGCTGTTAGCTTCAAATAGCCTCAGGGAGTGTGTTTCACGTGTGTAAACTTTTAAAAATTAAATAATAACAATAAATAGCTGCAAGGGTCAGAAGTACCCTATGTGTGTGTGTGTGTTTATGGAGAGGGGGGGCTCAGGATCTATGTACAGTTTGTGGGAGGGCTCAAGATCTATGTATAGTTTGTGGGGGGGCTCAGGATCTGTGTACAGTTTGTGGGTGTTTATGAAGGGGGGGGGGCTCAGGATCTGTGTACAGTTTGTGGGGGGGGGCTCAGGATCTGTGTACAGTTTGTGGGGGGGGGCTCAGGATCTGTGTACAGTTTGTGGGTGTTTATGAAGAGGGGGGGGCTCAGGATCTGTGTACAGTTTGTGGGGGGGGGCTCAGGATCTGTGTACAGTTTGTGGGAGGGCTCAGGATCTGTGTACAGTTTGTGGGTGTTTATGAAGGGGGGGGCTCAGGATCTATGTACAGTTTGTGGGGGGGCTCAGGATCTGTGTACAGTTTGTGGGTGTTTATGGAGGGGGGGGCTCATGATCTATGTACAGTTTGTGGGGGGGCTCAGGATCTGTGTACAGTTTGTGGGTGTTTATGGATGGGGGGGCTCAGGATCTGTGTACAGTTTGTGGGTGTTTATGGAGGGGGGGGGTTCAGGATCTGTGTACAGTTTGTGGGTGTTTATGGAGGGGGGGCTCAGGATCTATGTACAGTTTGTGGGTGTTTATGGAGGGGGGGGGGCTCAGGATCTATGTACAGTTTGTGGGAGGGCACACACACACCTACACACAGACACACACACACACACACACCTACACACAGACACACACACACACACACACACACACACACACACACACACACACACACACACACACACACACACACACACACACACACACACACACACACACACACATGCACAGGCGAAGTCCCTAGGCCATTAAGTCCCAGAATGCCTTGTTTATCATAGCAGAATTCCAAAATCTTTTAGATCCTTTTAGATGATTCTGATTCTGGTCTTGCATGCTTCTTCCATTCCTCCACAGTAGGAGGGGAGGGATATTTGTTTCTTTACACTCCAGTAGGTACTATATATATACACCCCAATAACCATCAGCCCATCGTGTCATTGCGGACCAGCTAGTGCCTGTGCGGTTACACAATTTACTGAACTGTGTAAAGAAACTCAAAGTGTTAAGAGCGATGCACTGCTCTGTTGTATGTTAGAACTGTGTAAAGAAACTCAAAGTGTTAAGAGCGGATGCTCTGTTGTAAATGTTATTGTATATTTGTATTGAACTATTTTATCACACTTTTTACTCTGTCTGTTCTATTTTATAATTTTTAGTACTGAATGAAACCGTAAACAGAGAGGCTATTGGGATGCTAGATCCTAATGTGAAAAACTGTGATTTATCTTACCTTGCTACCTGATCTTTTTTATGCTTGTTTATCCCTGTATCTTTTACTGCTGTGAAGCACTTTGAACTGCAATTTCTCTACGAAAAGTGCTATACAAATAAAGTTATTATTATTTAGGAGGAATCCTTAGAGACACACTGAAACCGGAGTATCCGCAATTGCATCATATCGCTGTACAGACCTTTCCGAACCGTGTCTGCTGGGTTTAGAATAAATCAGCCGTTAGGATGAACATTCTAGGATGAACCTGTGTCTTAAATACTGTGTCTGTTTCTCCTGTAGACCTATATTGGACACATCCTCCTGCTCGTCAATCCAAACAAGGATCTGCCCATCTATTCAACTCTGGTAAGTCTCTCCATCATAACCTTCAGTGGTTTCTTTAACATACGATCTGAATTACACGGTCTTCACTGGCCCACTCTTACCAGGACACCTGAGACCCCAATACAGGCTCTGATTCAGGTCTGCTTCAGGTCTCTATTCAGGTCTGATTCAGGTCTCTATTCAGGTCTGATTCAGGTCTCTATTCAGGCTCTGATTCAGGTCTTATTCAGGTCTCTATTCAGGTCTGCTTCAGGTCTCTATTCAGGTCTGATTCAGGTCTCTATTCAGGTCTGATTCAGGTCTATATTCATGTATGTTTCAGGTCTGCTTCAGGTCTCTATTCAGGTCTGATTCAGGTCTCTATTCAGGCTCTGATTCAGGTCTTATTCAGGTCTCTATTCAGGTCTGATTCAGGTCTATATTCAGGTCTGATTCAGGTCTATATTTAGGTCTGATTCAGGTCTCTATTCAGGTCTCTATTCAGGTCTCTATTCAGGTCTGATTCAGGTCTCTATTCAGGTCTGATTCAGGTCTCTATTCAGGTCTGATTCAGGTCTCTATTCAGGTCTGATTCAGGTCTCTATTCATGTCTGATTCAGGTCTCTATTCAGGTCTGATTCAGGTCTGATTCAGGTCTCTATTCAGGTCTGATTCAGGTCTCTATTCAGGTCTGATTCAGGTCTCTATTCAGGTCTGATTCAGGTCTCTATTCAGGTCTGATTCAGGTCTCTATTCAGGTCTGATTCAGGTCTCTATTCATGTCTGATTCAGGTCTGCTTCAGGTCTCTATTCAGGTCTGATTCAGGTCTCTATTCAGGTCTGATTCAGGTCTCTATTCAGGTCTGATTCAGGTCTCTATTCAGGTCTGATTCAGGTCTCTATTCAGGTATGATTCAGGTCTCTATTCAGGTCTGATTCAGGTCTATATTCAGGTCTGATTCAGGCTCTGATTCAGGTCTCTATTCAGGTCTGATTCAGGTCTCTATTCAGGTCTGATTCAGGCTCTGATTCAGGTCTCTATTCAGGTCTGATTCAGGACTCTATTCAGGTCTGATTCAGGTCTCTATTCAGGTCTGATTCAGGTCTCTATTCAGGTCTGATTCAGGCTCTGATTCAGGTCTCTATTCAGGTCTGATTCAGGTCTCTATTCAGGTCTGATTCAGGTCTCTATTCAGGTCTGATTCAGGTCTCTATTCAGGCTCTGATTCAGGTCTGATTCAGGCTCTGATGCAGGTCTCTAGTGCAGGGTCTGATTCAGCTCTAATTATGTTTTCATTATGTCTGTCTGCATAATAAGCTACATCATGTAAGTCTCTGGTGCGGGGTTTTGTGCTGTGTGCACGAGTAGCAGTGTATCATCATCATCAACCTTTATTTATTCTTGAAATTACAATTGAGGTCACCCTCATTTTCAATGTCGTCGAGACTACAGACATTTCAATGCACACATTTCTACAATATAACAATAATAAATATTAATAACTATCTACATAGTACTCTCCGTCCAGAGTGCACCACAGCAATTAGTATAAAAATGAACATAGGCATAAAATCAGCACACAAATTATGAATGGATGATGTATGAATGGATGCAATGGACCTTGATGTGGGTGATTAATAATGCAGGGGCTTCCTGTCAGTGATACACAGTGTATAGGGCTGACTCTGCACCAGCCAGACAAGAGAGGGATCCACTTTACGCACGCACGCACGCACGCACGCACGCACGCACGCACGCACGCACGCACGCACGCACACACACACACACACACACACACACACACACACACACACACACACACACACACACACACACACACACACACACACAGGCACAAAGTATACACTTTAGCTAGACAAACGTTAGCTAGACAAGCGTTAGCTAGGCAAGCGTTAGCTAGACAAGCATTAGCTAGCCAATCTGTTTTTTCACGTTGAGCTAACGTTAGTTCTCTCTCATGCACACACAGCTCCAATGGCAGAAACGATCACAAATCACAACTAACGTTAGCTTGCACTAGGTGGCTAAGTTGTACCATAACGCAGCTTCTTTATAGCCTCTACAAGTTAGGTAGCTAGCTAGCTACTTAACGTTAGTATGGTTATACTGATAAAACATAGCATTATGTTACCTGGTCTCTGGTCCGCGGCTCTTCAGATCGCCACATGTGCCCAGGTGCTTTCTGGTCAAATGTCAGAGCAAGGTACTGGTGCTGTGGTGCCATGCCAGCTCAACTTCACAACCCAAACACAATACTGTGGTGCCATGCCAGCTCACCTTCACAACACAAACACAACACTGTGGTGCCATGCCAGCTCACCTTCACAACACAAACACAACACTGTGGTGCCATGCAGCTCACCTTCACAACACAAACACAACACTGTGGTGCCATGCCAGCTCACCTTCACAACACAAACACAACACTGTGGTGCCATGCAGCTCACCTTCACAACACAAACACAACACTGTGGTGCCATCATGCAGCTTTACAACACAAACACAACACTGTGGTGCCATCATGCAGCTTTACAACACAAACACAATACTGTGGTGCCATCATGCAGCTTTACAACACAAACACAATACTGTGGTGCCATCATGCAGCTTTACAACACAAACACAATACTGTGGTGCCATCATGCAGCTTCACAACACAAACACAATACTGTGGTGCCATGCAGCTCAGCTTTACAACACAAACACACCACTGTGGTGCCATGCAGCTCAACTTTACAACACAAACACAACACTGTGGTGCCATGCAGCTCAACTTTACAACACAAACACAACACTGTGGTGCCATGCAGCTCAACTTTACAACACAAACACAACACTGTGGTGCCATCATGCAGCTCAACTTTACAACACAAACACAATACTGTGGTGACATCATGCAGCTTTACAACACAAACACAACACTGTGGTGCCATCATGCAGCTCAACTTTACAACACAAACACAATACTGTGGTGACATCATGCAGCTTCACAACACAAACACAACACTGTGGTGCCATCATGCAGCTTCACAACACAAACACAACACTGTGGTGCCATCATGCAGCTCAACTTTACAACACAAACACAATACGCTGTCTTCTTTGACGTTTAATCTAAAGTGGTTCCACACCTCTGACTGTTTCTGTATTTTTTTTGTAACGTTACTTGTAGTTTGAGGGTCTTCTGTGTCTCCCTGTCTGTGTGTCTCTCTCTCTCCATCTTTTCAGCACCACAACAAACTTGTGCCGCACGCCCACTTCCACGTGTCCTGCGTTGCATCAGGGCATGTACTACGTTAAACGATTCATCAATTCATAACATTTTTAACATGTTACATACCTATACCACATATCATACCTCTTAACCCCGACGGGTCCGGTACCGGACCCAAAATGACATCACGTCATAAATCAATCTCTCTAGACTGTATGACATAATGTTGCATTTTTCAACCCAAATGTAGCCAAGAGTGAATACCATAATCCTGGAAAAACAGCAGTCATAGTGTATATTTTCAACAATACGTTTGTTTACCAATAGGGGAAAGTGTTATTAGTGAGATTTTAGTTTATGGAATGTGTTTATAATTTAGCTAATATATCCACCATTTTGAATTAGCGCTGCATCGCTGAATGCAGTTATATGAGGAGAGGGCATCCAGAGCTCTCAATGAGCTTTGAAATTTAAAAAAACTACCTTTCCCAGCCGATTCCAGCTTCCTTCAAGAAAATGACTTCTGTATGAATTTATTTTATTTCTCTGGATTCTCTATCACAAAGCTGAACGTTATTGGCATAGATTGGAGTGCAGTTAGTGTGCCTACCTTCTGTGAACATTTAGCAACAATCCCAGTTGCGGAGCCATATCCATTATAAGAATGGAACTGTACATACAGTAGATTTCATTTGTGGTTCTTCCTGCACGCCTGGAGATACTAAATCCAAATTGAACTCTGCCATTTGAAAGAGGATATTTGGCCCGATCCATGAATGGCTATAATAAAGTAATTTATAGGCCTGGTATTCTATATTCTATAATAATATTTCAAATAGCATGTGTCCGGATGGCAGAATTCAGTACTGTCTCTACAAAATCTCCATTTTAATCATCTTCCCTTTATTCATTTGCTTAGATCTTTTGTACACGTGATCTCAAGAAGGTGCTGAATGAGCTCAGTGGCATTTTTTTTTACATTTTCCTTTGGTTCATCACAATTTACTCAAGCCTAGTAACAGACACAATATGTATGCCACTGGGGATACATTCCCTGAGATCCATAGATGTCCCTAGATACCAAGAACATGCAAATGGACCTTGTAGAAGTGGAGCTATCTTCCATTTACATAGGTATGTCTAGGGCTAATCAAATTTATCGATTAATCGTTTTCAGCTCTACTTGCTATATACTCTACTGCGGTGTCTTCATTAAATAAAACTATAGAGTATGGCTTTTGGATCAGTATGCCATTAAGTACTAGTATGTTTTAATTAGTTCAATACTGGCTTGAGACTGACCTGGTAATAAACCAACCATATTGAGAATTCCAATATGTTATTTCCATTTCCATTGCCTAGAAAGGTTCAATCAATATTTGTGAACATGAGCTACTGTCTCCCAAAGCAGAAACCAGATAATCAATAGTTAAACGTGTTGATGTGGGGGCGACAGTGGAGACATGAAACGTTTTATGTTAAAACAATAAGTTATCACGTTATAACGTGATACTGATATTTTTTTCTGTTTCTGGTGTGGCAACAATACACTTCCGTACGCCCGACCTTAGATTCGATTTAGGATGATGGCGACGTTGAGTGCAGCAAATTGAATGTGTGGGTAATGAGAATGAGAATGAGTGACACTCAGTGTGAGCTCCTTAATGACTATTACGTAAGGTGTGTGTGTGTGTGTGTGTTCCTGTGTGTGTGTTCCTGTGTGTGCGTGTGTGTGTGTGTGTGTGTGTGTGTGTGTGTGTGTGTGTGTGTGTGTGTGTGTATGGTGTGTGTGTGTATGTGTGTGTGTGTGTGTGTGTGTGTGTGTGTGTGTGTGTGTGTGTGTGTCTGTGTGTGTGTGTGTTACACGACGGACACACAAGCTGACAGTTTCCAGGTAACAGGTAATCGATTTCTTCATCAGTGTGGATTCGATTGCAGGGTTATAGTGAGTGGTAAACCAACAACCGTGTTAGGTAACTGGATGTGCACACACACACGCACGCACGCACGCACGCACGCACGCATGCACACACACACACACACACACACACACACAGAGGGTGTATAGGTTACACTCCAGATGAAAGCTACCTCAGTACTGCAGTGGGTGCTCACATTACATAAGG